>NW_020172459.1:1905704-1993157 GCF_003031525.2 Neophocaena asiaeorientalis asiaeorientalis | reverse complement strand
GGCCTTGGGGAGCTCACAGCCCCCAGGAGATTCAGGCTCCTAAACACATGGTAACCCAATGGGACCAGAGCCGGCTGACAGGACAGGGACTGAGGGAACCTGGAGAGGGCTCCCAAGGCAGCCTGGGGGCCTCAAAGGCTTCTCAAAGGCCTCGACGACCAGCCTGAGTCCCCGACGGTGAGAAGAACTCTCTGGACGCTGCTGAGGATGATTATGGGAACAGCACAGGCAAAGGCGGGGAGACACCCTGGAACAGGCAAACGCCGTCAAACGTGCAGAAAAGAAAATGCCAAAAAAGTCCATGCCCGTGTGACCAGGGAACCCAGGGAAGACCTATTTATGCAGCTAGTGCCTGGGGCTGTGCTGAGACCGGGGGCCCTGACACGGAGCTGTCGGAAGGCCGTGTGGTGCCGTCACTGCCCACCCCCCATTACAGGTGATCCTGCTGGACTCAAAGAAGAAGCTGGCCTGCGGGGCGGTGCTCGTCCACGTCTCCTGGGTGCTGACAGCGGCCCACTGCTTGGACGACCGCAAGAAGCTCATCGTCAGGCTAGGTGCGGGCTGGAACCAGGCCGGAGGGGTGGCCCAGACGGGCTGGCGGGTGGGGAGCCTGGTCTCCGGAGTGCTTGAGCAAGACGACACCAGAGCCGCACAGAAGGCGTCTGGGGGGAAGAGGCCCACGTGCTCCCTCCCCGCCACTCCTGTGGCGGCATTTTAGACACAATGACACCAGGTAGTTTGCACGTAAGGGATTCTCTTCGAATCTGGTGCCCAGGTGCTTACACACGTGTGTTTGCCAGCGAGGAGGTTACACACATACTTGTGTCTTCACTCTCACTATGTGGAGTGGCCGTGTGTGTGGACCCGCAGCACCCTGGGGTGCAGAGACCCAGAAGACATCCTCAGGGCCACGCTTCACACAGGGTGACGAGGATGGACTGTGCAGCGGGGGCCCTGGCATCTGGCACAGCAGCAAGCTGCTTCCCTGCAACAGCCCAGGGCTCCCCGAGCCTAGACCCCACTCTCTACCAATTTCTGGGGGGCGGGGGTTCTCTCACTCCAATCTTTATGCGAAAAGAAAAAGAGGCAAAGATACGTACTGAGAGTGAATGACCAGATTCACACACCCTGCCATCACGCCCAGGACAACCAGAGGCCAGTGGCCTCCAGCGGAGCTGGGCTTGGAGGCAGAGCCCTCACCCCCCCTTTCCGGGAACCAGCAGCCTCGCCTGAGAAGACCTTGTGTCTTGTGTGTGGTCCAGATCTTTCTTCCCTGGTGGAGCCTGTGTCCGGCTGGCTGCTCCTGCCCTGCCCCCATCTTGGCAGGTGTCCCATGTTCTCTTTGTGGCTCTGGTCTATGTCCCAGGTCTCCAGGGAGCTTCAGGCTTCCCTGCTGACTGCCCACCGCCGGTCACTTCCCAGGCCTCACTGCTCCGTCTATGAGCCAGTCCTGAATTCAGACCACCGTTCTGCCCCTTTAGGACTGACACTCACGGGCTGTTAGCCTTGATAGGGACCATGTGGCCCAGGACAGTGCCGGGCATATGTGGTGACCACTCCTGCTGTCCCTCCACGAGGACCTGCAGGAGCGTGGCAGCCACGTTGGCTTCAGGAGGCCCCAGGGGAGGGAGGCTCCCCCAAGCCCACTCTGACAGCCCCTCTGCCCTGCAGGGGAGTATGACCTGCGGCGCCGGGAGAAGTGGGAAGTGGACCTGGACATCAAGGAGGTGTTTGTCCACCCCAACTACACCAAGAGCACCAGTGACAATGACATCGCGCTGCTCCACCTGGCCCGGCCCGCCACTCTCTCGCAGACCATTGTGCCCATCTGCCTCCCAGACAGTGGCCTGTCGGAGCGCGAGCTCACCCAGGTCGGCCAGGAGACGGTGGTGACAGGCTGGGGCTACCGCAGCGAGGCCAAGAGAAACCGCACCTTCGTCCTCAACTTCGTCAGGGTCCCCCTGGTCTCGCGCAATATGTGCGTTCTGGCCATGCAGAACAAGATATCCGAGAACATGCTGTGCGCCGGCATCCTGGGGGACCCGCGGGATGCCTGTGAGGGCGACAGCGGGGGGCCTATGGTCGTCTCCTTCCGCGGCACCTGGTTTCTGGTGGGCCTGGTGAGCTGGGGCGAGGGCTGCGGGCGCCTCAACAACTACGGTGTTTACACCAAAGTCAGCCGTTACCTCGACTGGATCCATGGCTACATCAACGCTAAGGAGGCCTCCCTCGAGAGCCAGGTGCCTTAGCGTCTTCCCCACTTGTGTCTGGACCCCAGAGGACACCCTTGGACGGGGGCTGGGTTGTTGAATGGCCAAGATGTTGGACATTAAAAAGGGCATGGAGCAAGCACAGCAGCTATGGATCTGTCTGTCTTTCTGACCCTTTTCTGGGCTGTTCTGGAGGGAAGTATTTTTGGAGCATCTACTGCACGCCCCACACTTTATGAACTGGATCTTATTTACCTTCCACAACAACTACTCTGTGGGGTAGGAAGGAGCAGACCCAAGGTTTGCGACGTCTAAAGCCGGTAAAATTCGGGGAAGCTCGCTTTATGAAAAAGAATAAAAAATGGGACTACAAAACTGGGAGAGTCCCTCCCAGGGCTTTGGAAGGGGCCTGTGTGAGTCAGGGATACTGACAGTAAAGCCAGCTCTGAAGGTAGAGACTGCAGCTCCTATTATGGGGGAAGAAACTGAGGTTCAGGAAGGTTTGCATTGTGGAGCCAAAACTCAAACTTGGTTTGACTCCCAAGCCAGGGCCCTTCAGGCCGCCCCCCACTCTTCCGGGGTTCGTGCCCCGGTCTGGGAAGATCCCACATGCCGCGGAGCGGCTGGGCCCGTGAGCCATGGCCGCTGAGCCTGCGCGTCCGGAGCCTGTGCTCCGCAACGGGAGAGGCCACAATAGTGAGAGGCCCGCGTACCACAAAAACAAAACAAAACAAAACAAAAAAACCCATAATGAGGTGTCACCTCATATCTGTTAGAATGGTTATTATCAAAAAGAGAAGAAATAACATGTGTTGGCAAGGATGTAAAGAAAAGGGAACCCTTGTGCACTGTTGGTGGGAATGTAAATTGGTGCAGCTACTATGGAAAAACAGTATCGACGATGCTCAAAAAATTAAAAACAGAACTACCGTATGAGCCAGCAATTCCATTTCTGGGGATTTATCCAAAGGAAACGAAAACACTAACCCGAAAAGATACATACAGCCCCAGGTTCATTGCAGCATTATTTACAATAGCCAAGACATAGAAACAACCTAAGTTCCATCACTGGATGAATAGATAGAGAAAATATGAGACAGGTAGGTAGATAGATAGATATGAGATAGAAATATAAAATGTGAGATATACACACACACACACCATGGGGATGTAATGTACAGCATGGTGACTATAATTAATAATACTGTATTGTGTATTTGAAAGTTGTTAAGAGAATAGATCTTAAATGTTCTCATCACAAGGAAAAAAAACTGTGTGGTGATGGATGTTAACTAGACATATATACTGCAAATATATACAAATATTGAATCATTATTTTGTACACCTGAAATTAATATAATGTTATACGTTAATAATATCTCAATTAAAAAATAAAGAAAAGGGAGGGAATTAGGAAGTATTTTATTTTAAGCTAATAAATTTGAAAACATACATGAAATAGATACAATACTGAAAAAATACAAAATATGAATGCTGATGCAAGGAGAAAATTGAAGTGGTGAAAGCCATTCCCACTTCCCCTCAAAAGCTTCAGCCACATGTTGTTTTAGTGTGTGTGAGTTCTACCAAACTTTTAAAAAAATATTTATTTGGCTGCATTGGGTCTTAGTTGCAGCTCACCGGCTCCTTAGTTGCGGCATGCAAACTCTTAGTTGAGGCATGCATGCAGGATCTAGTTCCTGGACCAGGGACCGAACCCGAGCCCCCTGCATTGGGAGCACGGAGTCTTTACCACTGCACCACCAGGGAAGTCCCTACCAAATTTTTAAAGAACAGAAAGTTCCCATCTTAAACAAGCAAAAGGAGCAAAACAGTGCAACAGGTGCCCAGCTCATTTTACATTTAGTGCCTCAGTTGCTGGCCTAGGACTCGCTGAGGTAAGCTCCTCCCTCCCCTCCTTTCCTTCATGCAAATCCAGGACTGATGGTCACAGTAACTAAAACCTTTTCAGAGAAGGGGAAGGTCAGCCAAGGCTGAAGTCAGCTGTGAAAGTGGAAGAGTTCAGTTTTCCAGTGGAAGCTGGCCATGCAGAGAACCCAAGGCTGGGGCTGCTGGAGCGAGGGGCTGGGGGTTCTGCCCCCTGAGAAGCCCTCCAACCCAGCTTCACCTGGAAGGACAGATGGGAAATTGCCAACCAAAGTGAGGCCAAAGGACCACAGTGAGCTAGGGGAAGACGGCAGGGCACTGGCAGGAGCTGGGAGGCAACGGTCCAGGAACAGGTGGGCCAAGTCTCAGGGGAGGCCAGGAGAGCCTGGGTGGCAAGACGGGAGAGGCCACAGGTCAGGGTGATGGTGGCCATATTGAATACTTTCACTGCAGCTGACCGTGTGATGGAAATCTCACACCGACCAGAGGGGCGAACTGCTGAGGGTCCCCGTTTTGATGAAGAGGAAAGAGGCTAGAGGGGATGCCTAAGTTGTCCCTATCGGGGGAGTCCGGCTGGGGGTGTGGTTGGCTCCAAAGTCCCTGCTCTGTCCTCTGTGACACGGAGCCAGGTCGCAGGTGAAAGAGGAGTCATGTATGGTTGGGCAGTGGCAGGACCTGGGCTCTGTCAATATTTGGGATGGTTCAATCATTAGCCAACTTCAGCCTTGTCCCTTGGAGGACTCCCCAGGGCAGGTGCTGGGCCAGGCCTGGCCCTGGCTGCAGCCCTTGGAGACTGGAGCCCTGAGCCCACCCTGCCAGCCCTCTGGGGGCTCCATGGGGCTTCTCCAGGGTTGGACATGGAGGGGCGGGCAGCTGGCAGTGGCCGCCCTCTGCTCCGGAAATTGCCCGCGTGGTTGGTGGTATCCCCGCCTGTCCCCGCCCACAGGGCTACAGTCCTGTCTCGGCAGCCAAGTGAGCACGCGTTTAGGATGCTAAAACAACTGGGAAATTGAGTTTGAAAGTAATCTGTCAAGAGAAAAAAAAGGCATTGAAAGTAGTCATCATGGGAAAGGCAGAATTTTGATGGACTTGATTGCACTTATTTTGTGGTTTAGGATGATTTTTATTTTCAATTATGTATGTGGGGAAAGAAAGCACACCATATTCTTTCTAGTGCCCTGCTCGCATTGACCTGTGCTAAGTGCCAAGGACTGTTCTAGGCCCTTCATGTGCACTGTTTGATTTAATCCTCTAGGCCATCCTAAGAGACACATGCTCTCCCATTTTACCCATCTTAGGCTCAGAGAGGTGAAACTACTTTCCAAAGGCACAGTGAGTATGGAGAGGATGAGGACCTGCCCCCACGTTTGTCTGACTCCAAGCGAGGACCCTTTAGTTAAGGTCGGTCCTGGAGAGATCTCAGCAGAGTAAGGAACTGGGGAGGGGTGCAGGGGGGCAGGTGAGGGTGTCCTCCAAGTTCTGGCAGAGGCTGGAGCTGAATGGGACCAGCCCTGGGAATGCAGGGTCCCAGTGGCTGACACGTCCCTGCCATGTACTCTCCACAGACAGAGTTCTGATTCTATTACAAAGTGAGATGCAGGAACAAGACATCGCCTGAGATAAGGCACGTGAGCTGGAGCTGGGTGGTGGCAACTGGGTGGAAAAGCCTAACTTGGTCCCAGAGAATTGATGTTGTTTGGGGGCCAGTCACCTCACCCCACTGGGCCACAGCACTCATCACTTGACCCTCATTTAGAAGGCAAGAAAACCCAGATCTCACTGCAAGTCGATGGTAGAGTTAGGCCTGAAATCCAGGACCCCTGGTTCTAGCCCGTGTTCTTTCCCCTGCACCCACTCATCATCTTGTATTAGGAGCATAAGGGCCAGAGTGTGGGCACTGAGGTCCCACAGGACCTTTCATCAGGCAGAAGCATGTTGCACGTGCTTAAAAGAAATCAAAATTATACATGCACATGGTTAAACAACCAACTAGTACAGAGGACTTAATATGAGCGGTCATTACCTGCCATCCAATCCCTCCTCATTTACTCCTTTATTTCTCTTTGCTGATTTGAGTAGTTTTTATTATTCTTTCTTCAAGTTCACTAATTCTGTCTTCTCCTGTGTCCAATCCCTGTGAAATCTGTCCAGTGAGTTATTAATGTCGGATACTAAAGTTTTCCACTCTAGAATGTCCATATGATTCTCTTTGCATATTCCATCTCTCTCAAAAAAATTCTCCATCTTTTCATTCATTTTTTTCTCTATCTTATATTGTTATAGTCATTTTAAATCATTGTCACCTATTCCAATATCTGGATCATCTGTGGGTATACATATATTGGCTTTTTTTCTCTTGGTTTCATTTTCCTGTTTCTTTGCCCGTCTTGGAATTTTTACAGTATGCTGAAAACTGTTTATAAAGGAACCAGTGATTGAAGAATATATATTTTTTCCTATCAGAAAATGTTTCCCCTTTGTGGTTCAATCAAAAACTAAGCTGGGGCTTCCCTGGTGGCGCAGTGGTTGAGAGTCCGCCTGCCGATGCAGGGGACACGGGTTCGTGCCCCGGTCCGGGAGGATCCCGCATGCCGCGGAGCGGCTGGGCCCGTGAGCCATGGCCGCTGAGCCTGCACGTCCGGAGCCTGTGCTCCACAATGGGAGAGGCCACAACGGTGAGAGGCCCGCGTACCGCAAAAAAAGAACTAAGCTGGAGACACAAACTATTAATATATAGAATGGATAAACAAGGTCCTACTGTATAGCACAGGGAACTATATTCAATATCCTGTGATAATAATGGAAAAGAATATGTAAAATAATGTATATATGTATAACTGAATCATTTTGCTATACAGCAGAAATTAACACAACATTGTAAATCAACTATACTTCAATTAAAAAAAAAAAAAGAACTAAGCTGGGATGAAGCTGGATGGCAACTTTAGTTAGATTCAGAGCCCATCTGGTTTCAAATGCTTCCTGGGGAGACACTCTCAGCTCTGGACTGAGAGCCTGACAGGTCTGTCTTGTCCACCCCGAAGATGCAGGAGGTTGTTCTTCCCTTTAGCAGTTTTAAGCTTTGCTCTTTAGTCCTCCTTCTCCCCACCCAACCCCCTGACAGTGCTCCTTCCAAGTTTGGCAAATATCTTTTTATTTTTTAAATTTATTTTATTTATTATCATTTATTTTTTTTTGGCTGTGTTGGGTCTTCGTTGCTGCGTGCGGGCTTTCTCTAGTTGTGGCGAGCGGGGGCTACTCTTTGTTGTGGTGCGTGGGCTTCTCATTGCGGTGGCTTCTCATTGCGGTGGCTTCTCTTGTTGCGGAGCACGGGCTCTAGGCACACGGGCTTCAGTAGTTGTGGCGCACAGGCTCAGTAGTTGTGGCTCGCGGGCTCTAGGGCACAGGCTCGGTATCGTGGTGCACGGGCTTAGTTGCTCCGCGGCATGTGGGATCTTCCCTGGCCAGGGATGGAACCCGTGTCCCCTGCATTGGCAGGTGGATTCTCAACCACTGTGTCACCAGGGAAGCCTGGCAAATATCTTAAGAAGGAGACTGGAAGGTTCTTTGAGGCAGGTCCTTTTTCTGGATAGGACTTTGTCTCCCAGATACCTGAGACTAAGGGAGACTAGGCTCTACCATTGAGAAACCCCTAGTCTTCTTAATCAGCAAATTAACTGGGATGGGAGTGGGGGTAGGTACACTTAAAATTTTTAATATTTTAATTTTTAAGCAAGAGTTTTAGTTTTGCAGAAAAATTGAATGGAATGTACAGAAAGTACCCATGTATCCTCACCTTCACCACCACCACATTTTCCCCTATTATTGACAACTTGCATTGCTGTGGTATGTTTGTTACAACTGATGGGTCAAAATTTTTATTTATTTTTGATTTATTTTTATTTTTTGGCTGCACCACTCCGCACGTGGGATCTTAGTTTCCTGACCAGGAATCGAACCCACGCCCCCTGCAGTGGGAGCACAGAATCTTAACCACTGGACAATCAGGGAAGTCCCTAAATATTGATACACTATTATTAACTGAAGTCCATAATTTACATTAGGGCTCAGTCTTTGTGTTGTACATTGTATGGGTCCTGACAAACCTGTATTGAGATGTATCCAACATTACAGTATCACACAAAATGTTTTCAATGTCCTAAAAATCCTCTGTCTTTCACATACTCATCCTTCTCTCCCTTCCTCTAAGCCCCTGGCAACCGCTGATCTTTTTTACCATCTCCATAGTTTTGCCTTTCCCAAAACGTCCCAGAGTACTTGGAATCCTACAGTATGTAGCCTTTTGAGATTGTTTCCTTTCCCTAAACAATATTCATTTAAGTTTCCTCCATGTCTTTTCATGGCTTGAGAACTCATTTCTTTTCGTTGCTGAATAATATTCCATTGTCTGGATTTTCCATGGTTTGTCTATCTATCCCCTATAGAATGACTTCTTGGTTGCTGCCAGGTTTTGGAAATTATGAATAAAGCTGCTAAAAACATCTGTGCGCAGGTTTTGTAGGAACATATTGTAATTTTTCAAATTATGTAACATAAGTTAACATTTGGAAAAATACCAAAGAACATGACTGCTGGATTGTATGGTATGATTATGTTTGGTTTGTAAGGAGCTGCCAGACTGTCTTCCAAAGTGGCTGCACCAGTTTGCATTCCCACCAACAATGGATGAGAGTTCCTGTTGCTCCACACCCTCACCAGCATTTGGTGTTGCCAGTGTTTTAGATTTTTGCCATTCCAATAGGTATGTAATGCTACCTCACTGTTGTTTTAATTAGCAAATCCCTAGTGACATTTAATCTTGAGTATCTTTCATATGCTTTTCTGCCATCTGCGTATCTTCTTTAGTGAGATGCCTGTTCAGATCTTTTGCCCATTTTAAAATATGAATCATTTGTTTTATTATTGTTGAGGGTTTTAAAAATATATTTTGGATACCTGTCCTTTATTAGATGTGCATTTTTCAAATATTTTCTCCCAGTCTGTGGCTTGTATTTTTATTTCTTAACAGTGTCTTTTGCAAAGCAGTTTTTAATTTTAATGATGGCTAAGTTGTCAGTTTTTTTTCAAGAATGGTATTGTATTTAAAAAGTCATCACCGTGCTTGCCTGGTGGCGTAGTGATTAAGAATCCGCCTGCCAGTGCAGGGGACACAGGTTCAAGACCTGGTCTGGGAAGATTCCACATGCTGCGGAGCGACTAAGCCCATGAGCCACAACTACTGAGCCTGTGCTCTACATCCCTCGAACCACAACTACTGAGTCCACGTGCCACAACTACGGAAGCCCACGCGCCTAGAGTCTGTGCTCTGCAACAAGAGAAACCACTGCAATGAGAAGCCCACACAGTACAGTGAAGAGTAGCCCCTGCTCGATGCAACTAGAAAAAGCCCACGCGCAGCAATGAAGACCCAACGCAGTGAAAAATAAATAAATAAATAAAAAGTCATCACCAACCCCAACGTCACCTAGATTTTCTCCTAAATTATCTTTTAGAAGTTGTATAGTTTTGAGTTTTTCATTTAGGTCTATGATATATTTTGAGTTAACTTTTATGAAAGATGTATGGTCTGTGTGTAAATTTTTATTTATTTATTTATTTATTTATTTATTTATTTATTTATTTAGTGGTATGCGGGCCTCTCACTGCTGTGGCCTCTCCCGTTGCGGAGCACAGGCTCCGGACCCACAGGCTCAGTGGCCACGGCTCAGGGGCCTAGCTGCTCCGCGGCATGTGGGATCTTCCCGGACCAGGGCACGAACCCGCGTCCCCTGCGTTGGCAGGCGGACTCTCAACCACTGCGCCACCAGGGAAGCCCTAAATTTATCTTTTTACGTGTAGATGTCCAGTTGTTCCAGAACCATTTGTTGAAAAAAACTATTCTTTCTCCACTGAATTGTCTTTGCTCCCTTGACAAAGATCAGTAGACTGTATTTGTGTGGATCTATTTCTGGGCTCTCTTCTCTGTTCCATTATCTCTGTGTCTTTGTTTGTGTGTGTGTGTGTGTGTGTGTGTGTGTGCGCGTGCATGCCAGTACCATGTTGTTATTGTTGTTGTTTGGCTGTGTTGGGTCTTAGTTGAACACTTGGGATCTTCATTGCGGCATGCAGGCTTCTCGTTGTGGCACGCAGGCTTCTCTCTAGTTGTGATGCGTGGGCTCCAGAGCACATGGGCTCTGTAGTTTGTGGCACGTGGACTCTCTAGTTGAGCCTCTGGGCTTAGTTGCCCTGAAGCACGTGGGATCTTAGTTCCCCGACCAGCGATGGAACCTGCGTCCTCTGCATTAGGAGGCAGATTCCTTACCACTGGACCACCAGGGAAGTCCCCCATGCTGTTTTGATTCCTGTAGATTTGTGGTGTTGTCTGAAGTCAGTGAGATATCTCGAGCTCTGTTCTTTTTCCTCAAGATTGCTTTGGCTATTTGGAGTCTTTTGTGGTTCCAAATAAATTTAGGATTATTTATTCTAGTCCTGAGGTTCTGCCTCCTTAAGTGTCAGTAAGGGCTGCCCTTGCCCCTTCAGGAGCTGTTTTGGGTCTGAGCTGGTTCTGTCCCACACCACTGAGCTCTTCCGCAGCCACAGCAGTCCTCGCCCTAGTGTGGAGCTGTGCTGGGGAGCAAGTGGGGTAGGGCAGGAGCTAGGCTCAGGCTGGGGCACACCCAGAGTCCTGTGCAGTTTCAATCCGCTTCCTCTGCCTCGTTCCCGGGAGTGACCAGGCACTTGTGTGCTCTTCAGAGTGGAATCTTGGTTTCTCACAACCCTCCTGTTAGTCCCGCTGGTTTTCAAACCAGCTAATGGAACTCATCTGCTCAGTGTTGGACCCCAGGGCTGGGGTGTCCAATATGTGGACTGAACTACTCACTCCCCTAAGGAGTGCCTCCACCTGTGTAATCCCTTCCTCTTCCGTGTACCCTCCTGGGGGAACAGGTCCCAACTTGATCACTTCTGTTCCCTTCCTGCCTGATTCCATGTGGATCTTTCTTACAGACTTGGTTGTACAAGAGTCTTTCTTCCAGTCTCCAGTTAGTTTTCAGTGCGAACTATTACACGTAGATGTATTTTGTATTTTGTTCATGGGGAGGGGGTGAGCTCTGTGTGCTCCTACTCTGCCATCTTGATCTCCTCCTCTTGATTTGCTCCTTTCTCTACTTTCCTAAAGTAGAAGCTTAGATTATTGATTTTAGATCTTTCTTCTAATTATACACATTCAATGCTCTAAATTTCCCTCTACTATTGTTTTTGCTGCATCCCACAAATTTTGATAAGTTGTGCTTTCATTTTCATTTAGTTGAACGTATTTTTCAATTTCTCTTGAGATTTCTTCTTGGACCCATGTGTTATTTAGAAATGGGTTGTTAATCTCCAAATATTTTGGGGTTTTCCAGTTAACCTTTCTGTTGATTTCTAGTTTAGTTCCATTGTGGTCTGAGAGCAGACATTGTACAATTTCTATCTATTCTTATAAGCTTAAGGTGTTTTACAGCTGAGAATGTGGTCCGTCTTGGTCAATGTTCCATGTGAACTTGAGAAGAATGTGTATTCTATTGTCATTGGATGAAGTATTCTATAGATGTCAATTAGGTCCAGTTAATGACTGGTACTGTTCAACTATGTCCTTACTAATTTTGTGCCTGTTGGATCAATTATTGATAGAAGGGTATTGAAATCTCCAACTATTAAAGTGGATTCATGTATTTCTCCTTTCATTTCTATCAGTTTTTGCCTCACATATTTTGACACTCTGTTGTTAGGTGCATACATGTTACGTATCTTTTTTTTTTTTTTTAAAGAATTGACCCCTTTATCGTTATGTAATAACTCTCTATATCCCTGATAATTTTTCTTGTCTGAAATCAATATAGCTACTCCAGCTTTCTTTTGATTTAGTATGGTGTATCTTCCTCCATCCCTTTACTTTTTTTTTTAGTATTTACATATTTTTTAATTTATTTATTTGGCTGCATTGGGTCTTATTTGTGGCATGTGGGATCTTCATTGCAGCATGCAGGATCTTTCATTGCAGCATGCAGGCTTCTCTCTAGTTGTGGCACATGGGCTCTAGAGCACGTGGTCTCAGTAGTCGTGGAGTGCAGGCTCTCTAGTTGTGACGTGTGGTCTTCAGAGCACACGGGCTCAGTAGTTGCAGCGCACAGGCTCTCTAGTTGTGCCGTGTGGGCTCCAGAGCGTGCAGGCTCAGTAGTTGTGGCATGTAGGCTCTCTAGGTGCGGCACATGAGCTCTCTAGATGTGGCACGCAAGCTTATTTGCCCTGTGGCATGTGGAATCTTAGTTCCCCAACCAGGGATTGAACCTGTGTCCCCTGCATTGGAAGGCAGATTCTTAACCATTGGACCACCAGGGAAGTCCCCTCCTCTGGATTTAATTGAGCATTTTGCATTATTTTTTTCTCCTCTCTTAGCATATCAATCATACTTTTTTAAAAACTTAAAGTTTTTGAGACTTACCTGGTGGCGCAGTGGTTAAGAATCCTCCTGCCAACGCAGGGGACACAGGTTCGAGCCCTGGTGCGGGAATATCCCACATACCGCGGAGCAACTAAGCCCATGTGCCACAACTACTGAGCCTGAGGGCTAGAGCCCTCGAGCCACAAGTACTGAGCCTGTGTGCCACAACTACTGAAGCCCACACACCTAGAGCTCGTGTTCCACAACAAGAGAAGCCACCACAATGAGAAGCCCACACACCACAATGAAGAGTAGCCCCCACTTGCCGTAACTAGAGAAAACCCACGTGCAACAAAGACCCAGTGCAGCCAAAAATAAAATAAATAAATTTATTTTTATAAAAACTTAAAATTTTGTTTCCCTTGAGTTTGCAATATATCCTTACATCCAGTATAAGTCTTCTTTCAAATAACACTACACCAGTTCATGGATAGTGCAAATACCTTATTACAGAGTGTTCCAACTTCTCTCTCCCATCTTTTATAATATTGCAGTCATTCATTTCACCTATTCATAACCTATAATCACTATTATTATTTGGAACAAAATGTTACCCGTTAGATCAATTAAGAATAAGAAAATTAAAAGATTTTAATTTACCTTCATTTATTTCTTCTCTTCCTTTCTTTATGTAAATCTGAGTTTTTGACCTGTATACTTTTCCTTCTCTTTGAAGAATTTCTTGCAAGGCAAGTTTACTCGTGACAGCTTCCCTCAATTTTTTTTTTCTGAGAAAGTCTTTATTTCCCCTTCACTTTTCAAGGATAATTTTCTAGATACAGAATTCTAGGTGTGGGTTTTTTCTTTCAATACTTTAACTATTTCATATCACTCTCTTCCTGCTTGCATAATCTCTGAAGGGAACTTTGATATAATTCTTATCCGTTTTCCTCTATGGGTAAGGTGTTTTCCTCTCTTGGCTTCTTTCACGTTTTCTCTTTGCCTTTGATTTCTGCAGTTTGAATATAATATGCGTAAGTGTCGAATTTTTAATATTTATCACCCTTGAATATCATTCTTGAATTCTCTAGGCTTCCTGTATCTGTGATTTAGTGTCTGAAATTGATTTTGAAAATTCTCAGTCATTGTTATCAAATATTTCTTCTTTGGGTATTTCCATTATGCATGTTACACCTTTTGAAATTGTCCCATAGTTCTTGGATATTCTCTTCCATTCTTTTTCATTATTTTTTCTCTTTGCATTTCAGTTTTGGAAATATCTATTGACATATCTTTAAGTTCATGGATTCTTTCCTGGGCTAGTATACAGTCTATTGATGAGTCCATCAAAGGCATTCTTCACTTCTGTTACAGCATTTTTTGATTCCTAGTATTTCCACTTGATTCTTTCGTAGAGTTTCCATCTCTCTGCTTATATTGCATACCTGTTCTTGCATGGTGTCCACTTTTTTCATTAGAGTGCATAGTATATTAATCATATTTTTAAAAAAATTATGAGTCTGGTAATTTCAATATCTCTGCTGTATCCAGTTCTTGTTCTGACTTGGATTGCTTGCTCTGTCTCTTCAAAATGTGGTTTTTTTTTCAGTATGATTTGTAATTTTTTGTTGAAAGCCAGTGTGAGGTACTGGGTTAAAATGAACTGAGGTAAATAGGCTTTTATGTGAGTTTTATATTTAACTGGTTATGGGTTAGGCTGTGTTTATTGTTTGCTACAGATGTAGATGTCAAAGGATAAAATATATTCTGGAGTCTTTGCTTTGTCTCCCCTATTGTCTTTGGGTTGCCCTAGAGCCTTCTACTTAAATTACATCTGAGACATGCAGTTTTTCTAGTTGTATTCATTGTTATTAAACAGAATCTCTATTGACGTGGTTGTGAAGTGTGGAGAGAGGGGCATGTTCTATAGTCCTATGATTAAGTTTCAGTCTCTTAATGAGCTTGTGATCCTGGGCTGTGACGTTCACAAGTGCTTTTCAGTTGTTTTTTTCTCTCTTAGAGAGACAGGAAGGCTAGAGGGGGCTGGAGTTGCGTGTTTTTCACCCACATAGAAGGTTAGAGGAGGCTTGAGTTAGGTATTTCCACTCCCCCAGGTCAGTTAAGCTCTGGTAAACCACTTTCTCTTCAGGGCAGGCCTTATTAAGACAAACAGAGTGTTCTGGGCATATTTCAAAATGGCCATTTCCCCCTCCCCCTCCCAGAAGCATAAGGGGATTTTTTTTTCTGATTCTGAGAATGTGGTAGGGCTTCTGGAGATAAAACTCAGAAAAGTGGGGTTGGGGGTATAAGACTGTCCTTCTTGGAGTTTTTAACTCTCAAACTTGTCCTCACTGAGCCTCCAGCAAATCATCAATTACAGTTTAGCTTATCCAGTGCTGGTATTGGCTCCTTGGAGTTTCCACTCCTGTAAGTTGTGATTCTCTGTATCTGCCTGTCTCTCTAATTTTGTGGGCAGAAGTTGTGATCTTGAAACTCTGATGGATCTAAGAATAGCTGTTGATTTTACGTTCGTTCACTTTTTTTTTTGTTGTGAGATCAGTAGTGATGACTGTCAAACTCCTTACATGACAGATTGAAAACTAACAATGTTTTCTGAAGATCAAAAGTTGTTTATTTTGAAGAAGTCCAATTTATTAATTTTTCCCCCTTTATAGTATGTACTTTTTGTGTTGTTTAACAATCTTTGCCAAGCTCAAGGTCACTAAAATTTTCTCCTAGAAGCTCTGTAGTTTTAGCTCCTATATTTAGGTCTACAACCCATTTTGGGTTATTTTTTGAATGTGGTGTGAGGTAAGGTCAGAGGCTTAATTTTTTGCACATCCAGTTGTTGAAAAGATTTCTTGCAAAGATTTCTTTCTTGTAAAGATTATCCTTCCTCACTGAATTGCCTAAGCATCTTTGGCAAAAGTCATATGTGTGTGAGTCTATACAGACTCTCTATTTTGCTCCATTGATCTAATTGTCTCTCTTTATGCCAATACCAAAATTTTGATTACCGGGACATTATAATAAGTCTTTAAACCAAGTAATTAACATAAAGAAAAAATAATTCAACATTAATTATTTTTCAAAGTATTTTGGCTATTCTAGGTCCTTTTCATTTTCATATAAATTTTAGAATCAGCTTGTCAGATTTTACAAAAAATTCTGCTAGTATTTTTATTGGTAGTGCAATAAATTTACAGAGCAATTTTCAGGAGAATTGATACCTTTTTTTCCATGATAACTGTTTACTGAACTTCTATCATATCCCAGGCACTGTGCTAAGTGTTTCATGCCTATTATTATATTTTTATTGAAGTATAGTTGATTTATAATGTATTAATTTCTGCTGTGCAGCAAAGTGACTCCGTTATAGACACATATACATTCTTTTTTATATTCTTTTCCATTATGGTTTATCCCAGGACATTGAACATAGTTCCCTAAGCTATATAGGACAGTGATTCCTCAATCTCCTCCTCCCATCGTGCCCCCCATTCCCCAACACCGGTAGGTACCAGTCTGTTCTCTATACCTGTGAGTCTGTTTCTGTTTTGCTATGTTCATTCATTTAGTTTTTTAGATTCCACATATAAGTGATAACACACAGTATTTGTCTTTCTCTGTCTGACATATTTCACTAGGCACAACACCCTCTGGGTCTAGCCATATTATTACAAATGGCAGAATTTCATTCTTTTTTGTGGCTTAGTAGTAGTTGTGTGTGTGTGTGTGTGTATACATCTTTTTTTTAATTAATTAATTTATCTTTGGCTATGTTGGGTCTTGATTGCTGCGTGCAGGCTCTAGAGCGCAGGCTCAGTAGTTGTGGCGCACAGGCTTAGCTGCTCTGCGGCATGTGGGATCTTCCTGGACCAGGGCTCAAACCTGTGTCCCCTGCATTGGTAGGCAGTTTCTCAACCACTGTGCCACCAGGGAAGTCCTGTGTGTATCTTCTTTATCCATTCATCTGTCGATGGACACTTAGGTTGCTTCCATATCTTACCTATTGTAAATAGTGCTTCTATGAACATAGGGGTGCACATAGCTTTTGAATTAGCGCTTTTGTTTTCTTCAGATATATGCCCAGGTGTGGGATTGCTGGATCATATGTTAGTTCTATTTTTAGTTTGAGGAAACTCCATAATGTTTTCCATAGTGGCTTCACCAATTTACATCCCAACAGTGTTTGAGGGTTCCCTTTTCTCCATATCCTCATCATTTGTTATTTGTATATTTTTTGATAGCCATGCTGACAGGTGTAAGGTGATATCTCATTGTGGTTTTGATTTGCATTCCTCTAATGATTAGTGATGTTGAGCATCTTTTCATGCATCTGTTGACCATATGTATGTTTTCTTTGGAAAAATGTCTATTCAGGTTTTCTGTCCATTTAAAAATTTTATTGGTTGTTTTTTTTTTTTTTATACTGAGTTGTATGGGCTCTTTATATATTTGGATATTAGCCCCTATTTGTCATATCATTTGCAAATATTTTCTCCCATTCAGTAGGTTGGCTTTTTGTTTTGTCAAATGTTTCCTCTGCTGTGCAAAAGCTTTAAAATTTAATTAGGTCCCATTTGTTTATTTTTGATTTTGTTTCCTTTGCTTTAGGAGACAGATCCAAAAAATATTGCTACGATTTATGCCTGAGTGTTCTGCCTATGTTTTCTTCTAGGAGTTGTATGGTTTCCAGTCTTACATTTAGGTCATTTAATCCACTTTGAGTTTATTTTTGTATATGGTGTGAGAAAATGTCCTAATTTCTGTTCTGTAGCTGTCCAGTTTTCCCAACACCACTTGTTGAAGAGGCTGTCATTTCTCCCTTGTATATTTCTCCCTTGTATATTCTCCCTTGCCTTCTTTGTCATAGATTAATTGACCGTAAGTGCATGGGATTATTTCTGGGTTCTCTATTCTGTTACATTGATCTATGTGTCTGTTTTTGTGCCAGTACCATGCTGTTTTGATTACTGTAGCTTTGTAGTATAGTGATTGTATAGTGTAGTATAGGATTGTGATACTTCCAGGTTTGTTCTTTTTTTCCTCAAGATTGCTTTGCCTATTTGGGGTCTCTTGTGGTTCCATATACATTTTAGGATTATTTGTTCTAGTTCTGTGAAAAATGTCATGGGTATTTTGATCAGGATTGCATTAAATCTGTAGATTGCTTTGGGTAGTATGGACATTTTAACAACATTAATTCTTCTATTCCATGAACTTGGGAAGATTTTTAACTACAAATTCAATTAAAAAAATAGATATAGTGCTATTCAGTTTATCTATTTCTTCTTGAGTTAGTTTTGGTAGTTTGTGTTTTACAAGAAATTTGTCTAAGTTGTCAAATTTATTGGTATAAAGTTGTTTATAGTATTTTTTCTATCTTTTAAATATATATAAAACAGTGATGTTTCTTCTCTCATTCCTGACATTGTTGATTTGTGTCTTTTCTCTGTTTCCTGATCAGGCTGTTCTATATAAATGAGCCAAAGATAGGTTCTGTATATTGATCCTATGCTGTTTACTTATTCATAGCAGGCTAGGATTCGTAAGCTCTAAAGCTGGTGCCAAACTCAAACTTCACACATCCAGTTGTTTTAAATATAGCCCTAATAAACAGAGTTTTAGCTCTTTAGAGCCTCTCTGCTTTGCATACCCCAGGAAACTGCACCCAACATCTGCTAGCCACAGATAAAGTAAACCCAGAAATCTCTGATCCAGATGCTCTCCATTGCATGGCTGAGCGACACTGTCTAGAAGCATAAGTCCCCTCTTTAATTCTTCTCCTCCTTTAGCATTCTCTTGCCCTCTTCCCCTCCTGGGAGGTGGTCCCTGTGCAGTAGCCTCTGTAGCATGTAGATGGTCTCAGGCTGTGAGAGACTTCCCACATGTCACATGTCAGTGTTGCCCAAATAAAGCATGCTGTGTGCTACTGCTACTTCAGGATCATATCTTTTTTCTTGATCAGCCCCCCAGATGCTTGAGCTCACTACAAGGGTGATGAGGAAAGGGAGGACTTTGGAAATGATGAAGAAATTGATATGGGGTCTACTGAGTCAGTAGGACAATCAATTGGCAAAATGATCCTGGAGAGCCTTAAGTGGTTGGGACTCAAAGTTTGGAACATCTCCACTTCAGTTTGATGTGGCATTGCTCAGTGCCATATTGTACTCTATTTTCTGTAGTCTTTCCAGTGCCTCATTAGCTTGGACAAATGGTTCCACCAGTATTGAGTGAACCCCTGCCACTGGAATTGACTTTTGGGGCCAGAGGTCCTGAGCTGCCCTGAGTAGGAGGTCAGTCCACATTCCTGGTCTTCTCCTAGGCAGGTGCTGGATAATATAAAGCTTTGGGGGCTGGGTGGTAAAGGGGGAGGAGGGCAGACCTCTGCACAAAGGGTGGGCTACTTCTGACTGTATAACAGGCTATAGCATGAGGAGCTCCCCACAGCCAGGCTGGTAATTTAGGGAACCCTTGAGATGAGAGGCAGGTAGAGGAGCAGATGGGGCAGAGATGTCAGGCTGAGGCTGGCCTCCTTGGCAGTTGGGGGAGATGCCTTTTCAAGAGCTAGCATGCCTCTGCTGCTTGGGTCTGTGGTGCGCAACCCTTGGGCTGAACCTGCTAAAGCATTATTCAAAGTGACTAAATATGAGGAAGTTTATATTCCTGCCCCTCCCAGGACTCTGAAGGAGGTGGCTATCCTATTGAACACGTGCTCCAAACCTTGAGAAGATGAGATGCCTGTTGGGCTCTGCTTGCCACTTCTCACCAGGAACTGTCTCTTCAGGATGTCATTGCAGAGGAGGCAGGAGGTCCAACTCCCAGGGGATGAGACCTAGGGGAGGATTCTGGGCAAGAGGCCTGGTGCTGCCCTCTCCAGAGAAGAAGGCATTAAATACCACCGCAACAGTCATGAGAAGGGTTCTTCTGCTGTAAAGAAGCTGAATAAATTACCTGGGGAAGGTTAGGGCAGTTATATGTTGGAATCTCAGCCTCAAGTTCTCCTCATTCTGGCATTCGCAGTGCAAAGCCTGGCCCTTGCCTCATGACCCTAAAGCAAAGCCTGCCAGTCAGTGGGCTCTGCCAATTCCTATAGCTTTTCCTGTTTTTTGTTTGCTTGCTTGTTTGTTTTTTAAATATTTATTTATTCTATTTTATTTTTGGCTGTGTGGAGTCTTAGTTGTGGCACACAGGATCTTCACTGCGGCATGCAGGATCCTCTGCTGTGGCACGCGGGCTCCTCATTGTGGTGCATGGGCTTCTGTCTAGTTGTGGCGTGTGGGCTCCAGAGGGTGTGGGCTCTGTAGTTGTGGTGCATGGGCTCTGTAGTTGCAGCATGCAGGCTCTCTAGTTGTGGCCCATGTGCTCAGTAGTTGTGGTGCACGGGCTTAGTTGCCCCGTGGCATGTGGGCCCTTAGATCCCTGACCAGGGATCAAACCCACGTCCCCTGCACTGGAAGGCAGGTTCTTAACCACTGGACCGCCAGGGAAGTCCCTCCTGTATTTTAAAACATTACCTTATTCTCACATTTTAAAAGATGACTGAATACTGAACCACAGTATTTATAGGTGCATATCTGCCTGGTGTAAAAACTACTTTTTTAAAAAAGGAGATGACTATATTGAGTCAGAATAGTAATAAGCTGGTTGGGGAGGGAGACAGGAAGTTAGAGAATTCTGATAGACAGAGGCATACAGAAGGCTTCTAGCGTAATACTGGCAACGTTCGCTTTCTTCATCTGGATAAAAATTCATTCGGCTTAACATTTCTGTTTCATATTTTCTTTTTTGGTATGCGTTATTTATTTTCCACAAAAGAATATTTAAAGGTAAAAATACAAACTAAGACTCACTGGATATTTGAAGAAAACCCTTGATGTGAAAGTAAAAAAACTCAAATAAAGAAACAGAAAAACTGACTCCAGAGGAAAGAGAGAAATTCAGGAGACAAAAGAAAACTGTACAAGAAAAATTTAATTTCCTTAAAGAGATTTTATTTTGAAAATTATATCCTTAAACAAGAAAAAATGTAATAAAAAAATCAGAGACCCAATTTTAAAATGGGCAAAAGATCTAAACAGACAACTCACCAAAGAGGATGTACAGGTGGCAAATAAGCATATGAAAAGATGCCCAACATCATATGCCACTAGGGAATTTCAAATTAAAACAACAAGGAGATACCACTACAAGCTTGTTAGAGAAGCTGCAATCCAAAGCACTGACCACACTAAATGTCAAGATTGTGGAGCAACGGGAAATTTTAGTCATTGCTGGTGGGAAAGCAAAATACTACAGCCGCTTTGGAAGATAGATTGGCAGTTCTTACACTGCTAAACATAGCCTCAACACATGATCCAGCAATTGTGTGCCTAGATATTTAGCCGACTAATTTGAAAACTTATTTCCAAACAAAACCTACACAGATAGGTTTATAGCAGCCTTTTTGCTAATTGCCAAAACGTATAAATAGCAAAGATGTCCTTCAATAGCTGAGCAGATAAACAAATTGTGCTATATGCATAAATGGAATGTTATTATTTTTCAAACGAGCTATGCAGCCACCGAAAGACAAGGATGAACTTTAAATGCATGGTGCTAATTGAAATAAGGCTGTCTGAAAATGGTACTTACTGTATGAGTCCAACCATATGATATTCTGGAAAAGGTAAAACTGTAGACACAGTAAAAAAGTGGTTGCCAAGGGTTTAGGGGGAAAAAAGAGGTTGAATGGGTAAAACAGAAGGGTTGTTTTTGGGGGGTGGGGCTGTGAAACTACTCTATATACTGTAATGATGGATACATGATATTATTCATTTGTCAAAACCCATAGAATTTCAGTATAAAAAGTGAACCTTAATATATGCAAATTTAAAAAATCATTTAGAAGTTTGGGGAAATCCTACAATGAAATGCAGATTGTGACAAAAAAAAATCTCATGTATCACAAATACATGAAACAATCTCACTTAAGGGGATTGGGGTAAAGGTGCTGACCTAAGTAACCCTGGAAATGAGTGGAGTCTGTAAGACTAAAGGGAAAAATAACTGCATATAACAACTGAACTTGAGTTGATAAAGTTGTTTCTCTTAGGTGTATGGGTTAGCAATTCTGATGGCAGAGGGTGGAAGCCAGGATTCTCCCTGTTGGAGTGCCAGCTTACAGATAAGGAAGGGAAGGAGGCTAGAATAATCCATAAGGTAATAGATTCGAGTTGAAAACATCAGTACGAATTCATGTTTAGCTTAACACAGATACAGGTGGTTACACAGAGAAATATTTAGAGATATGGTTATATACATGGGGTGGTATACACACATTTATATCCTTGCTCTGTCTCAGCTCTTGCTGGGAGGGCCTAGATGCAGCAACACTGCAGTAGCAACAAGCATGACTAGTGCCCAGATCTTGGTTTCTGATACTATTCTCCAATAAAAGGAACCAGGGATCCCCAGAGAAATGTCTGATTCTAGGACTGAGGCAGAAAATATACAAGATGAGCCTGCAGTATTTTATAGTGCCAGAAAGGAAGGAATCGCTCAAAACACACACACACACACACACACACACACACACACACACACACACACACAGATGGGGCTATGTCAAAGAGACACAGGAGCCAACTGAAAGAGTTCCCAATGGCCAAAGCTAGATCCATCTGAACAACAAAATAAAGAAGTATAGGATTACAACTCATAATACAAAATAAATATTCATACATAAATAACACAAGGAGAAAAAACACATAAATAGAGGTGCCCAGCAACTGATTAAACGGCATACCAGAAAAAGAGAATAGAAAAAAGTGAAAAAGTACAAATTATTGAAGAAATAATAGAAAAAAATGCCCCAGAACTGAGGAAGTAAGTCTTCAAATTAAAAGAACCCATCAAGTGCCAAGCAAGGGAGTAGAAAAAGACCCACGCCTATACACACTCTTGTGAATGTTCAGATCAAAGATAGACACTGGAAAGCTTCTAGAGAGATTTTTTTTTAAAGGTCATCTTCAAAGGCATAAGCAAATTTCTCTTTAGCAACATTAAATGCTAGAGGAGATAGAGGAACATCTTCAAAAGTCCGTCGTGAAGCATTTACCTGTCCGTTTGGCACAGAGACTCCAGGAGGCAAACTTTGAGGTGGCTGCAACTTCTAAGTCTTGCCCTCAGGGCACTAGTGGGAGGGCCCAAGTGACAGCCTCCTTTAGTTTATCTGGTTCTTGTTACCGCGTAGGTCCCCACTGAAAAGTGGAAGGTTTATGGGGGGATTCAGTAGACAGGGCCGGCAAGTACTGGAGGTGAGGGGCATGCTGGCACCAGAATCCAAACTTTCCTCCTCACTGTTGGGCTTCCTTGACTGATGTGGGAGGTTGGAGTGCCAACAGCTTGCCTTTGACTGGAGCATTAGTTGGCTAGGGCTGCCCTAACAAAGTACCACAGACTGAGTGACTTAAACAACAGATATTTATTCTCTCACAGTCCTGGAGGCCAGAAGTCCAAAATCAAGGTGCCAGCAGGACTGGTTCTATTCACGCCTCTCACCTGGTTTGTGATGCTTTGCTGGCAATCTCTGGCACTCCTTGGCTTGTAGAAGCATCGCCCTGATTTCCGTCTTCCTCTTGACATGGTGTTCTCCCCGTGTGTCTGTTTCCAAATTTCCCTTTTTACAAGGATACCAGTCAGACTGGATTAGGGACCCACCTACTTCTGTAGGGCCTCATCCTAACTTAAACTGATAATCTACAATGACCCTATTTCCAAAGAAGGTCACATTCTGAGGTACTGGGGGTTAGACCTTCAACATATGAATTTGAAGGGGGCACAGTTCAACTCATAACAACCCAATAGCCATGAGTGAAAAGTCCTGTCCCCCCCTTCCCCTCTCCTGTTTCTGCCACCACCCCATTTTTCTTCTCTCTCATCTCTCTCCCCCTCCCTTCCTCCCTCTGTCTCTCCCTTCTTCCAAAAGAAGTCCAACCATTAGTGCTGGCTGTAGACGTGAACAGAAAATGATCTGATGTGAGAGAGCTGGAGAAGAAAAATTTCAGGGTACAGAGCAGTGGCAATTCCCTCCTATGGTCGTGTTTAAGAATCTGGGGAGTCCCAAAGGCCTGCCTTGGGCGTTTCTTGATTATCTGTGCCTCTCTGTGGAGCGAAGTGCTAAAGTCTTACCTGCAGGAGCGCTCCATTAGGAGCGTGGTGAGTGGGAGAGAAAGGTGACAACAGTGTGGGTGCCGGGCCCTCATTTCCTTTCTTAGAAAGGACCACTTAGAACCACATATGCTCACGTAAGAGAGTGGAAACGTGACTGCCTGTGTGTGGTAGGGAGATTTTCACTTGCATCCTTTGCACTGTTAACTGTTTCCTTCTTCAACCATGGGCAGCTTTTACTTTCCAATTAAACAAATAATAATGTAAAAAACATGCAGGGGTGAGTGGGTAGAGAATGAAGCTCTGCCACCGGAGGCTGCGATGACTCCCGCAGCATGGCGGGAAGGCCTCCTCCAGGTGCACCCTCATGGGTACAAGAACACATGGTTTTTGACCCAAAAGATAATTATCTTGATTCAGCTGCCTCAATTAGATGTGGCTCTGAATAACTTATCATTCTTGTTTCAAGCCTGCTCTTGAAAGAACAGTTTCTTACCATTATGGACACTCAGGGGACTCTGAAGATGATGTCGCGGTTTGTTAAATATTTTGAGCAATGGCAAGTGCTCAATTCTGGAATAAGTATACGCCTTCTCAGGGTGGTGTATCTCCAGATTGACTGGGTCAGGACATACATACCTGGAACTACACATTCCCTCCAACATTCCATCTTCTCGGGAAGACGGGCTTGCTCCATCACCTGATCCTTCTCTTATGGTGAATACTTTTCTCTCAGGGCTCCCATAATCCCTGCAAGTGGGCCTCTGTCTGGGCCACTCCAGCCCATTAATCCAATCAATAATCAAACCCAGTAGTGGACAAAGTTCAAAACTTCCCCCCCAGGTCCTTAGCTCTAACGAAAATCAATGAATATGATGTCTGAAGGAGATTGTCATCAAACCATTTACCAGTTTGGCTGAATCTCAGCTCCTACGTGGCTGTGACCCACTGAGGCTCTTCATTAGGATTTAGCTTTGTCAGTGTCCTGAGGTTTCCATTTGTTATTCAAGGTGTGACTGCACTGAGCAAAAACAGCAAGACCTGGGAGAGAACGGATACAGGTGTTCATTTCAGATGGCAGAAGTTTAACAAGGTCCAAGAGCAACTACAGGCTCAGCACAAAAACTCCAAGCATATATTTAAATGCTAGCATTTCCTCCAGAAAACACCAGAGCATAACCAAAAGCTTTGGAGGCAGAATTGACTTCAGATCCTTGGATGGCTTGCTATTTACTGTGTGACTTTGGGCTGTCATTTCATTTTGAACACATTTTCTTACTTATTAAAAGGTAATGATAGATGGTGATCACTCTGTAGTGTATACAGATGTTGAACAATTATGCTGTACACCTGGAACTGATATAATTTAAAAAATAAAAGAAAGGTAATGATGACTTCTTATAGTTAATTAAAAAATTAACCCAACACACAGTAGGCACAAGGCTGGTTTTAGTTCCTCTCCCTTTCAGTAGAGAAACGTACAGGATGGTCCTTATAAGACCATGCTATGGGATTGACTTACAAAGTTTTGCTTTTCTGCTTTAAAAGGTTTTAGAAAAGAAAACTGGTTGATATGAGAGCAAATTCATTCTGAATTCACCTCCAAGTTTAATATGATTATGCTGAAACTCTACTGTATTTGATTCCTTTTCAAATTTCATACTGAACAATAGCATTTCTCAAGAAACACTTAAATGGCTTTATCCACCTCATGATTTTCTCTGACTGCATCAGTAAAAAGAGAATAGCAATCATCAGGAATGATCAGAAAATAAAAGCCAAGGCATGAAAAGTCTGAACAATAAAAGCTATCACATACTCCATGTGGAAAAGATCCAATTGATAAGGTGGCCAGGAATGCACACAGGATCTGGAATCAGAAGGTCTGAGCTTGAATTCTGGCTCTGCCACTCACCAGGTAGGTGGCACCTTGTTCCCTTGGCATTATTTTCTTCATAAAACAGGGATAACACCATCTCATAGAAGTAAGTACAATAAATGTCAAAATATGAAGTGCTGTGTGTTGGTTTAGCTCAGCAAACTGGAGACAACCACATCGACCTGGTCCATGACCCCTGGGAACTCACAGACTCTTTGACTTGGTCCTACTTCTTCCTGACATGGGTTTCAGAAGAGGCCAGCTTGGAATGGCTACACATAAGTACATTGGTCAACTACCATGTAAGCTCCTCAAAAGACCAGTGCTTACTGACCTCTGCCAGTCTCACACAGAACTGGTCCAGGGGAACCCTCTCTATTTCTAGACTATGTCTAGCCAAAAAATATAACTTCCTGCTCAAAGAGCGTACAACAAAGACAAGAACTGCAAATAAATCACTCTTCCTCCAAACTCAAAGGACACTCCAGAATCTAGCTCTGCCCACCAATGGGCCAGCACTAGCCCTTGGAACCCCAGGGGCCCTGTATCCAGCAGCGTCATGACCGAGCCCTGCCCACCAGTGGCCAGCAGCATCTGCACAAGGCAGGGCCTGGAGACCAACCGGATGGTGGCTAACCACACCTACCAGACCACCCACAGTAATCAGCCTGCCACAACAAAAGGATGTCCACTGCCCACATGGGGGCACCCCTACAGCATATAGCTCTGGTGACCAGAGAGCAGTGTGCTGCTGGGACTCATAGGACATCTCCTACAAAAGGCCACTTCTCCAAGGTCAGAAAATGTAACCAACCTACCACATACATAGAGATGAAAACAGCAGATTAGACAAAATGAGGCAACAGAGGAATATATTCCAAATGAAGGAACAGGATAAAACCCCAGAAGAAGAACTAAGTGAAGTGGAGACAGCCAACTTACCTGGGAAAGGAAAGAGACATCCAGGTCCAGGAAGCACAGAGACTTCCAAACAGGATCAACCCAGAGAGGCGCACTCAAAGACACATTGCCATTAAAATGGGAAAAATTAAAGACAGAGAGAGAATATTAAAAGTAGCAAGGGAAAAGCAATAAGTTACATATAAGGGAACTCCCATAAGGCTATCAGCTGACATTTCAGCAGAAACTCTGCAGGCCACAAGGGAGTGGCATGATAGTTAAGGTGATGAAAAGGGAAAACCTACAACTAAGAATAATGTACCAGCAAGGCTTTCATTCAGATTCGATGGAGACACCAAAAGCTTTAGAGACAAGCAAAAGCTAAGAGTTCAGCACCACCAAACCAGCTTTACAAAAAATGTTAAAGGGACTTCTCTAAGTGAAAAAGAAAAGGCCACAAATAGAAACATGAAAATTATGAAAGGAAAAAGCTCATGGATAAAGGCAAATATACAGTAAATGTAGTAAATCAACCATGTATAAAGCTAATAGGAAGGTTAAAATACAAAAGGAGTAAAAGCATTTATATCCACAATAAGTAGTTAAGGGATACACAGACAAAGCATGATGTAAAATATGATGGCAAAAACAGTAAACGTGGTAGGGAGTAAAAATGCAGGTTGTTAAAATGCATTTGAACTTAAGAGATCAGCAACTTAATCACATATATATAGATTACTATATATAAACTTCCCAGTAACCACAAACCAAAAATCTATAATAGATACACATACAGGAAGAAGAAAGGAATTCAAACATAACACGAAAGATAGTCATCAAATCACAAAGGAAGAGAACAAAAGAAGAACAAAAAAGAACTACAAAAGTAACCTCAAAACAATTTACAAAATGGCAATATGTACATACCTATCAATAATTACTTTAACTGTAAATGGACTAAACGCTCCAATCAAAAGACATGAGTGGCTGAATGAATACAAAAACAAAAGCTATATGTACGCTGCCTATAAGAGACTCACTTCAGAGCTAAAAACACACACAGACTGAAAGTAGGAGGATGGAAAAGGGTATTCCATGTAAATGAAAACAGAAAGAAAGTTGGGGTAGCAATACTTAGACAAAATAGACTTTAAGACAAAAACTGTAACAAGAGGAAAAGAACGACATCATGTAATGCTCAAGGGATCAATCCAAGAAGATATAACAATTGCAAATATATATGCATCCAACATAGGAGCATCTGAACACATAAGGCAAATATTAACACAAAGGGAGAAATTGACAGTAACACAATAATATAAGGGGACTTTAAAACTCCACTTACTGGAGTTGCCTGGTAGGGAACTAGTGGTTAGGATTCTGGGCTTTCGTTGCCATGGCCTGGGTTCAATCCCTAGTCGGGGAACTGACATCCTGCAAACTGCATGGCATGACCAAAAAAAAGCCACATGTACATCAATGGACAGATCATCCAGACAGAAAATCAGAAAGGAAACATTGGCCTTAAATAACACATTATTCCAGATGGAAAAGAGAAAGGAAAGAAAACAAAAGAAAGAAAGAAAGAAAGAAAGAAAGAGAGAAAGAGAGAAAGAGAGAGAGAGAGAGAGAGAGTGAGAGAGAGAGAGAGAGAAAGAGAGAGAGAGAAAGAAAGAAAGAAAGATATACATACATATAAAACATTCCATCCAAAAGCAGCAGAATACATTCTTTTCAAGTACACATAAAACATTCTCCAGGATAGGTCACATGCCAGGCCATTAAACAATTCTCAGTAAATTTAAGAACACTGAAACCATACAAAGCATCTTTTCCAACCACAATGCTATTAGACTAGAAATCAGCTATAAGAAAAAAACTGCAAAAATCACATACACGTGGAGGCTAAACAGTATGCTACTAAACAACCAATGGAGCACTAAAGAAATCAATGAGGGAGCCAAACAATACCTGGAGACAAATGAAAATGAAAACAAAATGACCCAACATTTATAGGATACAGTAAAAGTGGTTCTAAGAGGGAAGTTTATAGCTGTACAAGCCTTGACCTCAAGAAACAAAAATATCTTGGGCTTCCCTGGTGGCGCAGTGGTTGAGAGTCCGCCTGCCAATGCAGAGGACATGGGTTCGTGCCCCACTCTGGGGAGATCCCACATGCTGCGGAGTGGCTGGGCCCATGAGCCATGGCCGCTGAGCCTGCGTGTCCGGAGCCTGTGCTCCGCAATGGGAGAGGCTACAACAGTGAAAGGCCCGCGTATTGCAAAAAAAAAAAAAAAAAAGAAACAAAAATAAATAAACAACCTAACCTCACACCTAAAGGAACTAGAAAAAGAAGAACAAACAAAACCTAATGTTAGTAGAAAGAAAGAAATCATAAAAATCAGAGCAGATATAAATAAAATAGAGACTAAAAAATACTAGAAAAGATTAAAGAAACTAAGAGCTGGTTTTTTGAAAAAAATAACAAAATTGAGAAGTCTTTAGCTGGACTCATTAAGAAAAAAAAGGAGAGATAGCCAAATTCAATAAAATCAGAAATGAAAAAGGAGAAGTTACAACTGTCATCACAGAAACACAAAAGATCATAAGAAATTACTATGAACAATTATATGCCAATGATGAACATAGATGTAAAACTCCTCAACAAAATACTAGCAAACCAAATTCAACAATACATTAAAAGGATCATACACCATAATCAAGCGGGATATATCCCAGGGATGTGAGGATGGTTCAATATCTGCAAATCAATGTGATACACCACATTAACAAATTGAAGAATAAAAATATGATCATCTCAATGCAGAAAAAACTTCTGACAAAATTCAATATCCATTTATGATAAAGTCTCCAAAAGTGGGTATAGAGGGAATATTCCTCAACATAATAAAGGCCGTATGATAAGCCCACAGCTAACATCATATTCAATAGTGAAAAGCTGAAATCATTTCCTCTAAGATCAGGAACAAGACAAGGATGCCCAGTCTCGCCACTTTTATTTAACATGGTATTGGAAGTCCTAGCCACAGCGATTAAACAAGAAAAAGAAATAAAAAGAATCCAAATTGGAAAGGAAGAAGTAAAACTGTCCATGTCTGCAGATGACACAATACTATACATAGAAAACCCTCAAGACACCACCAAAAAACTACTAAAGCTCATCAATGAATTTGGTAAAGTTGCAGGATACAAAGTTAATATATAAAAATCTGTTGCACTTCTATACAATAACAACGATCAGAAAGAGAAATTAAGAAAACATCCCATTTACAATCACATCAAAAAGAATAAAATACATAGGAATAAATCTAACTAAGGAAGTAAAAGACCTGTACTCAGAAAACTATAAGACACTAATGAAAGAAACTGAAGATGACACAAACAGATGGAAAGATGTATCATGTTCATTAATCAGAAGAATTAATGTTGTTAAAATGACCGTATTGCCCAAGGCAATCTACAGATTCAATGCACACCTTATTAAAATACCCATGATGTTTTTCACAGAACTAGAACAAATAATTCTAAAATTTGTATGGAAACACAAAAGACCCCAAATAGCCAGAACAATCTTGAGAAAGAAGAACAAAGCTGGAGGTATTACACTCCCTGATTTCAAACTACAGTACAAAGCTACAGTAATCAAAATAGAATGGTACTGGCATAAAGCCAGACACAGATCAATGGAACTGAATAGAAAGCCCAGAGTGAACTCACATGTATATGGGCAATTAATCTATGGCAAAGGAGGCAAGAATGTACTATGAGGCAATGACAGCTTCTTCAGTAAATGGTGTTGGGAAAAATGGACAGCTACATGCAAAAGAATCAAATTGGACTACTCTTTCACACCATGCGTAAAAGTAAATTCAAAATGCATTAAAGACTTAAATGTAAGACCCAAAACCATAAAACTCCTAGACGAAAACATAGGCAGTACACTCTTTGACACAGGCCTTAGAAATATTTTTTGGATATGTCTCCTCAGGCAAGGGAAACAAAAGCGAAAATAAACAAATGGAACTGTATCAAACTAAAAAGCTTTTGTGCAGAAAAGAAAACAATCAACAAAGTGAGCAGACAACTTATTGATTAGGAGAAAATATTTTCAAATCATATATCTTATAAGAGGTTAATATCCAAAATATGTAAAGAGCTCATACAACTCAATAGAAAAAAATGTGATTAAAAAATGGGCAGAAGACATAAATAGACACTTTTCCAAAGAAAACATAATCATGGCCAACAGAGAAGATCCTCAATCATCAGGGACATGAAAATCAAAGCCACAATGAACTATCTCCTCTTCACACCTGTCAGAAGAGCTATTACCAAAAACACAACAAATAACAAGTGTTGTTGAGGATATGGAGAAAAGGGAACCTTCATACACTTCATATGCAAAGTAGACTTTTAAGTCAAAATCTGTTATAAGGGACAAAGAAGGACATTATATAATGATGAAAAGGTCAATTCACCAAGAATGTATAACATATAAACACACACATATATATAGCAAACACCAGAGCTCTTAAATATGTAAAGCAAACAGTGACAGAATTAAAGGGAGAAATAGATTTACAAAAATAGAAGAAAACTTCAATACCCCCTTTCAATAACTGACAGAACAGCAAGACAGTAGATCAGTAAGGAAAGAGAGGCCTTGAATAATACTGTAGACACTAACTAGACCTAGCAGATATATGCAGAATGTGTCACTCAACCATAGCAGAATATACATTCTCAAGTGCACATGGAATATTCTCTGGGATAGACCAGATGTAAGGCCACAAACAACTCCTACTAAATTTTAAAGGATTGAAACCATACAAAGTATCTTTTCTGATCATGACAGAAGAAACTAGAGAAATCAATGGCAAAAGAAAACAGGAAGATCCACAAATATATGGAATTTACACAGTACATCTGATGGCTCAAAGAAATCACAATGGGAATTAGAGAATGTCTTGAGATAAATGAAAATGAAAATACAACATACCCAAACTTATGGGATGCAGCAAAAGTAATGCTAAGAGATAAATCTATAATTGTTGTTATATTAAAAAAATCTAAAACCAACAACCTAACTTTGCACCGTAAAAAAAGAGAAAAATAACAACAAACTAAACTCAGAGCAAAAGCAAGAAAATAATAAAGATTAGAGCAGAGAGAAACGAAATATAGAAAAAAGAAAAAAAAAAGCAAAACAAAGACTTGGTTCATTGAAAAGATCAGCAAAATTGAACTTCAGCTAGAGTGACTAAGAAAAAGAGATGACTCTAATAACTAAAATCAGCTATCAAGAAAGGGATATTACCACTAATTTTACAGAAATAAAAAGAATTATAAGGGAGTACTACGAACTGTATGTCAACAAATAGGGTAACTTAGATAAAATGGACAAATTTCTAGAAACACAATGTACCAAAACAGAATCATGAGGAAATACAAATATGAATAGATCCATAACTAGTAAGGAGAATGAGGGACTTCCCCGGAGGTCCAGTGGTTAGTACTCCGTGCTTCCAATGCAGGGGGCATGGGTTCGATTCCTGGTTGGGGAACTGAGATCCCACGTACCACGTTGTGAAGTCAAAAAAAAAAAAAAGAAAAAAAAACTAGTAAGGATATTGAAACAGTAATCAAAAACCTCCACCAAAGAAAAGTCCAGGACAAGATGGCTTCACTGGTGAATTCTATCAAACATGAAAAGAATTAACATCAATCCTCCTCAAATTATTCCAAAATAAAATGGAAGAGGGAACACTTCCAAATTCCAAACTCTGAGGCCAGTATTACCTTGAAGGCCAAAACTAGAGAAAGACAGTACAAGACAAGAAAACTACAGACCAACATCCCTGATGAATATTGACTCAAATATTCTCAGCGGGGCTTCCCTGGTGGCGCAGTGGTTGAGAGTCCGCCTGCCGATGCAGGGGACACAGGTTCGTGCCCCAGTCTGGGAGGATCCTGCATGCCGCGGAGCGGCTGGGCCCGTGAGCCATGGCCACTGAGCCTGCGTGTCCGGAGCCTGTGCTCCGCAACGGGAGAGGCCACAACAGTGAGAGGCCCGCTTACGGCCAAAAAAAAAAAAAAATTCTCAGCGAACAGTGGGTGAGGTTATGGGTGAAGTAGGTGAGAGGAATCAAAAGGTACAAACTTCCAGTTATAAATAAGTCATGGCGATGTAATGTACAGCATAGCAACTATAGTTAATAACACTGTAGTGCATACTTGAAAGTTGCTAAGAGAGCAGATCTGGTAAATTCTCATCACAAGAAAAAAATTCTCAACTATGTATGGTGATGGATGTTAACTAGACTCACTGCAGTGAGTGACCATATTACAATATATACAAATATTGAATCATTATGGTGTACACCTGAAACTAATGTATGCCAATTATATCTCAATAAAAACAAAACAAAAACCCACGACTTCAGTCTAAAATATTAAAAGGTTATTTAAAAATAACTTTAATGCTAGTAATTCACACCCCCTCCTGCAAAATAAATGAAAGGATATTATTGGCTTTCAAAATTGTCACAATTCAGTATAAGGAAGTATATCAATTCTTTAAAAGATCCATGTTTAAGAGAATTGTTACAAGGAAAATTAAATGGGGATATTGAACGAGATAGGTGGAAACATCCTCAACACAGGGGAAAAACAATCCTCTTGTGTCCATGTCTTACAATAAAGTAAATAAACCTGTAGGCCTATATTATTCACGAGGAACTCAGTGAAGGTCCTCTTCAGAATGACTTTTTGAATTTTGATATGACAAAGATGATTATGTATCAGGTGACTGTAAGGTTGTTCAAACTAACAATCTCTAACTGATGCTTATTATTATTATCATTGGAGTGAGGCATTTCTAATTATTTCCAAGATTATCAACATCTTGAAGCTGGGATCATACTTTCTACACCTTGAGATTCCCTACATCATTAAGAATCATGATCTCAACATAAATGTTTGTTAAACTGAATTTCTGTATAAGCTGATAGTCTTTTATTTTCAAACCCTAGGAAAATAAAATTTATTGAACTAAAAAGACAATCTATTTCTCATGCTATAATGGACTCACATGAAACTCTCAAAACTTGAGAATTATTTTCAAAAATGTATTATGACTAAGAAAAAAGCTCTTAGCAATAAAAGTTGTATAGATACTAAACAATTATCTCTTAACTTTCAGTTTAGTTAAGACATAACTTTATACGTGGATAAACTGTACATATGACCACATTTTCAAAAATAAAGAACTTGTATCAAATGTTAGAACAGAGTAATTAGAGATTGCCTTTAAAATTCTGAATTGTTTCACTACAGATATTTGGTTAATTATTAACCCTTTATTCCTACCAGTAGAGAAGGGGAAGAGTCAATATGTTATGATAATTCTCTTGCTATACACAATAGGATTGTGTATTATCAAATTAAGAAGTTGAATTAGGCCACACTGCCAGAGTAGCTAGAAAACTAACTTTGCCAAATTAAAGTTAAAATACAAGTTGCTATTAGAGTGATTTTTAGGCCATCTGTTGAGTAAGAAATATCAGTGAACAGTAAGATCAGTGCCAGAGTCTAGGAATCATATGACTATAGCATATAATATAAGCAAGAATACACATTCATTAGGTATCATAGGTGTTCAATGATTTTAAGCATAAAAGCAAGAGAATATTCAAGTAATATTAATAGAGAGTAGAGGTGAACAAAAATTTTAGTCACTCTGATTAATGCTGCTGACAACAACAAAATCATGGCTTTTTATTTCTGGGAAATGTTTTTTAAAAAATCCTCAACAAAATTTTAGCCAACAAATTCAATAGCACATAAAAGAATTACGCACCATGACCAAGAGGGATTTATTCTTTTCTAAAAAATAAATTTATTGGGCTTCCCTGGTGGCGCAGTGGTTGAGAGTCCGCCTGCCGATGCAGGGGACACGGGTTCGTGCCCCGGTCCGGGAAGATCCCACATGCCACGGAGCGGCTGGGCCTGTGAGCCATGGCCGCTGAGCCTGCGCGTCCGCAGCCTGTGCTCCACAACGGGAGAGGCCACAACAGTGAGAGGCCCGCGTACCGCAAAAAAAATAATAAAAAATAATATAAATTTATTTTATTTTTGGCTGTGTTGGATCTTTGTTGCTGTGCGTGGGCTTTTCTCTAGTTGCGGTGAGCCAGGGCTACTCTTTGTTGCAGTGGCTTCTCTTGTTGCAGAGCACGGCCTCTAGCCGAGCAGGCTTCAGTAGTTGTGGTGCATGGGCTTAGTTGCTCCGCGGCATGTGGGATCTTCCTGGACCAGGGCTCGAACCCGTGTCCCCTGCATCGTCAGGCGGATTCTTAACCACTGCACCAGCAGGGAAGTCCACGAGGGATTTATTCTTAGAATCCAAGTATGGTTCAAAACACAAAAATCAATCGGTGTAACACATCACATTAACAGAACAAAGGGCAAAAACCACATGACCATCTCAACTGATGCAGAAAAGGCATTTGACAAAATTCAACATCTTTTCATGATGAAAACATTCAACAAACGGAATAGAAGGAAACTATAACAACATAATAAAGGCCATACATGACAAGCTTACATCACACTCAATGGTGAAAGACTGAAAGCTTTTCCTCTGAGATCAGGAAAAATTAAGGATGCCTACTTTTGAGACTTCTAATCAAATGGTACTGGAAGTCCTAGCTAGAGCAATTCCACAAGAAAAAGAAATAAGTCAACCAAACTGGAAAGGAAGAAGAAAAATAATGTCTGCAGACATGCTCTTAAATACAGACATGCCAATAGATTCTACACTCACACACCCACACACACCTGTTAGAATAAAACAATTCAGCAAAGTTGAATGATATAAAATTAATATGAAAAAACTTGTTGCATTTCTGCATGTTAACAATGAAAAATCCTAAAAGGGAATTAAAATTCCATTTACAGTAGCATCAAAAAGAATGCTTAGGACTAAACTTAACCGAGGAGGTGAAAGACTTGTGCACCAAAAACGACAAAATGTTGCTGAAAGAAGTTAAAACAATACATGGAAAGAAGACACCCTGTGTTCATAGACTGGGAGATTCTTAAGATGTCAGTACTACCCAAAGTGATCTACCGAACCAATACAAACCCTATCAAAATACCAATGATGTTTATTGCAGAAACAGTATAATTCATCCTAAAATTCATATGAAATCTCAAATGATCCCAAATAGCAAAAACAGTCTTGAAAAAGAATGACGTATGAGGACTCACACTTTCTGATTTCAAATTTTAATACTAAGCTACAGCAGTCAAAGAAGTATCAGACTGGCACAAAGACAAACATAGACTGATGGAGTCCAGAAATAGACATATATGGTCAGATAATTTTTGACAAGGGTGCCAAGACCATTAAATGGGAAAGGACAATCTTTTCAACAAATGGTGTTGGGAAAACTAGATATTCACATGTCAAAAAAAAAAAAAAAAAAGCTGTATGCTTACCTTATATCAAATGCAAGTTAACTCAAAATGGATCAAAGACCTAAATGTAAGAGATAAAACTCTTACAGGAAAACATAAGAAAAACTTCATGAATCACCAAAAAATCTACAAACAATAAATGTTGGAAGGGGTGTGGAGAAAAGGGAACCCTCCTACACTGTAGGTGGGATGTAAATTGGTACAGCCATTATGGAGAACAGTATGGAGGTTCCTTAAGAAACTGAAAATAGAGCTACCATATGATCCAGCAATCCCACTCCCAGGCATACATCTAGAGAAAGCCATAATTCGAAAGGATGCATGCACCCCGATGTTCACTGCAGCACTATTTACAATAGCCAGCACATGGAAGCAACCTAAATGTCCATCAACAGAGGAATGGATAAAGAAGATGTGGTACATATATACAATGGAATATTACTCAGCCATAAAAAGGAATGAAATAATACCATTTGCAGCAACATGGATGGACCTAGAGGTTGTCATACTGAGTGAAGTAAGTCAGACAGAGGAAGAGAAATATCATATGATACTGCTTATATGTGGAATCTAAAAAAAGGGTACAAATGAACTTATCTACAAAACAAAGAGTTACAGATGTAGAAAACAAACTAATGGTTACTGGGGGTAAGGGGAGGTGGAGGGATAAATTGGGAGATTGGGATGGACATATACACACTACTATATATAAAAGAGATAACTAATAAGGACCTACTGTATAGCACAGGGAACTCTACTCAATACTATGTAGTGGCATTTAGGGGAAAAGAATCTAAAAAAGTGTATATATGTATATGTATAACTGACTCACTTTGCTGTATACCTGAAACTAACACGACACTGTAAAATAAAAATTTAAAAAAACGAACAACACTGTTGTTGGAAAAGGCAAAAATAAAAACTGCATGGAAAAGAAAAAAAAAAAAAGAAAAGCTTCATGACATTGGATTTGACAATAATTTCTTGGATACCACAAAAGCACAGGCAATCAAAGTGGAAAAGATAAACAGAACTACATCAAAATTTAAATCAACTGTGTGTCAGAGGGTACAATTAACAGAGTTGAAAATACAACCCAAGGAATGGGAAAAAATTTGCAAATCTTATGCCTGATAAAAGAGTTATCCAGAATACATAAAGCACTCTGACAACTCAACAAGGAAAAACTTACTTTAAACTGGGCAAAGGATTTGAATAGACATTACTTCAAAGAAGATACCCAAAGCACCAGTAAGAATACAAAATGATACTCAATATCACTAATTATTAGGAAAATGCAAATCAAAATCACAATGAAATACTATTTCACATCCATTAGGATGGCTACTATCAAAAAACCAGAAAATAAGTGTTGGTGAGGGTGTGGACAAATCAGAACCCTTTTGTACTGTTGGTGAGAATGTTAAATGGTGCAGCCATTAAAAAAAATTTAAAATAGAATTACCAGGGACTTCTCTGGTGGTCCAGCAGTAAAGAATCTGCCTTCTAATGCAGGGGACTCGGGTTCAATCTATGGTCGGGGAACCGAGATCCCACATGCCAAGGGCAACTAAGCCCGCACGCCACAACTACTGAGCCCACACGCCTCAACAAGAGAGCCCACGTCCTGCAAACTACAGGGCCCACATGCCCTGGAGCCCGCACACCAGAACTAGAGAGAAGCACGCGTCACATTGAAGAGCCCGTGCTGAAACGAAAGATCCTGCATGCCTCAACTAAGACCCGATGCAGCCAAAAAAAAAAAAATTAAAAAAAAAAAAAAAATAACTGGGGCTTCCCTGGTGGTGCAGTGGTTGAGAGCCCGCCCGCCGATGCAGGGGACACGGGTTCGTGCCCCGGTTCGGGAAGATCCCACATGCCGCGGAGCGGCTGGGCCCGTGAGCCATGGCCGCTGAGCCTGCACTCCGCAACGGGAGAGGCCACAACAGTGACGGGCCCGCATACCGCAAAAAAAATTAAAAAAAAAAATAATAAAGAAAAAATTTAAAAAACAGAATTACCACACGATCCAGAAATTCCACTTCTGGCTATATACATGAAAGAATTTAAAGCAGAGTTTCAAAGAAATATTTGTATACCCATATTCATGGCAGCATTATTCACAATAGCCAGAAGGTGGAAGCAACCCAAGTGTCCATCAACAAAATGGATAGACAAAATGTGGTATATACATGATAGAATATTATTCGGCCTTAAAATAAAATTCTTTCACATGCTACACCATAGGAGAACCTTGACGACATTTATGCTAACTGAATGAATGATCCAGTCAAAAAAGAATTATGTATGATTCCACTTACATGAGACATCTAGAGCAGTCAAAATCGGAGACAAAGTAGAATGGTGCTTGCCAGGCTTGGGAGAGAGGGGAATAAGGAGTTACTGTTCAATGGGTACAGCTTCACTTCTGCAAGCCGAAAAGATTTCCAGAGATGGAAGGCAGTGACTGTTGCACAACAAAGGGAATGCTTGTATTGCCACTAACTGGATACTGTCCTTTACAATGGCAAATTTTATGTGTATTTTACATACTCACATACAACTAATTCCCCAAAATTAAAATTCATCAACAATTAAAACTGTTTCTTTTAATTGAAAAAAAAAAAGTGATTCTGCACCACTACGTCCAAGTGGCCGAAGTTAACACAACCAACGCTGGGACAAACCAAAGGTCCTTGTTTTGGGGAGAAATGTGCATAAGTATTTGGGGATCAAGAGGCAAGCTGTCAGCAAATGTGGCAAAACGTTAACACTTCATGTATATAGGTGAAGGGTATATGGGAGTTTACCACTTTTGCAACATTATTGTAAATTGGAAGTATTTCCAATTAAAAAAAAAAAAACAACTATTCTTGGCCAGTTTTGAGACTTAAAATGAACCACACAGCAATGGTAGTTTATACAGGAACCAGCAATTTTTTTTAACATTTTGAATTCCCCAGGTATGATTATCACTTTAACACCTGGCACCATCAGTTTTACCCTACATAGGTGAAATTTTCGGGTAACTGGAGCTTACCCCATTGAACGCCAGAATGGTGTATTAATAACTTTAAAGTCTTTTTAAAAAGTACTATTTTAACTTTTCTTGTTTAGAATTTTTAATGATCAGGATCATCAACATGTTTCAGTAGATGGTTGTGTTTGCTTTGTTCTCACGAGTGTTGCTGAGGGTATAAATAAAAGCAAAAATGCCATTGCAGAAAATAGTTGTTTTTCCATCTCCATCTGGTGGTTAGCTATTACCTGGTATCTTTACGTACCTGCTTTTTACAACTATCATTTGTGCTTTTAAATTTGCTGAAAGTAAGGGTAAAGAGATCCTCATTTTTTTATGAGTAAAGGGCACAAACTTCCTGGTTGTTCCAAGGCTTTTATCGCCAATAAGATTCTCACGTGTTTTTGAAAATCAATATTGCCAGATAACCCTTCTCCAGTTTGTATAAGATTTCTATAATTAAAATCAATTACTTACTCTTGGATTTAGTCATCTTGACTAACAAGTGACTTCTCATAAATAAGTCTGCAGAGACTAATAAAATGACTTTAAAGGATCACAAAAATAGAACAATACAGCCATAAGCAATATTATTCTCTATCCCAACTGCCCGGCTGCTTATCAGCAATTACAGTGATTTTTAATTATGTCCATGTTTCCTCTGAGACAGTATTTCTCAATCTTTTTTTTCAGATTGTAGGACCCCCCCCAAGGAGAAAACAAATTTAATTTAAATCAAATAATTAAAAATTTCCCTACCGAGAAATACTAAGAAATGACTTTGTCAGCATTTTGTTTCAACCCCAGTAGGATACTGCAATTCAGTTCTGACACTGACCACCTGAAGTCATCACTGGACTCCACAGGTGTAAGGGCTCAGTCCTCCACGAGCTGCCTGCACTGGAGATGATGGCTGCAAGTGGAGTCCATCCCCACTTCTGACCGACTAGTTACTAGTTCTGACTAATTTGGGGGATCCCACAATCCCCTCACATTCAAGAATTTGCTAAAATGACTCAGAACTCAGGAAAGCACTGTGCTTAACATTAGTTTTATTGTAAAGGATTCAAATGAGGAGTACCAGCCAAATGAAGACACACACAGGGTGAGGTGAGGTCTGGGAGGAAACACGGAGCTTCTGCACCCTTTCTTTGTGGAATCAAGGCCCATCACCATTTCAGCACATTAGTGTGTTCACCAATCAGAGCCTCAGTGTCCAGAGTCTTTACCTGGGCTTCACTATTTGGACACGACTGATTACATCACTGGGCAACATGACTACGTCAATCTCCAGTACCCCCCAGCCCCCAGCCCATGAGGCCTGCCCAAAGTCCCGACCCTCTAATTACGTGGTAGGCCCTTTCTGGTGACCGGCCCCCACCTAAAGCTCTCCAGGGGTCTACCATGACTCACCTCATTCGCATCACAAAGACGTCCCTAGCACCCAGGAATCCCAAGGGTTGTAGGAGCTCATGGTCGGGAACCAAGGGTAATGACCAGACAAAGCACACCACAGTTAGGCAGTCTACACTCTGAAGGGCCACAAACCACTGTAATATCTAAAATTTTTCTGCACTCACCAAGAACTAATTTTCACTCCCGTGGAGAATGCATCCTCGAAGACAATGAAGAGACAGCCCCCCAAAACCAGAATGGAATTTTATTGTGTAAAGTTGATAGAAGTAGGACTAGTATTCTTCTGTACAAAGTGCACAACAAATGGTTTTAAATAAAACTGAGAGAAATGCAAGTCCTACGACAATATTTGCTACAAGCTGCATCATTTACAGGTACACTAAAAAAGTTTTTAAAATACCATCTTTCTCCAAAGAGTCCATTGCGCATTTCTTAAGAGCAGGTAGGGAACCTCCCAGGCAGTCACAAGGGCATTTTATTGCCCTCGATGCTGATTTTTACTGCGTGTGCAGATCTGCTTTTTTTCCTGATGTCTGTGAACTTTCTCATCTGTTTATCCAGTCGACTGATACCCTTCTTGGAGGTCCCCTGAAACTAAGAGTGGGGTAAAAATTAAAGAGCAAATTATTGAAACACATACACTTAGTTTTGTCTTTCGTCTTCTTTTATCTGAAAGTCAGCAGACAGAAGAGCTCCCAGCTCTGGAATAACCAGAATAAGCTTTGGTGACCTCAGGAACAGAGCAAGTATACACAGCAGTGTTAGAAAAGCATATTAAATTCTCTCAATGGAGAATAATTTTGTTCTTATCTGTGCCTTACTTTCAAATTTTGCCTCTAGTCCACGGAAATTTGCTAGAAGAGAGAAAGGGGGGTTAAAACTGAAACTACGATCCCCCTAATTCCATCAGATTACATTTTGACTGTATGCTTCTCCCTTTCAAAGACCAAATGTGGAGGTGACCGCTTGATACATACACCTTCAAACAGTGCTGGCATAAAAAATAATGATCTTCTAAGGCAAGGAAAGTCATCGAGAAAAAGCCTGAAGCATAATGAATGAGGTTAGAACCGCTAGGTGCTTGCTGGAACTCTAGTTTCCGATTAGAAACTAGTCAGGGTTCTGTAACCCTGTACAAATGATGCCCCTTGTGTGAACTACTTCCAGGACTGCTGGGAGAAGTGAATAAGATAATAACAACAAATACAAGCACAGAGGCTAGCACAGAATCGGCGCTCAAAATAAAAGCAGCTATTATTGCTATTACTACTACTTTGCAATCAATTAGTTTGACACAAAAAGAAAAGTAAATTAATTCTCTTGAACCAAGGGGCTTATACTTCTTGCATCTCTTTCTGCTTGCCCTTTATGTTTAAAGGTTTGCTTGTTAGGTAATTTCTCTTCTACTTTGAAAAGACTATGTCTGAAAAGGTGTGGTCTCCAAGAAATTGACACCTTTTAGAAATGTTGAAAAGGCCTGCCATTTATGTCAGATCAGGGCAAACTCTTCTTGCTGGCTACAGTAATCTAACAATTCCAATCTTTACGACTGTCGAGTGGTTAAAAAAAGATGGGATTTTCTAATTCTTCTCCCCAGATGTTTACTACTGAATCACCTGTGAAGCTCAATTCAAAGAATGCTAAAATAAGGTGGAGACTAGGAGACACTCTAGGGTCGGTACCAGTGTGGTGAAGTTCTTTTGAGTTGGGGAGACCTCCCCCAAGCCTTATCTCACCTCAGTTATAAGCAAAGACCTCTAAGTCATTCTTGAACAAGAGCTGCATTGATCATCCATCCTAGATTTTCTACATACATCCCAATTTCAAATATTATTTTATATCAATTTTAATCCTGGGCACTAGTAGTCTAAGGGAGCATAAAAATTCATTATCAGATGAGAAAGTTATGCGACTATCACCCTATGCATGCAATACCCCAAATTTCTAGACAGTCCCAAATATCTGATTTCCTTTCAGACAATGTGCCCTGATTTTTAGTAGCTGCAATCAGTCCACAACGGAAGCCTTAGCTGCTCAGATCTCTGCCAACTGCCCAACTCCCAGCAGCTCTACCCCTCAGCCTGGACTTCTCCTTGTCCACTCCCAGGACCTTCTCTAATAATCTGACCCTCTAGCCTCAGCAACTGGGACATGCCCAGGCTGTGCTGACCTACTCCTAGTTACAGCTTGTATGACTTGTATCTGGCAGATGCCTGGTTACCCCAAGCCTGAAAACACACAGAACTGAGTACCTAGCCTGTCAAATTCAATGACTTCTCTACACCACTTCCTTAGGACAGTAAAGCTGTATGCTGCACTGCTTTATCAGTGAAAAACCAAAAGTAGCCTAAAAGATTAGCAAGAGGGGTTTGCTTAAAAAAATATGGTACAATCATATTACAACACAATATTAAGTCACTGAAGGATGTTAACTCAAATGAATTATTACCATGTTAAGTAAAACACAAACCCAACAAGGTATAAATGAGTATGATCACAATTTTGATTAAAAGTTAAAAAACAAAAACAAAAAAACACCACCACCTCCAACAAAACCCTCTCCAAACCAGTAATAATGTTTATGTACACATATATAAAGGACTGGAAAGAAATAACCCAAAATGTTAATATTAAGGTGCGGTGGGATTACAAGTGACATTAATTTTATTTGTGCTTTTCGTATTTAAAAGTTTATATAAAAACATGCACTGCTTGTGCCATTTTAATGTTATTTTAAAAGCATTCCATGGAAAAAATTAGCATATAAACATACAATGTAGCACAGGTTACTGCATTATTTAGAAGCGAAAAATCAGAAACCATAGAGGAATGAATAAACAAATTATATATTCACATGATAGACTATTATGCAGCCATTACAAATGATAACTCTATAAGGCGGTTTAATGAGAAGTGATCAAAATTCTATACAATATAATTTTAATTATATTAAAGTATCAATAGAAAACAAGGCAAAAATTTTATCAAATTGCTTTTGAGTGGTGAGTGATTTTTCTCTTTATAATCTCAAAATTTTCTACAATTGTAAGCAGAAAAAACTAAGTTTAAAGCATTACTGAAAGTACATGTAACACATCAAAATTGTTAACAGTGGTGACTTACACAGAGGAAGAGCAGGACTTGGGAAGTGGGGTTTATTCTCTAGTATATTTACTCTCGTAATTTCAAAAATAAAAATTACATTTAAAACAAAAAGAGTTTCATTTGAAAGCCATTTACTCACTCCAGTTTTCTTCTTGGGAAACATGTTTTCTAGTAACACTCATTAGTGTCTGTGCAATGTGAAAGCCTTGAGTGCATATGTAAGGAAACTTCTTGAACAGGAAAACAGTGTCAGGTGGTTTAAGGACAATTTACTGAAACGTAACATGGGCCTACCAGCCCCCAAAACATGCCTTATTATTTTTTTTCTTTTTTTGACAGAGCTCTGTAAGCCAGACACAGGCCAAGATAAATACCAGCCCGTTTTGATCTGGGGAGTGTTGGGGATGAAGGAGAAGAACTCTGCTTGAATTCCCCTCTCATCACGCTGGCCACCTCTTGCTCTAGCAACAGGCTGGGCCACCTCTGCCCACCTCCCCATCACCTACAGGGAGGGTGGGATCAGAACCAGCAACACCAGCGGACAGGCACACACCCTTCCAAAGAAGACTGGCCACTAGGATTTTTTATTACGTTTTTCACTGCCCTATTATAGTTCTTGATTCTCAAAATAGTCTGCTGGGGTAGAAAATGTATTACAAAAGAGAGGAATAAAAGGATGGAAGAGACAGTGAGAAAAGTAAAGGTAAAGAGAAACAGGGGTGGTGGGGGGGAAGGAGGGATATCAAGGGACATGGAAATGGAAAGAAGAAAAAAGGGAGGAAGGGGACTTCCCTGGTGGCCTAGTGGTTAGGATTTCATGTTTTTCACTGCCGTGGCCCGGGGTTCAATCCCTGGTCAGGGAACTGAGGTCCCGCAAGCCCTGAGGTGTGGCCTAAAAAAGGGGGGGTGGGAAGAAAAAAGGGAAGGAAGTAGAGGTGAAGAAATTCTTAGCACTGAACCAGTGCTCTTCTACCCTTTATTTATTCTCATTAAGTAAGACTGTGTGCTTTGTTTTGACAGTAGCTTAACAACAAAGTGAAACGGCAGGAAGGTGAGTGTGTCTGTCTGTGGAAACAGCTGCCAAAGCAGGGGTCACGGAGGAGTCACAAAAGGAAGGCAACACACTCAGACAGATGCTCAGGAGGGCACTGCCGCAAAGGCGCCACCGTTAACCTCCGAGCACAGCAGGTCAGTGAGTCTGGCTTTACAAATGTTTCAAAGTCTTCTTCATTTCCGACCATGAACTGAATATGTATTAATTAAATTTATCTCCTAAATATTCAGTGTCAGGCTTTATGCAGTGAGCCCTCAAATGCAGTTACTGAGCCACTGACAAGAAGAAAAGAAGCCACCTCCCTTTCACCAAGACGTTACTAACCAATTACATGCCTGTAAGGGAGACCACTCGGATTCCAGGCCCTAACAAAAACCTTTTTAATAAAAAGGGTACCAGTCAGAAAGACCAAAATGCCTAGCCGTGAGGTAATTATCTATTAGTCTCTAGGAAGGGAATCCCGTATCAATTTCTCAATATTCAAGAGGACTAGAATGTCACTAAGTGCCTGTTAGGGTCATTATTTCATCAACTAAAAGTGGTCCTGGCCTTTTCTGGTTAAGAAAGCACACACACACTGTTTTCACTCTAGCTGCTGACAACTCAAGCCCATGCACAGAGCATGCTTCCTTGGGGATACCTCCCGGATACGCTCCGGTAGGGCCAGGCCTACAGGGGCATCCTGTTGCCTTCAATGCTGAACTTGACAGCACGGTGCACTTTGCTGAGTCGTTTCTGTTCTGCAAATCGCCTCTTATGCTTTTCCAATCGGCTTAGGCCCTTTTTAAGAATACCAGGCTAGAAAGAGTAGTTTGAACGGAGAATAAAAAAAGATTACTGAGAAGCAATAAGGATCACCGAATAGTATTTACAGTGATGGCAGAAGTGTCTACCCTAATAAACACTTCACAACAGAATTACTTAAAACAGCTGAATAGAAAGGGAGGGGTAGGTTGCAGAAGCAGGTGAGTTTTGTTTCTCAGGGTTCTTAAAAAAAAAAACGACTGTACCACAACACTCTAGGCTTCAAGATTCAGTTGAAATAAAGGGATTAATAAGAGGAAACTTCCCAACTTGATAATGTTTCTTTAAGTCTGAAGTAAACTTCATCAGCAATAAGTGATCTGGCTAGATAAGTGACCAGAAAATAGCTCTCGTCAAAACAGATAAACCTTAAGAGCTGTTAAGGGTTATTGAACACGAAGTAAAAGACGAACAGTAATCTGCATTTCAGATCCACCTTGCTGTCTCCCTGCTTGCTTACCCTGGACGACTCCATTTCCACATTCCACTTGGGCCTGACAACATAGTCCTTGTTCGAGGGCATGGGGACCCTTGCCCGGGCACAGAATCCAGGATCTCCAGGTCTAAGAGCCCTGAGAACGGGAAGAAGAGCATGCTGCTTATGTAGCCGACCACACCCGGGTCCATCCCATTCGGCTGCATATCTGTGTCAAACCTCCTCTGCCCTCCCGAAGTCACCCGCTCCAGCATCCTGCTGTCTGTCTTAGATGGCCTCATCATCACTCACACTGCTGTACCAATGGCTCAACTTCCCCCTCAAAGCCAATTTCCTCTGCATTTTCAGGACTCCTTTTCACCTCTCCTCAGCTTCAGATATAATCGCATCTCTCCTTTCTAAGGCTGGTTCCTCCATCAGGACTCTGAATCTCAATTTCTCTGGTCTAATAGAGTCACTCATGTGTTCACTTGTGAGGTGAAAAACCAGGGAGTCAAAATGACCCCCCAGACTGACTATGCCCATAAAGTAGTTTACATGGTTTTGCATATGCAACTCATACAGTAATTTTTTGGTCTGTTTCTTGTTTTTAAAAAAGTTCGAGATAATTATAGATTCACATGCAGTTGCAAGAATTAATGCAGAGAGATCCAGTGTCTCTCCCAAAGGTAACAACATGCAAAAACTATAGTACAATATTACAACCAGGATATTGACGTTGCTATAATCTATCAATTTTTATTTACATTTCCCCAGCTTTATGTGCACTCATTTATCTGTGTGTGTGTGTATTTAGTTCTATGCAATTTTATCATGCGTGTAAGTTTGTGTATCCACCAGAGGATCCCTCCTATTGCCCTTTAGTAAACATGTCCACCTCCCTACCCCATTTGCCCAGTCCCTAGCCCCTGGTGACCGTGAATCTACTAATTTCTGTAAGGCTGGCATTTGAAGAATGTCATATAAATGGAATAATACACCATGTAACGTTTAGAAATTGGCTTTATCCACTCAACATAATGCCCTTGAGGATCCAACCAAGTTGTTACATCTATCAATATTTTGTTCCATTTACTTGCTGAGCAGTACTCTATGGTATGAATATACCATGGTCTGTTGAACCATTCACTTGCTGAAGGACATCTGGGTTGTTTCCAGTTGTGGACTATTACGAATAAAGCTGTACTACTAATGGACAGGTTTTTGCACAAACGTAAGTTTTCATTTCTTGGGGATAAATGCCTGAGAATCTTGTGCAAGTGCTGGGTTGTATGGTGGTTGCATGTCCAACCTTACAAGAAACTGCCGAACTATTTTCCAGGGCAGCTGTGCCATTTCACCCCGCAGCAATGGATGAGTGATCTAGTTTCTCTGCATCCTTGCCAGCACTGGATGGCATCACATACAGTAACTTTTATGTACAAATTTGAGAACTATCGTGCTAGACTAACCTAAGACTATCATCCTTCAAAAGTAAAGCCTATTTGATGTCTGGGAATTCGAATCGTTCAACCTTCAGGTAACTAACCACCTCAGTGGTAAACGGAGGGTGGGTATTTGCAGGGGTGGGGGAAGAAGAGGAAGAGAAGGCTAAAAAATTCTGAAATTGTTTCTATTCCCTTGTATGGTTTACTCCATTCTTAGTATCAAGCTTCTGTAACTTTCATATACGTGAACTGAAACTTCTATAACTTTCATATACATTAACTGACTAGAAAATCTCCCACAACTCTTATTTTTCCCCTGAAGCCACTGTCAGCACACCTGTCCACAAGCAAACGACATTTGCTCCCTCTAGCTCATTTCTCGTTCTCCTTTTGCGATCTGGGTGCTACCTGATTGCCAGCCCTCACTGCACAAACCCCCGTGAAGCCTACCCTCTGCCATGGCCCCCTCCAGCGTGGCCTCATTCTCCTCTGGGTTCTCCTCCAACGTGTAGGACCACATCTGCTCGCTGGCCTTCACTGGCTACAACCCTTTTCAAAGGGTTCAGTTTATTTCTTACTCTGTACTCTCTCTTTTTTTTTGCGGTACGCGGGCCTCTCACTGCTGTGGCCTCTCCCGTTGCGGAGCACAGGCTCCGGACGCGCAGGCTCAGCGGCCATGGCTCGCGGGCCCAGCCGCTCTGCGGCATGTGGGATCTTCCCGGACCGGGGCACGAACCCGCGTCCCCTGCATCGGCAGGCGTACTCTCAACCACTGCGCCACCAGGGAAGCCCACTCTGTACTCTCTTGAGTCAACAATCTTTTCTACGGAGGTTAACTATCAAATCTATGTCTCTAGCCCAAATTCCAGTTCTAAGCACAGGATAATTATAGGACTATCTCAGTCACCTTACATTTAATATGCTCAAAACAGACATCATCTATGTTTTCACGTCTACTCCTCCTCTCCACTCTAGTGAAGGGTAGTACCATCATCTCAGTTGCTTACGTTTAAAATTCTGGGTGGTACCTTCAACTCTAGCCAACTTCTCGCCCACCCAGCCAGAGTCCTGGCAGTTGCACACCTGCGAGGGCTCCTCACCCTTCTGCTTCTCCGTTACAGTCTCCGTTTAGCTGTATCACTGCCTTTAGTTCCTCTGCCCTGCAACCCATCCTACATCGTGCTACCAGCAGAAGCATTCCAAATCAATCTGACGACTTCACGTCCATGCTCAAAAACTTTCTAGGAAACCACAAAGAGAAGTGAGAATTCCTCATCTTGACTTAAAGCACTTCAGAATTTGGTCAACAACTGCATTTCCAACCTTACCTTCCACCACCTCAGGCAACATACTACTGCCCGACTACTTGCCATCCCTAAAACAGGCCTTGCGTGCTTACCCCACATCTTTGCTTAAGCTCTCCCCTTTGCCTACAATCCCTCTAAAGACTTTCTGAGAGAATGGACTACTTTTAGTTTGATTCTGTATTTTCAGAGTTTACCAGAGAGTCCAGCACATAGCAAGCAGCAACAAAATCTTTACTGAATGAACTATTTCTCAATATTCTTATAACCTCCAGGGTACCCACAGAATGTGAATATTCAATAAATACTACACTAGGAATCATCCCCTGCCAATGTGAACAGAGCATCATTTCATTTGCTATTTTTCTTAAAACAAAGCAGCAAGCAGAACATTCCCAATACAGTCTACATTGAAAATCAATACAAAAATCTTACTTTTCCTCGCCTGTCAGCACCTTTTCCAAATCTCTTCGGGGTGTCTGACCACCAGTGCTGGGAAAAAAGTAATCGATGAGTTATTAGGAAATGTCAGGACCTTATAACTAAGGAAAAAAGAGCAAAATGAAATATCAAACTTAGACCACCATCAGGTCCTTTACACTGGATCAGGGAAAATAATTCCTAATATTATATTATAAAAGTACTACTTATTTTAATGATCATTTGCACACCAGGTTTCACTCACCTGTAATGACCCTGCCATCTTGGATGCAACTACATCCAGTTTATTGATACAAATCGAAAATTTTTTTTCTCTTAAGGATCTGGAAATGAGACTGAGAAAGTTTTTTCTGCAAGAGGCTGAAACAACCTAAGCAACCTCCAGAACGGTGGCAGAGGCCAGATCCAACCAGAAAAGCCTGGGAGGGGAGCGGGTGTGGAGCTTCACTGTACACTACCACATTTAAACTAAAAAGTATCATGAACTACAAGACATATCAAGCAGAGGGAAGACAAAATCCTACCATCTTGTAGGTTTCTTAATGATCTTAATTACCACCCCCCGCCCTGAGTTATCGCAACAATAACGTTTACTCCACTTACTCATACCTGTTCCCTCCTACCTGTTCATTCTTCGCCGTTGAGGCATCTGTTCTAGGTCTCTCTGCTCCCTTTCTTCTCTTGTCATTCCTTTGTAGTTTGAAGTAAGACCAAATATAGGCCGAGACCATTCATCTACAACAGAGAAAAATTAATTATTTAGCCCATAAAGTAGCATTTCTACTACCATTCTTTGAGATAATCATACCCTAGTGTAAAGTCATATTCTAGGCATTAAGCACATTCTTTCCTTAAAGATAACATTATTTCAGGACCATTTGTAGAATAAACACAGCATGATACCAGCATCACAACTAGCTCCAGCTGATTCAGAAAATTCAATATAAAAAGATCACTTAAACCTGTAATCACCACAGAGGCTTAAAGAAAGTAACATCTAACTCACTTTGAAGGTCATCAACTAGCTGTGTTATTTCATAAAGACAGTTTAATTTCTAAATTTAGTCTCTTGAAAACAGAAAATCTTTTGTTTTTTTTTTTAAATTGAAGTATGGTTGATTTACAATATTTAGTTTCAGGTGTACAGCATAGTGATTTTTTTTTTTTTTTTTCCCGTGTCCCCTGCATCGGCAGGCGGACTCTCAACCACTGCGCCACCAGGGAAGCCCGTGATTCTTTTTTTGGCAGATGCTTTTTCCATTATAGGTTATTATCCCCTGTGCTATACAGTGTATCTTTATTGTTTATCTATTTCACGTATAATATTTTGTATCTGCTAATCCCATACTCCTAATTTGTTCCTCCCCGCTTCTCTCTCCCCTTTGATAACCGTAAGTTTGTTTTCTATGTCTGTATGTCTGTTTCTGTTTTGTATACAGATTCATTTGTATTATTTTCTAGATTCCACATATAAGTGATATCATATAGTACTTGTCTTTGTCTGACAAGTACTATATGATATCACTTATATGTGGAATATATATTTCACTAAGCACAATATTCTCTAGGTCCATCCATGTTGCTGCAAATGGCAATATTTCATTCTTTTTTATGGCTCAGTAGTATTCCATTGTATATATGTACCACATCTTATTAAGCCAACTGTCTGTTGATGGGCATTTGGATTGCTTCCATGTCTTGGCTATCATAAATAATGCTGCTATGAACACTGGGATACATGTACCTTTTTGAATTAGAGTTTTCATTTTTTTTCTGGATATATATCCAGGAGTGGAACTGCTGGATAGTATGAAAGTTCTACTTTTAGTGTTTTAAGGAACTTCCATATTGTTTTCCATAGTGGCTGCACAAATTTACATTCCCACCAATAGTGTAGGAGGGTTCCCTTTTCTCCACACCCTCTCCAGCATTTATTAGTTGCAGACTTATTGGTGATGGCCATTCTGACTGGTGTGAGGTGATACCTCACTGTGGTTTTGATTTTCATTTCTCTAATAATTAGCAATGTTCAGCATCTTTTCATGTGCCTGTTGGCCATCTGAATATCTTCTTTGGAGAAATGTCTATTTAGGTCCTCCGCCCATTTTTTTAATGGTTTTTTTTTTTGATATTGAATTGCATGAGCTGTTTGTATATTTTGGATATTAACCCCTTGTTGGTCACATCATTTACAAATACTGAAAACAGAAAATCTTGAAATTCCTCTACTTTCTTACTCTAACCAAAAACAACTCCCTTATTACTTGTCAAAATGGTCTAAATCTTTAAAAATTACATTTTGATAGTGCAGATGTAGGGTCTGTACTTCCATTAAGTCTAAGAAAGCTGCTAAGGTGGTCACACAAAAAAGTACTACATGCGCACTGTTTAGCCAGTAAAAGTCCAGAGGTGCCAGCTGATGTCTCTGTTCTTATCACTGCATTGTATCAAAACAAGAAAGGACCTTTACAGACAGAACACAGGTGTTGTCAAACTAAGAAGGAAGGAAGGAGTCTCAGGGGAGTCTATATCTCTTTAAAAACTGACCCGCTGTCCCCAACCCTGGATTCAGAATCACCTGTCGTACATGACAGGTACCAGTGGGAACAGTTTGCTTCTCTCTTGCCTAGGGCAAAAAGAACGTCGAGAACCACTGCATCAAAGCATCAAATGCTTATTGTTTAATAGGCAATAAACTACAGATCATTAATAAGATCGAAGATATAATACTTCTCTAGTTTATAAAAAAAATTAAATTTCTCGAAAGGCTTTTGATAGTCTTAAACATTCAACAGAAAAATAACTACTGTATTCAGATACAAAAGTAGTTACTATTTCAAATTAGTGTTGAAGTTTAAAAATTTCTTTCCAACACAAAGCACAGGAAGAGTTAAGGAGGATGATGAAGACGCATGTGGTGTTCATAAACAATATGGCAACTGAGTAAATGAACTTCAGTTAGATTCCTCTGGATTTCGCTGTTATCATTAAGTAATAACACACAAAGGCTTTGGAGACCATTATAAAAATAACAACAATAGCAGCAGTGGCTAACATTTCTTGAAGACTTACTGTATTCTAGGCACCATGCTTTACATACACCTTCTCACTTATTCTGTCAGACAACCCAAACTAAACACATAATTCTCTGTTTCACAGAGGAGGAAACCAAGGCTTAGAGCTTAAATCACTAGCCCAAGGATATGCAGTAAGGTAGGTGGTAAATCTAGGATTTGAACCCAGGTATGACCGACTCCAGGGCTGACATTCTAATCCCTCTCTCTCTACATGCTCCTGATCCATGATTAGAAAATGCATCATTTTACTTGTTATATACTGGAGAGCATACTTAAATATACTGAGAAGCATTTTAAGTCTAAGGGAAAAAAGCTTAGTACCTATAAGAAGGTATCAAAAAATTTTCCTACTCCATTTCACTGACTCATTTTAAATGAAAATTGGTAAAAATATAGTTAGCTTTTATATATACATGTCTCTGTATATACATAAACACACCAAACAAAAAGTAAAATGTACATACTGATTAATTTCCCTGCCATGTCCTTGTTGGACCTTGATTCCTTGGGGTGTTTATAAAGATACATCACTGCTCGTCCAATCCCACTATGCTTCAGGGTCTCCTGGCTCACACTAGGTAGCTGGGGAACATAAACACAGACATACATATTAATCATTCTGAAGCTGGGAGTCCTGCCAATCTACTCTAGAGGGCCTGCAAGACCTGGTTCATTCACAATAGAACAAATAACAAAAAAGTTATATTTTCAAGGGTCTATGGACACTGAACACAAAGATACTTTGTGTTTACATCAGTAGTTGAGAGTTCAGTACTACCACTGAGTTGAAGTAAAACTTAACAGTGTGAGAAAGTGTGAACTAAGCATCCTCAGAGATTAGCAGCTTAATAAATCAAGGGTCCTCTCAGGCCTCTGAACCAAACAGACCTAAGTCTGAACCCAACCACAGCCATCTGCTAGCTATGTGACCTTGGACAAGTCATTTAACTTCTCTGAGTCTTAATTTCCTCATCTGTAAAATGGAGATAATACACCTACCTTGCAGGTTTGTTGTGAGGAATAAATGAACCTATATATTTAAAAAACACCTGGCACGTGGCAGGTTCCTCGGGAATTCCTTCAGAAGTTAAGTAGCTTGCCCAAGGTGTCTCAGCCACATAAAGGTGGCCCAGATCAAGATTCAAATGCATGCTTATCTGATGCTGAAGCTGGTGCTCTTTCTACTTCAAGTGCCTCCCTACAACATGCCCACTACTATACTACTCTTCTCAGATAAACCAGAGCTACTCCAAGATCTTTTTTCCTTCAATACCACAGTCACACAAAGTTTTAAAAGGCCTTCCTTTTTTTTTTTTTTTTTTTTTCTTGCGGTACGTGGGCCTCTCACTGTTGTGGCCTCTCCCGTTGTGGAGCACAGGCTCTGGATGCCCAGGCTCAGCAGCCATGGCTCACGGGCCCAACTGCTCCACGGCATGTGGGATCTTCCCGGACCGGGGCACGAACCCGTGTCCCCTGCATTGGCAGGCGGACTCTCAATCACTGCGCCACCAGGGAAGCCCAAAGGCCTTCCTTTCATGCTCATTTTATTTGGTATGTTCCTAAAAAACACACCTAATAAAACTCCTGATAGGCTGTGGCAGAGAGAATATATAAATATATGGCAAAATACAGAGGTTATGATAATACAAACCACAGTAGATAACTAATGAAGAGCAAACAAGTCAGATTATCTGCCTCTGACCTCTTGCAGAATCTTCAACAGCTCTTCTCGAATCTTTAGTGCCGGCAAACTCCTATCTGGTAGAGGGGAGAGCCATTCTTTGATGGCAGACATCACACCACTGTCAATAAATGTTTCTTTAAGGTCCTGCCTGTAATAAGAGGAAGAATTAAAAAAAAAAAAAGTCAAGTCTATGAATGTTGATTCTATTGTAGCTTCCTTTGGATTTTCTTACAGATTTAGTGATGTTTCCAAAAACTGCTTTTAAAAACTGACTCATATACATTATTTACTGAGCACCTATTCATAGACTTCAACAGCCAATATGAAATTTAGTTCCTATTTTCAAGAAACAAACAGACTTGATAGGTAAAGATGATGTGTTAAAGGAAAAAAACCACACCAAATTGCAAAAGGTAATGCTGATATGAATGGTACAGACTGTAAGAATAATGAGCTTTAATTATTACAGCTAAGAAAAAAAAATGTTTTATCTATGAGAATAGTGAGCCTCAAACTGTTTCAAGTAAGACAGAACCCAGAATTGTGCTATTCTTTGCAGGACACCAGGGAGAATACCATTCTCCTAGCAGAAAAAAAATCCCAATGAATACTGATACTATTCAAATTCCATTTTATGTACTAGAATCAATTATGGTAACAGGGAACATGACATTATATATATGAAATCTGGCACAGATAATTTTTTCTGTTGGGATAGGGGTAGCAATCTTCTAGTAGAAAGTCCTAGACCATATGGCTGGCTCATTGGTGTACTAATGCACTTCTTTAGCCATCAAAAGAAGGCTACTGCTGAGTTCAAGGAGAAATCAAAGTTGCTCAGGAATGTGAGCAAACCAATGAAAAGAACCTGCAGAAGGACCAGTGACATAATTCATGATATAACAGGACACATGAGTCTTATTCAACATGTGCTTCAAGTAGTCTCCCAGCATTTTTGCTCTGTTCTCAATCACATTGGGAAAAAAGATGCAATTTTACCAGACTCTAAACAGTCTATAAAGAACAAAATAAGTGGTTTCCAAGTTTTTCTTTCATTAATATCAGTTTGCTATTTGTTCTGTTTGCATCATGCATCAAAGTGTAAGAAAAATTTGTGATGAAGTAATAATCTAGGAAATTCTATTATTATTTTTCTGTAGATTGACAGAAGGCAATCATTCTTTAATCTCTCTAGAATACTAGTACATAGCTTGAATATCATTCCATTAAAAGGGAACACTTTTTCGGACTTCCATGGTGGCGCAGTGGTTAAGAATCTGCCTGCCAATGCAGGGGACACGGGTTTGATCCCTGGTCCGGGAAGATCCCACATGCCGTGGAGCAGCTACGCCCGTGCGCCACAACTACTGAGCCTGGGCTCTAGGGCCCGCGAGCCACAACTACTAAAGCCTGCGCACCTACAGCCCGTGCTCCGCAACAAGAGAAGTCACGGCAATGAGAAGCAAGCGCACCGCAATGAAGAGCAGCCCCTGCTTGCTGCAACTAGAGAAAGCCCGCGTGCAGCAACGAAGACCCAATGTAGTCAATAAATAAATAAATAAATAAATGGAAACACTTTTCCAAGAAAACAGAATACTTACTTCTTAAGGTGCATGACCACAGTAGGTAATAATGTTAATTTTTTCAGTGCTGGCTTTTTTTGATTATTCAACTGTCTGTCTTCCTATCCAGGAAGAAAAAGATTGAAAAAAAAAAAAGGAAAAAAGGGCAATTGTTAATAGTGAATTATAACCACTATAATTCTAAACTTTAAATATAATAAAGTAGCAATTTCTCCGAGACACTACAGTTTTTCCTACAAGAAAGAATAATTACATAAAGAATAGACTTTCTGCAGAGCCAAAACCCACAAAACTATCAGAATAACTAGTTTTAACAACTACAAATCGAGAGGAACAATTTTAATTTAAAATATTGGCATAACTATCAAGTTTTCAGAGTTCATTCAAGGTACAAATTATATATGGAAAAATTTGGTTTATCATCAAGAATAATTTTGCAGCTATGGGGCCTGTAAGAAAGATAAAAGAATATGTTATTAAAGAAGGGTTTTAGTATTTGCTTGGGTATTTTTTTCCTAGTTTTTTTGCCAGGCCACACAGCTTATGGGATCTTAGTTCCCCAACCAGGGATCGAACCCAGGCCCTCAGCAATGACAGCGCAGAGTCCTAACCACTGGGTGACCAGGGAATTTCCCCTACTTTTTTAATTATAGAAAATTTTTAATTCTACAGACATACAAAACAAAATAATACACTCCTGTCACGTACATTTCAACAATTAAACACACATGGCCAGTCTTATTTAGCTATCTCTCTAGCTACTTTTCCCTTCACCCTTGAATAATTTTGCAACAAGTCCTAGACACACGTCATTGGATTATAAATACTTCAGCAAGTGTCTCTAAAAGAGCAGGACTTGTTTTTAAACATAATACTTGGGCAATTTTTACAATTTGAGCAGAATTTTTAAATGCAGTGAGTTAAATGCAATCATTTGATCAGAGACAAAAGAATGACACAGGTTTATAACATAATAAATATGAGTTTATAATTTTTTGTATGTGAAGAAACATCACTTTGTGGTAAACTAGCAGAACCTGAGAACAAAATCACTCCCCCATAAAACCAGCACACCAATTCAGCTAAAAAGGCCCATTTTACTTAATACTTAGTCTTTTCACTTTTTTCCTAAAACACAGTACTTAAAAATTAAAATTATTGGGGCTTTCCTGGTGGCGCAGTGGTTGAGAGTCCGCCTGCCGATGCAGGGGACACGGGTTCGTGCTCCGGTCCGGGAAGATCCCACATGCCGCGGAGCGGCTGGGCCCGTGAGCCATGGCTGCTAAGCCTGCGCGTCTGGAGTCTGTGCTCCGCGACAGGAGACGCCACAACGGTGAGAGGCCCTCGTACCGCAAAAAAATAAATAAATAAAATAAAATAAAATAATTTCCGTGCTTAAAATTTAGAACAGTAAATGCTTATTATAAAAAAAAACAAAAACAAAGTATTTTTAATGTAGTTTAAGCAAGGATTAAGTGTAAAAAAAAAAAAAAATGGCGGGAATTCCCTGGTGGTCCAATAGTTAAGATTCTGCACATTCACTGCCAAGGGTCCGGGATCAATCGCTGGTAGGGGAACTAAGATCTCATAAGCTGCATGGCGAAAACAACAAAACAAAACAGGGACTTCCCTGGAGGTCGAACAGTTAAGACTCCATGCTTCCAATGCAGGGGACGCAAGTTCGATCCCTGGTCTGGGAACTAAGATCCCACATGCCTCGCAAACAAAACAAAAAAGGTCACATAATCAATTATGTGGGAGAAAGAAAGATGAAGCTAGAAGTGACCTATCTCACCTCAGCAGCTTCGTTCATCTTGACAATCATGGCGCTCACAACGTCGTCGGCATCACTAATAAAAGTACCGCCATCACGGTTACGCCTGCGCTTGCCACTCATGCTCTTTTTCCGCTGCAACATCATCTCAAAGTCCGACAGAAAGTCCATGCTAAGCAGTAACCCAAAATTAAGTGAAATATAAATTCCCTTTTAAATATACATTTTCTTTTATGACAGTTAAGAACCACCAACTTTCTTAATTCTAACTCAGTGAAGTGCTACTTTCTTTTAAAGTGCACGTACTTTTAAAATTGCTTTTAAAAGAACAAGTGATCATAAATTTTATGCTCAACTTCCCAACAGTTACACATTAAATACTAATAGCCCTACACCTTCATACACTATGTTCATGCCTACATGTGTTAGCCTGAAAAAGAACATTTCAAATTTCAAGTTTTGCCTGCCAATCCATGGTTCAGTTTTAGTTGCATTGCCTTTCTGTGCGGGCAAAGAGTGGTTTTCAATTATCTGAATATTTTTGTCTTATACAGAATAAGTGGGGGAAAAAATCCCGCTGTTTTTTAGTGATAAGAAGTGTAACTCTCAAAACATAATGTGACTGAGATAAAGATGGAGATCTACAAATCTGCTAAGAGCCTCAAAAAGACTTTGTAGCTTTCATCTGAATCTTTGCACTTAACGAGGAGCTAATATGCTCTCTGCCTCTATCATATAAATAAGATGATATGGTTTATAATTTCCAAAGGTACGGCCAAACTCATTCAGCTTAATTCTTGCATGCCACTAGGAATTAAAGCATCATCTTTATAAACAGTAACTAACAAATCATTCTATGTTTGTCACCTTTCGTGACACTAGATTCTTCTGAACATAGATTCCAACCATCTCAACAAAACTATGTGAAATACAATCAAGGAATATATTGTATCTAAAACATCCCCCCTGGGACCCCCAAATCAGCTTTCTCTCTCTCTCTCAAAAAAAAGTTTTTATTAGGTTATTTTTCAGAAGAACTTACTTGGTGAGATATAAATTAAAAGCCTGGCAACCATATAGCCCCACAAATTAAGACAGCTGAGCACAGGGCAAATGACAGAAAAATAACAGCAAATCATTTTTGGACAGCACTGTATATAGAGAAGTAGATGGGAGAACAAAAATGGAAGATTCTTTCCTACACTTAATCAGGAACCAAAATAAGGAAAACAAAGTTTGTTAGTCTCTACCTTCATTTTTAAAGTTCTCTTTAATAAAGTCTTTTAAAAAATAAAACAAACTTACTGTTTTCCTCTCTTTATGTTATCATCAGAATCTGAATCTTCTGCTTCTTTTACCTGTGTTTCACTTTTTTCTTCTTCCAAATCTTCTTGGTTAAAACCCTAAAGGAAGGGTAAGTTAGCCGGAGTTACCGCAACCTCATTACAGACTCTCTTCTATGTAACTGCTCTTAATTTTTTGCATTTTTAAAGTAATACATTCATAAAGAATAAAAATTAAGAAGGTATCAAAAGACATATAGCAAAAAAACCTCCCTCCCACCCTAGCCCTTAGTGTTATTAGTTTTCTTGTGTCCTTCTTCATTTTTAAGGCTTTAGATGATTTCACCAAATAACTGCAACCATAATTTAAACATTTCCCTGATGATATTTAGGTATGTGTATTTGAAATTTTGAGAAACATCTGCAAACTGTCTTCTATAGAGGTTACACCAAATTAACTCTCCTTCCAGGAAAGCACAAATTCACCTGTTTCCTCACCTTCCCACTACTACGGCAGGTTATCAAGCATTAATATTTGCAATCTCTGGACTGAAAAAAACAAAAGGCATCTCTGTAGCTTTCTCTGCATCCTCTTATTATGAGTAAAGCTGGGCATTTCTCATGTTTCAAAGCCATCTGTTGCTATTTCTCTGTGAACTCTCAATATCCTATGGCCAGTTTTCCATTGGATCTTTGTCTTATTGGTAAGGAAAATCTCTTTAAAAATTAGGGAAATTAGACCTTGCTACATGACGGGAACTGCACAATCCTGACATCTGTACAGTTTGATTTTGTTTATGGTAATGTTTTCTGGGTATAATTTTTAATTTTTTATGTAATTTAAATGGTCAGTCTCTTCTTTATAGCTTCCAACTTTCATGTTATACTTAGAAAGGCCTCCCCAATGGTTCCCCTAGTATGCTGTTTTCTACACTGAACTGAACCCATAATCAAGTTGATGTCCACTCTCCACACTAGAGAAACATATCTTATGCTTGTAAAATGTTGCTTAACTGAGTATAAGCCCCATGAGGGCAATGTCCAAACAATCTCTGGCATACAAGCTCTTGAATATTTGTTGAATGAATTCTTTTCTATTTTCTTTAGGTTTATTTACCATTTTTCTACCATCTTGAATTAGACTCTAAATTCATCTACTTTCATCCTCTCTTGCTTTAGTAATGAAAGTACTGACTTTTTTTTTAACACAAGAACTATTTAACAAGTAAGTTTTAAATTTGGGGGTGGCAAGGGTGCTTTTATGTGCTAATTTTGTTACTAATTTTTAATTTCATTGCATTCAGAAAATGTTGTCTATAGTTTGTACATTTTGCAAAAGCTTGATTTAAATTTTATATGGAAATACAAAGAACCAAGAAAAGCCAAGACAATCTTAGAGAATAACAACCTTAAAGGACATAAATAACCAAATATCAAGGGTTATGCATTAATGGTGCAAGGATAGACCAATGGAACAGAAAAGATACTTCAGAAACAGATTAGAAAATATATACATACTCGATTTATGACAAAGATGGCAGAATAGTGGAAAAGGATAGTCTGGTTCAACTAGATACTACAAATGGGGGCGGAAATCTTGACTATCTCATATATACTGCACACAAAAGCCCATTCCAGGTAGACAATATAACTAAATGAAAAAGATAAAATAATCAAGCTTCGAAAGAATAACTCAGGAGAATATTTTTATAACCTTGGGGATAGGCAAAAATTTCTTACAATTCAAAAATCTTTCTACATAAACGAAAAGACTGGTAAAGCTGATTTACACTAAAATTAAGAACTTTTGCTCATCAAAGACTCCATTTAAAAAGTGAAAATGCAAGCCACTGAACAGAAGATATTTTTATCTTTTATAATCTCCAAAGGGCTCATATCTGGATTATATAAAAAGAGACACTTCTTTTTCTATCTTTCCTGGTTTTTTGGTCTTGATTATCCCATTGTTTACATTCCACTTAGATTACAGATCTGTTCATTCTCTTCACAGTTCTGTCAATTTTTGTTTTGCTTATACATATTTAAAGCCATATTACTAGGTACACGGCTAGGTACAATTTTAAACCCTTTTTTCAATATAAAGGGACCCTCTTTATCTCGAACAATGGTTTTTGCCTTAAAGTCTACGTCGTTGATATTCATATAAGCTACACCAGTTTTCTTTTGGCTAGTGTTTGGAGAGAGTACCTTTTTCCATCCTTTTATTTTCAACTCTATCTTCTGTTTCAGATGAATTTCAAAATTAATATATAGCTGGTTTTAAAAATCCAGTCTTTAATTTGTCCTTTAATTGGAGCACTTAATATATTTCAGTGTGACTTCTGATATTATCAAAGTTTATATCTGCTATCTTACTATGTACTACTTTCTAAATGTCCCCCTGTTCTATATTTCTTTTTCTCTTTTCTTGCTTTCTTTTGGATTGACTAGCTTCTATTATTTCATTCTTCCCTCTCTATTAGGTTGGAAGTTACACATTCCATTAGTCTTTTTAGAGATTACAATGCACATCCTAACTTACCAAAGACTACTAATGTACTTTTACATACATTTGCAAAGACCTGTGAACATTTCAATTCCATGTAAACACCCAATCTGTCACTGTTGTCATGTTTTAATTTCATATGCATTTTAAACCACACCAGACGTGACTCTGTTTTGGATGGTCATTACACATTTAGACCTAGCCACACGCTTTTGTTGCTCTTTTTCCCTTCCTGCATCCTTGACCTTCCACCTGAGATTTTCTTTCTGCCTTTAGTGTTTCCTTCAGTTGGCATTTTGGTAAGATGAAATAAGCAGAGAATCTTCATTCCTGAAAAGAATTTTTACTGAATATAAAAGAACTTTTAAGTTTGCAGTTATTGGATGCTATTACTTCTGTTGAGAAGTTAGCTATTAAAATAACAGTTGCCTCTCTGAATGTAATATCTTTTCCCCTTTGGCTGCTTTAAAGACTTTCCTGTTTTCTTTGGTTTCTTGCAATTTTCCTGTGGTGTATTGGGTTGGCCAAAAAGTTCATTCAGGTTTTTCTGTAAGATGTTACAGAAAGGGACTTCCCTGGTGGTCCACTGGTTATGACTCCACGCTCCCAATGCAGGGGGCCCGGGTTCAATCCGTGGTCAGGCAACTAGATCCCACATGCATGCCGCAACTGAAAGTCTGCATGCCGCAACTAAATATCCTGCATACCACAACTAAAGATTCCGCGTGCTGCCACTAAGACCCGGCCCAGCCAAATAAATTAATTAATTTTAAAAAAAGTTACGGGCTTCTCGGGTGGTGCAGTGGTTGGGAGCCCGCCTGCCGGTGCGGGCGACACGGGTACGGGGCCTGGTCCAGGAAGATCCCATGTGCCGCGGGGCAGCTGGGCCTGGGCACCACAGCTATTAAGTCTGCGCTCTGGAGCCCGCGGGCCATAACTGCTGGTCCTGTGTGCCGCAGCTGCTGGGGCCCGCGCGCCTGGAGCCCATGCTCCGCGGCAGGAGAGGCCACCACAGTGAGAGGCCCCACGCCTCAGCAAAGAGTGGTCCCCGCTTGCTGCAACGGGGAGAGGGCCCGTGCGCAGCAGTGGGGACCCAGTGCAACCAGAAGTAAATAATGATTAATTTTTTTTAAAAAAGTTACAGAAAAACCCGAACGAACTTTTTGGCCAACCCAATGTTTAAGTGGAAATTGCTTTGTTTTTATCCTGCTTGCAATTTGTAGAACTTCTAGACTCTATGGCTTTATGAAGCATTTCTTTAAATATTGTTTCTGATATATATACATATACATTTCCTCCCCTCTCCTGGGATTCCAAGTCACTCTGTTAAACCTTCTCATGCATAATTTATGTTTTATTTTTTACATATTCCACACTAATATCAATGCTTCATTCTACATAGTTCCTTCTACTTATTTATTTAGTTAGTTAGTTGTGGCAGGTCTTGGTTGCAGCAGGCGGGCTCCTTAGTTCCTTCTATTTATTTATTTATTTAGTTGCAGCAGGCGGGCTCCTTAGTTGTGGCATGCATACTCTTAGTTGTGGCATGCACGTGGGATCTAGTTCCCTGACCAGGGATTGAAACTGGGCCCTCTGCATTGGGAACGCAGAGTCTTAACCACGGTGCCACCAGGGAAGTCCCTCTACATAGTTCCTTCTAACTTACCTTCCAGTTCACTCATTTTCTTTTCAAATACGTCTAATCTGTTGTTAAACTCATCCACCAAGTTTTTAATTTCAGTTACTGTATTTTCAAAGTTCCAGAATTTCTACTTGGTTCTTTTTCAGGTATTTAAAAAAAACTGTTTGCTCTAAGAAACTTTTCAATCCTTTACCTTGCTAAACATATATATATTAAAGGCAATATCTAAAATTCCTATATCTAAAGCCCCTAGGTCTATTTCTGTTATCTGCTGTTACTATTGTTTCTTTTTAAATGTTACAGATAAGTGTGTACCGTGTATTTGAAAAACTACAGAAATAATTGGAGGTCTGTGATGATGTTACTTTTGCCCTGAAAGGATTTCTGTTTGCATATGTCAGGTGGCTGAGAGCCAGCCAATGGTTTAAGAATCACTGCAATCAAACTTCTGAGACTTAGGGAGGGTGACGGAAGAGGGAAGAGATATGGGAACATATGTATAACTGATTCACTTTGTTATAGAGCAGAAACTAACACACCATTGTAAAGCAATTATACTCCAATAAAGATGTTAAAAAAAAAAACAAAAAAACTTCTGAGACTGAGGTTCTCTATGTTGCTAGATGACTCAAAGATGGCCTAAAATCTGAGCAAAGGCTATTCTAACTTCCAGTTCACCCTTAATCCTAGCAGTCTCAATCCAGAGCATGGGGTTTTCAGGGTCCCCTAACCTCAGCAGGCCCCGACCTTCCAGTTTTCTCTCTTAAGCCTTGAGGCAATCAAAAATAAATTTAGCCTCTCAGCTTGAGTAGATGAACATCCCAGAAAAAGCAGTTCTAAATGCTGAGCTTACCTCTTTAGGTTTCTATCTTTTGCTGGTTTTTGGCTTAGTAATTCTTTGTTACCTAGTTCTTATGATGATGAGCAGATTTTTTAAACATTTTGTCTAGCTTCTGTAGTTGTCCTTAGCAGAAGGGCTGGTCCAAATTACCTCATGTGCCATTGCTATCATCAGAAGCTCCGTAACTGCTGTGATTCTTTCTCTTTAGCATTGTAAAGCGCGTTTCATTGTCTCTTAATGTGTTCCTTCCTCCCTTTAATTCAATTTTGCCAGTTATTTTCCTTTTATGTCTTTGTAGACCCCTTTATTTCACTTTCTGAATACCTTTGTTCTAGATTTTTCTACTGGATACATCATAGCTATTTATTTCTACTTATTGGAATCTCCTACTAGACACCCACTGCCATAGAAACAAAAAAAGCATAGCATAATCAAAGAGGAAATCTTTCTGTCTAATACTTACTGTAAATTCTTCCTCCTCCTCATCACCAGATTCTCCAAATATGTCTGCAATAAGATTTCTAGAAAATATAAAAAACTTTCATTTGCTTTCTTCTCATTTGCATAGGAATCATAAAATATTTTTCTAATAGGGTATAATTTAATAACAGTAAAACATGCAGAGCTCAAGTGTCCATCTCAATGGGTTTTGACACATTCACGTAACCCTTACCCTAACAGAACAGTTCCATCTCCCCAGAAAGTTCCCTTGTGGCCCTTTCTAGTCAGTCCCCCCTATCAACATCCCAGAGGCAACCACCACTCTGATTTCCACCACCACAGATTAGTTTTGCCTGTTCTTGAAACTCACATAAGTGGAATCAGATAACATGTCCTCTTTACTTCTTTCACTTAAGATAATATTTTTGAGGTTCATCCATGTTGTAGCATGCAGCAATAGTTCAGGACCTAAAATCCTGAATCCCCCAAGGTCATGAAATTAGGCAGGGTATATTGTATTACACCTCAACACGGAATTTTAATACAAGTTTAAAAACCCTGAAAGACAAACCCCTCTGTACCGCCTTGTATGAAGCCTGGGAAGTTCAGGTTACACTGCCACTTACTCTTCTTCATTCCCTGACTCACTATCACTCCCAAAGAGGTCCTTCTCTTCATTTTTCTTATCAGACAATTCTCTCCCTGCTTCTTCTTCACTGTCAGATGCTATCGTCTTCTCTCTTTTGCCTGATTTGTCTGACATAACATCACTGTCAGAGTCATCTGCATCAGAGACAACACGACTCTTCTTTGTTGCTGTTGAAAAAAAAAAAATCATCATTAATCTTACTCCATCACAGTCACTGTATTACTAAGTACAACAGGTGCTCTAAAATGTCAGTACGTGGCCAAAACCAAAGGCCTCATGATACACAGTTTAGAATAAAAAGTAAATACATAGCTAAAAGACGCAGAGTCATCTTACAATTATCTGCTATATAGGAAAAAGTGGCCAAAAGATGAAGACTGGCATCAATAGCTACCTTTCCTTTGGGGGAACAGAGAAAATAAGAGTAGAATCCCTTCTATGCTGCCTAATATCAGCAGAACTCTAAAGGCTCGGATATTCTTTTGTGGAATCCCCATGTTCCTCAGTCATCCATCACTGCTCTATCTGCATCTACCTTAGGAGTCATCCATCACTGCTCATCTACCTTAGTAAACTGCACGTGTGGTGCTCTTTTCCCTTCTCCTTTAACAACTGTCGGGTTATAAAGAAATGCCTTTTCCCAAAAAGATGTTTCATAAAAAAGTAATCAAGTAGTAAAGATTGGAATATTTTGTGGAGACATGGAGTCTCTAAATAGAGTCCCTCAGCAACTTCCTTGAATTTGGGCATTCGACAATGTTTAACAACTGAAGACAGGTACCCATGGGAGCTCAGTCACTGTCTAGATGGGATGTAGCGCATTAGCTGTCAAAGAGACCACAGTTAACTCTGGATAAGGTTGGGTTTTCATGTAAAAGTATTCTTTTGAAACATTACCCTTTCCAGTAAAAAAAAAAAAAAACAAAAGGACTTCCCTGGTGGCCCAGTGGTAAAGAATCCGCCTTACAATGCAGGGGAAGTGGGTTTGATCCCTAGTCAGGAAACTAAGATCCCACACGGGGCGACTAAGCCCTCATGCCGCAACTACTGAGCTCGCAAACCTCAACTAGAGCCCGCATGCTGCAAACTACAGAGCCCATGCACTCTGGAGCCCGCGCACCACAACTACAGAGCCCACACACCCTGGAGTCTGTGCGTCACAACTAGAGAGAGAAAATCTGCAAGCCACAACTAGAGAGAAGCCCGCAGACAACGAAGAGCCTGCGAGCTGCACGAAAGATCCCACATGCTGCAACTAAGACCTGACGCAGCCAAAAATAAATTAATAAATAAAAAATCTTTTAAAAAATTTATATTTTCATAGAAATCTTTCATATTGCCATTGCAATGCAGTCTAGTTTATCATTTTGAGGCAGTCAGAACTTAACAAATGCTGCTAGAACAACTCAAAGGAAATTTAATATTAAGATTTGCCAATGAGGGAAATCCCTGGTGGTCCAGTGGTTAGAACTCCAGGCTTTCACTGCCAACCTCATGAGTTCAATCCCTGGTGGGGGAACTAAGATTCCACAAGCCACATGGTGCAGCCAAAAGCACCAAAACAAAAACCAAAACAAAAAACCGAAACACTTGCCAATGAAAACCAGTGTCCTGGTGATATTTTAGAACATCAAGTTGAATAAGAGAATACAGACCTAACATTCCAGGAAAAGAAACAATGCTTCATAGTTATAAGCTTAGACAACAAGTAAAGCTATGGAGGGACTTCCCTGGTGGTCCAGTGGTGGAGAATTTGCCTTCCAATGCAGGGGACACAGGGTCAATCCCTGATTAGGGAACTAAGATCCCACATGCCATGGGGAAACCAAGCCCACGTGCCGCAACTACCGAGCCCGTGTGCTATGGAGCCCACGTTCCACAACTAGAGAGCCCGTGTGCCTCAACTAAGACCCGATGCAGCCAAGTAAATAAATAAAAGTAAAGCTAAGGATAAACAGCCCAAAATAATCCCTTACATGCTTTTTCTTCATCGTCACTATCAGAAAGCACAGCAGCTTTCCGCTTTGCTACTTTCTCCTCCACCCCCTCTTTTTCTTCATCCTCATCACTGTCAATTTTGGGCCTTTTTGGTTCTTCCTCCTCGCTGTCAGAACTGTGGAACCGCTTCCTGTCTACATGGGCATCTGAATGAAAGGGGTCAGCCTGCATTTCTGTGTCCTCTCTCTTATTCTCCCCGTCACTGTCCTCATCAGACTCCGGCTTCTGTCTGTGTCTGGGGGCAGCCTCAGCTTCTGAATCGCTGGCAGGCCCCTTCTGAGGCTCCTCGCTCTCAGAGTCACTGGCTTGGGGCTTGGGAAGCTCCTCATTTTCAGAATCACTGGCTTGGTGCCTTGGCGGGTCCTCGCTTTCCGAATCACTAATTCGGGGTTTGGGAAGCTCCTCATTTTCCGAGTCACTGGCTTGGTGCCTTGGGGGGTCCTCGCTTTCCGAATCACTGATTCGGGGTTTGGGAAGCTCCTCATTTTCCGAGTCGCTGGCTTGCTGCCTTGGCGGGTCCTCGCTTTCTGAGTCACTGATCCGAGGCTTGGGAAGCTCCTCACTTTCAGAGTCACTAACTCGAGGCTTGGGAAGCTCCTCATTTTCCGAGTCACTGGCTGGGTGTCTTGGGGGCTCCTCACTCTCAGAGTCACTGACTTGGGGTTTTAGAGCATCCTCTGTTTCCGAGTAACTGGCAGGACTTTTGGGGAGCTCTTCAACCTCTGAATCACTGGCGGGGGGCTTCCTAACATCTTCATTTTCGGAGTCGCTTGCGTGCCCATTAAGCAGCTCCTCGTTTTCAGAGTCGCTCACAGGTAACTTCCTGGGCTCCTCATTCTCAGAGTCGCTCCCGTGGTGATTGGCATCCTCGTTTTCAGAATCACTCGCAGGAGGCTCTGCATGCCCTTCGAATTCAGAGTCGCTGTCCTTTTGCCTTTGAAGCTCCTCACTTTCAGAGTCACTGGCATTAAGATTTGAGGGGTCATCGTTCTCAGAGTCTGTCACATGATGTCTTTTGTTGAGACCATCTTCTCGATCACTAGGTTCATTCTGAAAAATCAAGGGAGAAAAAATTAGGAAAGTGCAAAAAAAGCTTTGGTAGTAAAAATGTTAAAAATTTTCAACTTAAAAAAAAAAAGCAGGAATACGCATGCTTAAATGTAGAATTCTCATCCTATACGTATATAGAAACATCCCACTTTTAAAAAGGCCATTCATCTGTGAAATGGTAGCATGGTTTAGATCCCAAAATGAGGAACGATAACCTGCCTTCATGAATCTGTAAAGCACAGCCCCCCAGATTACTCTACGGTACCTTATACTTTGAAAAGCTAGATTAAACAACAACAAAAAATAAACCTTAACTTCCTCATATAATTCTAGCTCCTAAATATATTCTTTAAGTACATACAAGCAAACATGTACCCAAGTTCTCTTAAAAAAGGAACATTCTTGGGTTTTATAACGTTAAAGTTCTTTCAAGGAAGAGAACTATAAAACTTTATTTTATTTAAAGGGCCAAATTATACTTAGGGCACATTCTCCCAAGTGAATCTGAACAAATGAAGAGAGGAGCAGAGGAGCAATTAATAGAGCCAAATACCATGTTAGGGTCTCTCCTGCTAGTTTACTCCTCACAAGAGTATTTTTCATGATAAGAAACTGAGGCTTAGAGCAGTCTTGGACATATATCCAGTAACCCTGGCACAAAAGTTTAAGTTTTAGGGAAAACACTGACTAATCTAGCTATGCTAACAAATAATGTTATATGAAGTCATCTGAAAACTCTAGGGTACAAATTTGATATTATAGCTATGTTTTTTAAATGCAGAGAAAAATATATAAAACTAAATATACCAAAATACTAATAACTAGAATGTGGGGAATTTTTTCCCTCCTATAATAGTATCTTTACTTTCAGTAACATGGTAATTCATATTCTGGCTTAAAAAGTAAAGTACTTCTGTGTTTGGGTTTTCCCCCTTAAAAGTTACTGAGCCAAATTTTTTTTTTTTTTTTTTTTTTGCAGTACGCAGGCCTCTCACTGTTGTGGCCTCTCCCCTTGCGGAGCGCAGGCTCAGCGGCCACGGCTCACGGGCCCAGCCGCTCCGCGGCACGTAGGATCTTCCCGGACAGGGGCATGAACCCGTGTCCCCTGCATCAGCAGGCGTACTCTCAACCACTGCGCCACCAGGGAAGACCTGAGCCAAATATTTTTCTTTAGAATATATGACGGACATCTCCTGAACTTACCACAGATCAATTTTCAAGGAACAAAGAGCCTTTAATAAAGTATATGCCCACCATATCACGCAATGAAATAATTAAGCAGTAAGAGAATACACAATGACAAGATAAAAGGCATTAAAACGTTTTCACAAAACCCACACTTTAACTTGCTTCGGGCTCATTTAAAGAAGATTAAGTATGTTGTGTCTACAACTTCAGAAAGAGTACAAAAAATTATAAAATAAGCTTATAAAATATGTTTGAGGGTTTTTTCCCTCCATATTTCATTGCCAACTTGATAGCACAGAGTTCCAAAGATACATTAACTGCTATACATATTCATTCAAGTATAACACATTCAGGAAACTTTCTAAAATAATAAGCTTTTCAAATTTCCCAAAGATATTTTTCTTTTATTATCATGGGACACTCACAGCATAGCACTGGATTCCTTGTCAGTCATACATCCTACTACCCCAATGAAACTGGCATTTATCTATTAAATTAGGACAGGAGAAATAACATAGAACCTTTTGATACAGTACAAGATAGAGTATTCTATATATTGGTAGAAGCTTACTCTTGGCCATACTTCAGAATTTAATTCTTTTATATTTTAAAAGAATATAGAAGAAAAAATTAACTATCCAGAATGTAAGCCCTAAGAAGGCAGGCATTTTTTGGTCTGTTTTCTTCACTGAGAAGGCACACTCTGTGCTTCAGAGCACAGAATGGTGTCTGGTATATACAAAATCACAGTAAATTCTTGCTAAGTAATTACTTACTTACCTACTTACTTACTTACTGTGTAAGAAAGTAATTACTTAATTTTCTCATTTAATAAAAAGAGTTAAATGAGAATAATTTAAAGTGAGGAATAATTAACTCAACAAGTATTTGTTTAATGTCTACTACGTGCAAGGTGCTAGGAATCAAGGCTGAACATGTCTCAGTGCCTGACCTTAAGGAAATGTTGTCTAATGAGCCAGCCAAATATACCATAACAATACAGTATAACATGCACTGTTATGAAAGTATGTGACATTCTGAAAGCCTACCGGAAGTGATCTATATGAGACTAAGCTATAAAAGGTGTGTAGACAACAGGTATTGGGAATTAGTTTGTGATGACTGAATTAAGAAGTTAACTGCATTACTGAGGGCAGAAGACGAAACATACAGGTACCAGCAGAGGCAACTAAAGCAGGAGGCAAAAGGGGAAATTGTTAACTGGCTTTTGGAATGCTTTCCATGGCATACACATGACATAACTCTCACAACATGTTCGTGTGTGACTCAGCTGCAAACAACAGAAATCATCTCAGGCTAGCTCCAGAAAAAAAGAACAATCTTTCCAGAATCAAAGTGGAATAAATGGCTAAAGGCTCAAGAAGGGTAGGAACCAAGGCAGCTCAGAGAGCTTAGGAAAGGAAACTCAAGGACCTTTCACTAGAGCACTATCAATAACATGACTCAGCTCTCACGTTGCTAAATTTCAGTGTCCAGGATCTAAATTTTAAATTCCCAGGAGACAGAATCTAACGGGCCACGGCAACAGAGGATGTCGTTACTCTGTGACTCAATGCCAGAGCAGGGGCACAGCACTGGGAGCCACTCCCAAAGAAAGGAGAGATACCATGAACTGAGTAGTCTTCCCAAAACTTATCTGTTACACTCTACCCTGGACTTCCCAACACATGGTGTATGCATTCCAAACAAGCAACCATTACAAGGACATTACATGTAATTCATGACTGTGACACTTATGAATTCCCATCAATTTTTGAGGAGTCTCATAAAATCCTGAGTATCTATCCATTATGTGTGGCACAGTGGGGAAAACGTGGGAAATCACTGCAGTAGGAAAGTACTGGTAGACAGACTCAAGTTAAAGAAGGCAGTTAGGTGAAGACATCATAGGGTTTGGGAAAAGAGTTAAGCTTAAAAGTTATCAAAACACTACTCAAAAATTTTAGACTGGTTTCAGCAATTAGTCTAAATTGCAGACTTAAAAAAAATCCAAAATACAGTTTTTAAAAAGTCAAATATGAGTACAACAAATCAATAGTAGAAGCTGCCATTTAAATGCTATTTCTTAATAATATTTTTAAAAATCCCTAATTTTACCTGTCAGAGAAATTGAGCACTCTAAGTGTCCTCAGAGGCTTTAGAAATGTCTATAATGCCTCACACTTCCCTCTTATGATCATCTACATTGTAGTTATAAATAACTTCTGGTTACCCATAATGAATGATCTGATCGCTTATCTCAGCAATCAAACAGTAACACACTCTTTATGACCAGTGCCATAATATACATGCACAGAGATAATTAACATTTTTAAATTACAAAATAAATAATAAAACTGCTGTAAAGGCAAACATCAATTTGTAAATTACAAAGTAGTATAAGAATGTCAAATAGGAGTCCTTGTAAAGAACCAAACAACTCAGGACACCTGTTTCCAGTAAAAGAAACTCAAAACTGTTGAACTTGCATTCCAACCTTCCATCATAAATTGGTAAAACATTCAACACCAAGTCACACAGTAGATTCCATGAAGAAATATGTATAGGAGCATTTTCAAAAACATGTTTTACTGGACCTTAGTTCCAGAAGATACATTTGAAATCCTCATCTTGGAGTTTGTCAATACATATCATCTTAAAAGCATAAGGAAGAATCTGGGAAATCCAGTTTTTACTACACAATGCTGTTAATCCAGGGTAGGTCCTGGAATGTTGCAAGGCTTTGACTCTGAGAAACTCCAGCTTTACAGCAAGCGCACACACACATAACAAAATGAAGATGTATACCAGTGTCCTTTGTTGATCTTAGAGCTGGTTGATCTTTGAATCAGTCAAAAACAGAAGCACTCCTGATGAGTACTAGAAAAAGAAAATGTCTACACAAAGCCTAAGAGTTTATAATGGGGACTTCCCCAGGGGTGCAGTGGTTAAGAATCCACCTGCCAATGCAGGGGCCACGAGTTCCATCCCTGGTCCGCGAAGATCCCATGGGCCGCGGAGCAACTAAGCCCATGCGTCACAACTACTAAGCTTGCGCTCTGGAGCCCGCGCACCGCGACGAAGAGTAACCCCTGCTCGCTGCAACTAGAGAAAGCCCGTGTGCAGCAACGAAAACCCAACGCAGCCATAAATAAATAAATAATTTCTGAGAAAAGTTTATAATGATGAAGCAAACTCCTGCCTACCTCTCCAGACTCATTTCTGCCCTCTCACCACCATCAACCCTATGTGCTGCAGCAGCAGTTCCCAAACTTTTGCATAAGAATAACTTGGGGAGCTTTGGAGGAAAACATACAGATTTTTGTGCTTCTCACCTCCAGATATTAATACAGTAAGCTTGGGGAAGAGGTCAAAGAATCTGCATTTTGACATCTAATCCAAGTGATTCTAACCGCACATTATAATTTTACTGCAGACACATGGAACCACTAACTTCACTGTTACCTCCATGCTTTTACCTCACCTTGTCCTTTTCATACCTCAACACTAGGCAAAAATACCCCCTTCCTGAAGCCTCTTCCATCCTCCTCTCTAGGTAGAATGGACTCTGCCCAATATAATGTGACAGTTCACAACGTGGACTTTAGTGTCGGTAAGACCTGGGGTCCAAACACTAGCTCGCAGCCACCTTCTACTGTGTAATCTAGGGAAATTTTCTTAACTTCTCAAAACCTCAATTCCTCAATATGACAGAGTCAGAAATAGTTTCTATAACTTAGAGGGCCGTTCAGAGGACCAAATGCATGTAATGTAGTTAGCATGTGCCTGTGAGCATTCAATACATGTTGTTAATCGTTTATAACAAAAATATCTTATTAATTACAAAACATTCACCCTTCAAGACTCAGCTCAAATACATCATCTATGAAGGCTGAGCTGGTCAGTCATTCCTTCTTACATGTCCCCATAGCATCCTGTATCTCTACCTCACTGAAAGGTGATTTTTTACACATTTACCTTCATAATATGATAGAATAAATGACCTTAAGATCAAAAAACTATCTTTTACCTTCAGTATACAGAAGATACTCAAATTAAATTCACTGAAATAAAACAAACCCACAAGACAATGCTTAACAAAAAAGAACCAAAGCAAAACAATATTCTTCTCCTCAATTTGGTAGACTCAAAGACAAAGGATGAAACCTAACACAAAAAAAAGAAGTGTAGATGGAATCAAAAGAACTGATAAGAAATAGGGTAAACAAGGACGGCAAAAACCAACAAGAATCTTCTACGGGCTCTGATCTACTCCCCATAGGAATACTTTCCTTATACTAGCACAGCCTCTCTGTGGAAAGATCCAAATGACCGCAGACTGCCATCTTTACTCAATTCAAAGTAAGGCTGGAGCTAACAGGGCTGTCACCAACTTCAATGACAGATGGATGGTTGTGCCCACTAGGCTTTGCCTACAGTCAGAAAACAAGGAGAAACTATGTGCCATTTCCAAACAACCTCTTCCTCGATTGTCCCACATACTACTTTTTTCCTGTGAGAACCTCAGGAAGGGAACACTACTTTTCTATGCAGATGAAATCTACAAGCTGTATTTTAATTTTATTTTTTTAAAGTTTTCTTTTTTTAAAAAATTTATTTATTTATATTTATTTTTGGCTGTGTTGGGTCTTCCTTTCTGTGCGAGGGCTTTCTCTAGTTGCGGCGAGCGGGGGCCACTCTTCATCGCGGTGCGCGGACCTCTCACTGTCACAGCCTCTCTTGTCGCGGAGCACAGGCTCCAGACATGCAGGCTCAGTAGTTGTGGCTCACGGGCCCAGTCGCTCCGCGGCATGTGGGATCTTCCCAGAACAGGGCTCGAACCCGTGTCCCCTGCATTAAGCAGGCAGATTCTCAACCACTGTGCCACCAGGGAAGCCCGACAAGCTGTATTTTTAAATGCTTATTACCTTCAATGTATTTCTGTGGAATAAAAACCAGCTGACCACAACCCACAACTAATTTCACACTGTTCAAGAGAATTTTTTTTTTTTTTTTGGCCGCACCTTGCAGCATGTGGGACCTTAGTTCTCAGAACAGGGATCGAACCCATGCCCTCTGCCCTGGAAGTGTGGCGTCTTAACCACTGGACTACCAGTGAAGTCCCCAAGAGAATATTCAAGTAAAACAACAAAAAAATTGGAACTGGCAACTAGTTATAACTAGGTCACATTCATGCTCAAATTGCTTTATTAAAAAATGTGTTTCCAGTGATGACTATTCAAAACATTTTTTAAAAAATCATTCCCCTTTTCCCTATCTGCCCTACCGTCAACATTGTGTGAAGATTCTGAGTTCTCAAAATGCTCTACACAGAATAAATATACTTGAAAACTCCCCTGATATTCATATCCCTATATTTAGAAACCTAGCCCAAAAGATGTTAATAACCTAGAAACAAATAATTTAAATATGTAATCAACTTATTACTGCAATTGCTTATATATACATTTCTTTAAGAAACCAGGCCTAAACTTAAGAATATTATTTTTAAATTTCATTTCATAAGGTAAGTCTCTTTTGCTTTAAAACAGTGGGCCTCAACCTCATAAAGATTAACTCTTAACTAGCCCCCTAAGAAATAATCTGCCTAATTACTATAGAGGCTAATTGTAAAATAATTAAAGGAAATCAGATTATGTCCCCTCAAAATATGCCTCTGACATAAAAATTTTGATCTGAAGGCAATTAATAAGCAGTAAACACAAGAGTAGCTCTCTCTGTCTTCCCTCCTTTTCCTTCAAAAGGCAGGATATTCCCATTACTGGAGACAGACTGTCATTAGCCCAAAGACACCAGCAGAGCAATCAGCAAACAAACTTTACTACATTAGTTTCTTCCCATATATTTACCTTCGCACTCTGTCACCCTTGGAAGCCTAGAACTGCTTTCCTTTGTCCTGTCACTTCTCCACAAAATTATTACTCTTTGTTGAAGATGTTATATAAACTAGAATTCTAAGCTACTGCTTTGAGTTACTCTCTGTTGAGTTTTCTCCTGTGTGATGTATGCTGCACATGTTAATCAACTCGGTTTTTTTTCACTTGTTAATGTCTTTTTGTTAAAGAATTCCAGCTGAAAACCTAAGATGGGTACGGGTAAAATTTTGCCTCCCCTACATAACTGCTATTACAATTTTCAGAGCTGCTACATAAGTTTTACTTAGCCCTCATAATAATTATTTTAACCCACTGTCAAGATGGTGGAGCTAAGGCTCAGAGATGAAATAATTTTTCTAGGAGCTGACAGTCATTATGGTTATTAAGTGGCAAAGCCAATATATGAAACTACACTTTGGCCATCACACTGCATTTCACTCTGAAGAGCTATGCAAATACAAAATTTTATCATCATCACCTAAGAGAGATTTGCTGTTATACCATCTAACCCAAACAATTCTTCAGTATCATCTTCCATTAAGCTATCCCACTTTCCAGGTCACAACACTCATTCTTGAAATATAACAAGTCCTTCTCAATTCTAGGCCTTTGAACCTGCGGCTCTCTCCAGCTAGAATCATCACCAGCACCCCTAACCGGCTTCTCCATCTGGCAATAATGTCAGACTCGTTCCTCAGAGTCCACTCAGCCCACCCTCCCATCCTCCCATGGCCCTTTGTATGTGCCCTTTCTGTAATTTTAAAGTATATTTTAAATTATTTGACGCATGCTAGTAAAAATAGGTAACCATATAAAATGATGGGACAGTTATTCTAACTATTCTCCCTTTGATTTTAAATGTGCCAATACAGGAAAGTATAAAGAAAATTAAAATCACCTTTAATAACCCAAAGATCACCATCATTTCTAATTTTTACAAGGAATTTCTTCCCAATCTTTTCTTTGTGTTAATTTACTTTAAAAAAGTAAACAAGGATCTAGAATCACAATTAATTTAATGGCTGTAACACACTGAATTCTCCCATGTCACAAAATATTCTTTGAAAACAATTTGAATGGACGCATTGCCATTCTTACAAATGTTCTATTTATATTTTAATCACTAGTTTTTTATATTGCTGGATACTTCTTGTTTCCTTTCTTATGCTTTCTAACATCATTTGTCCATTTCAGTGTTCTCAGCCTAAGGGTAGCTCTAGGTTCTCCCCTAAGGGGGCATTTGTGAATGCGAGGGACCATTTTTGGTTGGCAATGACTGGAGAGGATATGTTACTACCATTTTATTTAATGTTTGGGAACCAAGATACTAAATGTCCTGCAATATACAGGCCTGCCTCCAAATGCCAACAGCTGGCTTACTCAGAATCACCTGTTTAGGAAAGCAGCACTGGGCTGCTCTCCATGCAGAGGAGGCCACAGACAGGACCCACACACACACAGGCAGGAGACCCAGTGAGATGAAAGAGCCAAATGGCCTGAACAGAGACTGTGGTAATAGACAAGTAAAGCATCCTGGGTTCTTCTGGAATGTGAATTGGGGAATATGGAGAGGTTTGACCAATGATTAGAAGAGATAAAAATGAAGCCAGATGAGGACTTCTGATATGAAAATGAAAAGCTCTGCTGACCCACTCTCCAGTGAAACTGGTTAAAAGTATTTAAAAACAACTATTCAAAACCCCTGGAAATGGTCCTAAAGACAAAAAGAGAATAAAGAAACATCTACCCAAGAAGATCTACAAAAATTTGGTAAGAGAAGCAGAAGTATCTGGTATCTGAACCAAGACCATTCCTCACTTTCAACTTCACAGCTCAGTCAGAAAGGCTCTACTCCAGGCTGTTACAGCCAAAAACAAAGGGTACTCTTTCCCTCTAGCTTCCAGGGGCAGGGTGTCTTCCCAGGAAGAGCCCGATATCAGCATTTCTCATTCTGCCTCCAGCTACCTGCTGCTGAAGGTAAGTTCCAGGCAAATGTAGTTGCAAGTGGGGGCTCCCATCTTCTGCCCAGCACTCAATCACAGTAAGAAGGCTCTGCTTTGGGTACAGCACACTGACAATACTGGGGCCCTGATCACCCTTGCCCCAATTTGTGTGACAGTGGTTCCATGCCAAGAGAGGCAAGCCAGGAGCACCTCAGGCGGCTATCAAATCCCCACTGCACACTGAGAGCTCGGCTTCTAGAACTGGGATGTCACTCAGAAAGAAAACTGCCGTCACCCTCTCCCCACCCCCTACCACAAACTCCAGAGCCCCGGCTCAGAGATTTTGCTTGGGGAAAAAGCAGGCAGTAAAGTAGATAGCTTCTAATTTTCCCCCAAAGAAACCAACTCCATTTGTAACCAAGCTTGGGGACGTTCAGGCTAAGGCACTTTCACTAACACTGGAAACTGGTGGAAGGCACTTAGAAGGAGATTCAAAATACAGAATAAACTGTAGGCCAGCTAGTTTGCAGGAGATAACCAGGTAATAATACAGCTGGGAGGAGCCATCCTGAGGTCAAAACAAAGCAAACACAGACCTCAGAAATTATTCCTTCAAAGGAGCCAGAATTTGATTAGACTAACTTGTTGAGCAATTTATGCCACAGGGCATGGCTGGAAATAACAGAGCCATCAGTGGAGTTTTTTTTTTGGTTTTTTTTTTTTGCAGTACGTGGGCCTCTCACTATTGTGGCCTCTCCCATTGCGGAGCACAGGCTCCAGGCGCGCAGGCTCAGTGGCCATGGCTCACAGGCCTAGCCGCTCCGCGGCATGTGGGATCTTCCCGGACCGGGGCACGAACCCGTGTCCCCTGCATCGGCAGGCGGACTCCCAACCACTGCGCCACCAGGGAAGCCCCATCAGTGGAGTTTTAACAGCTGATTGTGGTCAGAGAAAGAGCAAAAAAGAGCCCTACTAATACCACTGTCATCCCAGGTGACTGTGAGCATGTCCCAAACTGCACATCTCTGAGGATGCAACACCAGAGACTTAAAACTGTGGGTATTCACTAAATGATTTAGTATTCACTAAAATCATCCAGCTAGTCACTAAACAATTACTCTAAAATGTCCAGTTTCCAACAATAAATTAAAAGGCATGCAAAGAAACTGGAAAGTATGACCCATAACCAGGAAAAAAGCAGGCAATAGAAACTGCCTGTGTGAGCAACCAGATATCAGATTTATCAGGAAAAGACTTCAAAGTGGCCATTTGTAAACATGTTAAAAAAAATAAAGGCATGATGACAATATCATATCAAATAGAGAATATATATAGAAATAGAAATTTGACTAATCACCTATAAGAGTAACCCAGTAAGATTAACAGCTGACTCCTCAATGGAAAAAATGGAGGCAGAAAGCAGTGGGATAACATATTCTAAGTGTTCAAATAAAAACTATCAACTAAGAATCCTATAACCAACAAAGCTATCTTTCAAAAATAATTAACAAAAAAGAAATGAAAACTTTTCTAGATAACCAAGAAAAGGAAAGAATTTGTCAAGCAGACCCACCATACAAGAACTGCTAAAGGAAGTTCTTCAGGCTGAAAGCAAGTGACCTCAGTGAATCCACATGAAAAAACAATAAGCACCAGTAAAGGTAACTGTGTAATTATGAAAGACAGTATAAATGCATATTCTTTCCTTTCTTAATTTAACTGATTTATATAACAGTTGCATAAAGTAATATGTATATACTGTACTGCTGGACCTGTAATACCTAAGACCAATGACAGTAGAAAGAAGGTGGGTGGGAACAAACCTGTATTACACTAAGGAAATAACTTCTATAACAATGCATTGTTGGATTTTAGCATTAATAAATATAATATGTATAACAATAATATTATAAAAAGAGAAAAAGAATAGAGCCACATAGTACTAACCTTACTATATACCATTGGAATTAAGCTACTATAAATCTGAAGCTGATTCTGATTAATATATGTGGTAAACCCGAGAGCTACCACTAAAAAAAAAAAACCTCAAAACCATAGTAAAAATATTATTAAAGAAATTAAAATTGCACAGGGTATTAAAAATATAACTACAATAATTTGTTAACGAGTACACTAGAGAAAAAGACAAAGTGTGACATCAAAAACATAAAATGTGGGGGAGAGCAAAAATGTGTAACTTTAGCATGTACTTGAAGTTATCAGCTTAAAATAGACTGGTATAAGATATTTTACATAAGCCTCATGGTAACCCACAAAGCAAAAAGGTATACTAGATATACAAAAAAAAATTTTTTAAGTAATCTAAGCATACCGCTCACAGAAAATCATCAAACCACAAAGGAAGAGAGCGGGGAGAAGGAAAAAAGGAATGACAAAACAGAAAACAAAGAACAAAATGGCAATAATAAGACCCTACCTATCAATATTTACTTTAAATGTAAATGGACTCAATTCTTCAACCAAAAGATAGAGTGGTTAAATGGATGGGAAAAACAAAAACAAAAACTGAACTATATGCTGTCTACAAGAGACTCACTTCAGCTTTTAGGACACACGCAGACTGAAAAAAAAAGGATGGAAAAAGATATTCCATGCAAATGGAAACCAAATGAAAGCAGGGGTAGCTATATTTATAATCAGAGAAAATAGACTTTTAGCCAAAAACTATAATAAGATACAAAGAAAGTCATTATATTGTATAATGATAATAGAGTTAATCCAACAAGAGGATTTACCATTTGTAAATATTTATGCACCCAACATCAGAGCACCTAAATATTAACAGACCTAAAGGAAGAAATAAACTAGCAACACAATAACAGTAGGGAACTTCAGTGCCTCACTTTCAACAATGGATAGATCATCCAGACAGAAAATCAATAAGGAAATATTGGGCTTAAACCACACGTTAGGCCAAATGGACTGAACAGACATTTACAGAACGTTCCATCCAACAGGAGCAGAGTACACATTCTTCTCGAGTGCACACGAACAATCTCGCGTACAGATCATACGTCAGGCCACAAAGTAAGTCCTAATAAATTTAAGAAGATTGAAGTCATACCAAACTTCTTTTCCGACCACAATGGTATGAAAGTAGAAATGAGTATGAGAAGTACGAGAAGAAAATTTCACAAACATGTGGAGATCAAACATCATGTTGCTAAACAACCAATGAGTCAAAGAAGAATTCAAAACATATCTTGAGACAAATGAAAATGGAAATATTGATATAACATACCAAAATTTATGGAATACAGCAAAGCAGTTCTAGGACGGAAGCTTACAGCAATAAATGCCTACATAAAAAAAAAAAAATCTCTCAAATATCAACTTTACACCCCAAGGAACTAGAAAAAAGAAACTAAGCCCAAAATTATTAAAAGGAAAAAAAAATAACAAAAATCAGAGCAGAAATAAATGAAATAGAGACTAAAAAGACAATAGAAATGTCAATAAAATTAAGACCTGTTTTTTTACAAAAGATAAACAAATAGACAAACCTTTAGCTAGACTTACCAAGGAAAAAAAGAGGACGGAAAGAAAACTATAAAGGAAAGAGGAGACATTACAATTGATACCACACAAACACAGAGAATAATAAAAACTAAGAACTGTATGCTGAGAAATTGGACAATCTGTAAGAAATGGATAAGTTCCTAGAAACATACAAGCTACTAAGATTGAATCATGAAGAAACAGAAAATCTAAATAGACTGATTACTGTGAAGAGATGGAATCAGTAATCAAAAACCATCCAACATAGAAAAGTTCAGGACCAGATGGCTTTACTGGTGAATTCCACCAAACATTTAAAGAAGAATTAATACCAGTCCTTCTCAAAGAGTGCCAAAAAATTGAAGAGGAGGGAGCACTTCCAAACTCATTTTATGAAGCCAGCATTACCCTGATACCAAAATCAGACATGGACACAAGAAAGGAAAATTACAGGCCAATATCCTTGATGAACATAGATGCAAAAATCCTCTACAAATTATTAACAAACCAAATTCAGCAATACATTAAAAGAATCATACACCATGGTCAAATGGGATTTATTCCAGGGATGCAAGGATGGTTCAACATCCACAAATCAACCAATGTGATATACCATATTAACAAAATGAAAGCTAAAAATCACATGATCATCTCAACAGATGCAAAAAAAAAAAGTAATTCAACGTTGATTCATGACAAAAACTCTTAACAAACTGGGTAAAGAGAGAATGTATCTCAACATAATAAAGGCCATATGACAAGCCCACAGCCAACATCACACTCAATGGTGCAAAGGTGTAAGCTTTTCCTCTAAGATCAGGAACAAGACAAGAATGCCCACTCTCACCACTTTTATACAACACAGTATTGGAAGGCTTAGCAATTAGGCAAGAAAAAGAAAAGGCATCCAAATCAGAAAGGAAGATGTAACATGGTCTTTATTTGCAGATGACATAATATATAGAGAAAACCCTAAAGACTCCACCAGAAAACTGATAGAACTAATCAATGAATTCAGTAAAATTGTAGGATACAAATCAATTTACAAAAATCTGTTGCACTTCTTTACACTAACAATGAACTATAAAAAGAAATTAAGAAAACAATCCCATCTATAATTGCCTCAAAAAGAGTAAAAGAATCTAGGAATAAATTTAACAAGGAGAGTACACTGAAAACTGTAAGACACTGATAAAAAAAAATTGAAGACACAAATAAAAAGAAAGCTATTATGTGCTTATGGATTAGAAAAATTGGTATTGTTAAAATGACCATACTACCCAAAGCAATCTACAGATTTAATGCAATCCATTTCAAAATTATGACATTTTTCAAAAAACTAGAAAAAATAATCCTAAAATCTCTATCCAACCACAGAAGATACTGAATAGCCAAAACAATCTTGAGAAAGAACAAATCCAGAGGCATTATATGCCCAGATCTCAAACTATATTACGAAGCTACAGTAGTCAAAACAGAGTTAACACTGGCATAGAAAACAGACACATAGATCGACCGAACAGAATAGAGAGCCCAGAAACAAACCCATGCATATATGGCCAAATGATCTACAACAAAGGAGCCAAGAATATACAATGAGAAAGAATAGTCTCTTCAATAAATGGTGTTGGGAAAAGTGGACAGCTACATGAAAAAGAATCAAACTGGATTACTTTCACACCATATACAATAGTATACTCAAAATGGGTTAAAAACTTAAATGTAAGACCTAAAACCATAAAACTCCTAGAAGAAAACATATGCAGTGCACTCTCTGACACTGGTCTTAGCAATGTTTTTTGGATATGTCTCCTCAGGAAAGGGAAACAAAAGCTAAAGTAAACAAAGGAACTATATCAAACTAAAAGTTTGCATAGCAAAGGAAACTATCAACAAAACAAAAAGGCCGCCTACTTAATAGAATAAAATATTTGCAAAAAATATATCTGATAAGGGGTTAATATCCAAAATACACAAAGAATTCATACAACTCAACATTAAAAAAACAAATAACCCAATAACAAAATGGGCAGAGGATCTGAATAGACATTTGGCCAAAGAAGTCATACAGACAGCCAACAGACACATGAAAAGATCAATCATCATCACGGAAATGCACATCAAAGCTACAATATTACCTCACACCAGCTCTTATGGCGCAGTGGTTGAGAGTCCTCCTGCCGATGCAGGGGACACGGGTTCGTGCCCCGGTCTGGGAAGATCCCACATGCCGTGGAGCGGCTGGGCCCGTGAGCCACGGCCGCTGAGCCTGCGCATCCAGAGCCTGTGCTCCGCAATGGGAGAGGCCACAACAGTGAGAGGCCCACGTACCGCAAAGAAAAAAAAAAAAGACAAGAAATAACAAGTGTTGGGGAGGATGGGGAGGAAAGGAAACACTTGTGCACTGTTGGTGGAAATGTAAACTGATGCAGCAAATGTGAAAAACAGTAGCAGCAACTTAAATGCCCATCAATTGAAAAAGGGATAAACAAAATATGGTATATCCAAAGAATGGAATATTACTGATCACAAAAAGGAATGAAGTACTGATACATGCTACAACTTGGATAAACATTGAAAGCATTAAGTGAAAGAAGCCAGTCACAAAAGACCACATGTTATTAATTCCATTCATATGAAATGTCCAGAACAAGGAGGGGTTGGGGGGTGGGGGTGATAAGGAGGTAACAGCTAAAGGGTTTCTTTTCAATGTGATGAAAATATTCTAAAATTGACTATGGTGATGGCGGTACTACTGTGAATACACTAAAGACCACTGAAATGTATACTTTAAAATGGGTGAATTGTATGGTATGTAAATTTATCTCAATAAAGATATTTGAAAAAAAAAGTGATATTTTTAAAGGTCAAATTTCACACAAAAATCCATGATGAAAAAAATATCAAAATTTAAATACTAGCATACATACGACTAAGTTTTCCTTTTGCTTCAGGCTCCAATATGGACCGGTAAAGCACTGTTACTGATCCTGACTTTAAGATTTTGATTTTTTTTCATCATATTTTTTGCATTGTTTTAAAATATTATCTTGATCTTTTTTAAGTTTCCTTAGAGATCTAAAGAAACACATGCAGAATGAGTATTATAGATAAAATGAATTACAAAACAAACCAAAAAAACAAACCACAACTTAGCCTGAACTCCAAAATGCAAACGGGAAAAACATTATTTGGAAAAATCACGTTGTGAGTACCATCTTGCAGCAGGCAAAACAATGCCCCCACAAAAGATGTCCACATCCTAATCCCCAGAACATGTAGATATGCAAAAGGGATGTGCAGATGTAATTAAGGATAGGAAGATTACCCTGGATTATCTGAGTAGGCCCAGTATAATTACAAAGGGTCCTTATGGGAGGGAGGCAGAAGGGTCAGAGTAAGAGACAGACATGTGAGAACACAAGCAAAGGTCTGAGAGATTTAAAGATGCTACAGTTCTAGCTTTGAAGATGGAGGAAGAAGCCATATGCCAAGGCCTGTACAGCTAGAGAAGGCAAGGGAGCAGATTCTCCCTTAGAGAAGGAACACAACCCTGGTGCCACCTTGATTTTAACCCAGTGAGACCCACTTTGGACTTCTGACGTCCAGAATTGTAAGAAACAAATCTCTGTTTTTTTAAGCCACTAAATTTATATCAGGTTGCGATGGCAGCAACAGGAAACTAATACACATCTTTTAAGCTTGGGGGCTATAACCTGCACTGCTCCATTTAATATAACTGTACTCTTTCAAGGGTACAATTGGCACTCAAACTACTAGAAGTTTAGCAAATTAGGATAACCCTCCTGGAGGGGAAAATCTACGAAAAGCACAAAAATATGTTCATGGCAGACTTCATTTCTAACAGCTAAACAGTCTAAATGTTAATAATCAGGAAACTGTTGAATAATAGCCCATCCATATTATGCAACCATTAAAAATTACACTTAGTGGGAATCTTTAACGACATGGGGAAATACTTAAGTATAATGTTAAGTGAAGAGATAAAAATGTTATATTGATACGTAACATATATAGTAAAAACACAAGTAACTTAAAATGTATACATACGTTCTATATAAGGAGAACAAAAATGCAGGAGAAATAATGTAAAAAAGTTAATAGTCATTTCTGTGACAGGAGTACGCTGACTTCAATTTTCTTCTTTAAACTTTTATATGATTTCCAAATTTTCAACATGCACATTTATTTATTTAGAATCCATCTCATTAAAAAAGTAGTTGAAAAAAAGAAAGTCAACACTACATTTATACATTTATAACTGAAGCATGAAGCCATCAGTCAATCTCCTGATGCTGTTTTCCAAAATGGAAAGTTAAGATATTATACACTAAATAAACTGTAACAATGTTTATGTTATCAAATAATTTCTACCTATCAATTACATTTTAATTAGAATTTAGTCTAAATGCTTAAGAGTGTACCAAAAACTGAATGACGTCAAAATAACTAAAAGATAAGCCTTCCTCCCACTTCTGATCTCACCTGCCCCCTATTTATTCTAGCCACAACGGCTACCACCTTAGATCTTTGTTAGGAATGTTCATCCCCTACATAGACACGTGCTATTCCTTCACCTCCTTCCACATCTTGATTCAAACGTCACTTCCTCAGTAAGGCCTACGTGTACCTCCCTATTTAACACTAAAGCCTGCCCTCCACCTTGGCACCCTTCACTCTGTTCAAACTTTCTTCTTTCTCCACAGCATTTATCACCTCCGAACAAACGACAATTTTTAAAAAGAAGTGTGGAGGGCTTCCCTGGTGGCGCAGTGATTAAGAATCTGCCTGCCAATACAGACAGGGGACACGGATTTGGCCCCGGTCCGGGAAGATCCCACATGTTGCAGAGCAACTAAGCCCATGCGCCACAGCTACTGAGCCTGCGCTCTAGAGCCCACAAGCCACAACTACTGAGCCCGCGTGCCACAACTACTGAAGGCTGCACGCCTAGAGCCCGTCCTCCGCAACAAAAGAAGCCACCACAATGAGAAGCCCGCTCACCACAACAAAGAGTAGCCCCCGTTCGCTGCAACTAGAGAAAGCCCGTGTGCGGCAACGAAGACCCAATGCAGCCAAAAATAAAAAAATTTTTTTAAAAAAAGTGTATATTGTTTAATGTCCTTCTCCCCCTGCTGGAAAATAAATCCAAGGAGAGGATTTTCGTGGCAGTGGAACCTCATTTAGTCACTCAAAAGAGCCTGACACATAGCAGGTGCTCAAAAAATATTTGTTGGATATATGAATATACTAGTGATATGTCAAAGGACAGATTCAATAATACAATCTCTAACAACTGCATCTACTACTTAAAATTGGACAATTTTCAGTGCATGTGTAGTCAAGCAAAATATATGGTATATTGGCCATCTTTATCATTCCTACGTTTCAGTTTGTGTTTACCAAAAACTTACACCTGAATTATTGGAAAAAGTCCCAATTTTATTTTGTTAACATTGTGCAGTACAGACTGTATAACCAGGGAAGCAAATTAAAATCATATAAATTTAATAGGTGATAACCACCATAACTTTCTATTTCAATTGATGTTTCTTCAGATTGCAAATCCACACTGCCCCACTAAGACATCATTCTGGGAATGGGGAAGCCTAGTCAAATATCAAAAGCCTGGCCTATTTTCTGAATCAATAAGCACAGTTGAAACTGCCTGATATCCAAAATGGGACTCAATCAATACTTATTTCCCTGTGATTTCATAAGTAACCAGACTATCCCTATTTATTTACTTTTAAAGCAGTTATCTATCATTTTTGAAGGGTTTGCAGCCTAGACCCTAAGACAGGGTCTCTACAACTCCTAAATAAAACAGGTCTCATAGAATACGCAAGGGAAAAGCCTCCCCAAAGATGTTGTTTAGCCAATACCTCTGAATGACGTTCTACACTTCCAGTGTCTGATCCAGAGTGCTGCTCATTTACATCATCCTCAACGTCTGACCCTGAATCCCGTTCATCCTGTACTGGGGTAGCGCCACCATCATCTGCTTAAAAATAAAACAAAAACCCACTTAAGGTGTAAGATGGACGACATCTACAACCGAAATGAACACAATGAATCAAGAAAAATGTAAGAGCAAGAACAAGTGTAAGAGCACTGATGAACATAACTAATGATGCTAATTTGGGAATAAGACAACAGTACAATACTTACATAAATACCAATAATCGTAACTTGTATTGTTGACACGTGGCAGCGAGAATATATCATTAAAGGAATATGAAGCTTAACAAATATCACTAAGGACCAAGTCAACAAACTAAAGTGTGCACTTTATTTCAACTTTATGTTAAAATAACTGAGTCTATTTTCTCCATAAGCACTTACTTACCACCTTCTGATGTACTACACGACTTTCCAAGTTAGTTTGGTTTAATGCGCTTCTCTCCTCGCTTGAATGAAAGTGCCAAAAGAACAGGGATTTTTGGTTCACTGCTGAATCCCTGGAGCCCAGAACACTGTCTGGTACAGTATTTGTTTATGAATGAAGAACACAAGGAACTCCAGTCCAGAAATAGTGTAAACTCCTTAAAGTAAAGCATATACTACTATACTATTATAAAACGAATTGTTACCTACCTTTAACCAATACTTTAAAAATACAAAGTAAAATTGTACTGAGAGGAATTTAGAGTTGTTGGAGAATATGGGAAGCCTTGGTTAGGAGTTTACTAAAAATAAATAAATTTTTAAAAATGAAGCACTCAACTATAGGAAAATCAAAAAATGTGTAAGAATGAAACCAGTATCATACTAATGAGCTTCTCTACTTAGCTAAGGAGTAAATAATATATATATTTAATATTTAATATTCGTATCATATAGTCATAATAAAAAATTCTGAAGTGTAATGAAAACGTATGCTTCAATGGTTAGAATATGGGGGAAAGAGGGCACAGAGAGGCTAAGACCCTGTCCTAGCATAACAGGAAATCGTTACACAATGCCTAAAAATGATGCAACGAGATAGCATAAGTTAGGAATACAGGGATGAACGTCAAAAAATGGCTAAAAAAATGAAAAGTCAGGAAATTGCTAACTTTTCATGTCTTTCAGCCCGTTATATACACATATTACATACGATTACTTATTTAAAAGTAATTTTAAAACACAAATGAACTGACAACTATTTTTGAAAACATCAGGAAACCGTTTAAAGCAAAACAGCAGTATGTGTTTGGAAACGTGTTTGCAGTCACTACTATTCGCCGTCACGTAATAAGGAATCGAAGTGAACTCAAAACACAACGGAGTAATTAACGCTTAGAAAATTATTTAAGCTCTTTTGATAGAGAATACTCAATGGAACCAGGACACAACAGGAAAGCAAAAGTAACGTTTTTATTCCCCACGAGGTTCTGCCTTATTCATCTTTGGATCTCA
>NW_020172459.1:1889668-1905546 GCF_003031525.2 Neophocaena asiaeorientalis asiaeorientalis | reverse complement strand
GGGGGGGGGGGGGGGGCCGTGTTTACAGACTAAACAGGAAAAGAAAGGAGAACTTCAGTGAGGAGAAAGGGGAAAGATCTCAAGGTGAAGGAAAGGAACAAAAATCGCTAGTAAGCCCCAGAGGAACACGCCTTATTGTAAAATATGTATACAACTCAAATACGGGTCCTACGTGTTTGTTCTTTAATGGGAGAAACTAGTTTGCAGGCGAGATCAAACTAGTACCAACTCCTAGTGAAAAGCCTACATAAGATCCTGCAACCCCACTGAACAGCTAACTCCCTCGGATTCTCGAAAATCACTCTCAACTCCTGAAAAAAAATCCCCTATCAGTAGACCTTCCCTCGTACTTTGCACACAGTGTTTGATGTACGGAAGTGGCTCCCTAATGCAGCAACGTCCTTCGCCGATTCAGACGACAACTGTCCCTCTAAAATCCCCTCTCCGAGGTTCTAACTTCGGGGGCCGCAGCCCGTCGGCGGGCTCTCAGCGCTCAGCCTCACTCCACGTTAGACCCAGTCGGCGGAGGGAAAGTCTCCGGGGCGTCCCTCCCCTCCCCACCCCTCCCCCGCGGGAGTGCGAGGCCAAGCCCGGCCAAATAACCGCTCCGCCCCCAGCCCTGTCCCCTAGGTCCGGGCCCCACCTGACTGGTCGCCGCTGTAATATTCCGAGTCCATGGCAGGCGGGTCTCGGCGGGGAGTGTCTGCGCCCCGCGCCGCCCCCGTCACCTCCTTCCCGGCTCTGTGACCACCGACGGCGCGGCCCGGTGCTCAGAGGCTCCCACCCGACTAGAGGCCTTGGAGGTTGCGGAGACTAAGGCAGCAACAGCTGCAGACGCGAACAATTCGACCTAGAAAGCCCGGGCAGGCGAGGCCGTACCCGGAAGGCTGGCAAGGTGTGTGGGTCACCGCACTACTTCCCAGAAGCACCTCTAGGGCCAAAATGGCGCCTGCCCACGACCCTCAAAAGAATTCAGTGCGCAGGCGCCGTCACCTGTCATCCGGCCAATGAGAAGGCGCTACGGTAATGACGCACAACACGACCGGAAAGGAGACTACTGGGAAAATTGAGCGGGAGCCGCGGCTGCGGTTAAAACCTTCCCTTGGAGGAACCTGGCCTGTTCCCCATGGAGATGATAATGTTACTGTATGGGTCCTCCGTCCGCGCCTTGTTCGAGGACCTTCTAGTTTACTCTTCTGAAAAATGAAGACCCGCTAAAATTAAATTTTCCATCATACGGAAATTAACTGTTGTTCCCATCATGCAGCGAGGCGCTTGATTCCCGCCCTTAGTACGGAGAGGAAGTGGCGCATTGCCCTCTGGGACTTGTAGTTCGAAACCTGGCGAGGTAGGCTGAGTTACCAAGTGGCATGATCAAAAGGGCCTCTTTTCAAGGCATTTTTCTTCCTTTCTTTTTAAAAATAACGACTTAACTTTCATCTTAAAAAGCCATTTGGTCAACAATACGAAGTACAGGTTTTTGCTTCCAGAAGAGTCCCCCCTAATGAAATCTTGAGGAAGTCACACTGTTGAACTTTACTTGAGCACTATATGCTCCCTGGAAACAACAATGGTTAGAAACTTCCTGACCTGTCAGTGTTCCCAGAACGGCTCACTGTAAAGAACCATCCTTTTCCCTATCTCTTAGGTAAAACTCACTCTCCACCCTTTTTCATGAGTCCTGTAAGACTTACAGAAGACCCCCTTGTTTACCTGTGACAAGGCCAAAGACCTTTCCCCATTTTTCTGAACCTGCTCGTAAGGGCGGACTCAGATCCTCAAACTTCCTGTTCAAATCTTTGCCCTCTAAAACTAGCTAGATACGGAGATAAATATTTTCTGTTCACTTGACTGATTGAAACTTCTGATTGCAAATCAATCCCGACTATAAATCATCCCACCTTCCTCCCTATGAAAGCCTGAGACAAAACCGCACAACCTAGACATTCTGATCTTCATATCTGGTGTGCTCTCCCTATTGCAATACCCCAAATAAAGTCTATTTCCTTGCTTGTTTGTTTTTCTCTTAAATAAAGAGGACAATGTTACTACCTTTGGATTGGAAGAGGGCCAGAGGAGGTATAAGCAAATGTTCCCCAGCAGGTATAGAATTGCAGAATTAGGACCTTTTGTTAGTGACAAAGCATACACCTTGAACTGGATTTCTGGGCATGCCTAGCCTGCTGTAAGGCCTCATGTGGTGCCCTGAAAGGTCCATCTCCTACCTTGGAGTTGAGATATGTGAATTCCCTGATGCTAGCTTTGCTATGAATTCTCAAAATGCCTTTAATGTGAAGCCACATTCCAGCTTTGATAATCCTGGAACCCTTTGTTAGCCAGTCAGAATATGCTGGCAGAACCCAGTTCTGGGCTCCAGGGAAGGATATGAAAAGAGAAGGAAGAGAGAGGGATGGTTTCTCTGGAAATTGTCATTTTCTTGCAAGAGAGTTCATGGGCATTCTTGCCCCTGTATAGTGGAAACCAGCTTTGAAATCCAAGTCTGCCCCTTCAGCTGTAAGAATGACATCTTCTCAGGCTGTTGTGAGAATTATAAGAGAAAGGAATTAATGGTGCCTGGAACCAAAATGCAAAATTAAAATATTCATTTCCTTCCATTTAATAGAAGAGGCCCCAGGATCTAAGCTCTCTTCTAAAGAGAGTGGGTGAGATTGTACCTGTGTAATAAGGCAAGGTGAATAGGGCAGAAGTCCAGGAAGAGATTAAATGGAAGGGAACCCAGTGCAAATCCTGCCAATAAAGAATTTGTAATTTCACCAAAGGTACAAGACCAACAGCCGTGAAAGTAATTGGGCTAAACGATGTAATTACAAGAGGATAATTGCTGAATTTTAACATAAAGATTCTAACTGTCCTGGCGTTTTGGAGAATGGAGAGATAGAAGTGGACTGAACACACAGTAATGTGCGGAGCCCCAGAAGGCTGTAAGGAAGTGTCAGATCTATTTTTTGTACTCAAGAAGCCATTAACTTAGTGAAACAGGACAAACTTTTTGAAATAAACATAGAGTCTTAGTCAAAGCATTGTGCCTGTAAATGCAAACACAGCTCCAGGAAAGTTTTCCAGAGTCCCTTTTCACCAGCTAGCTGTCCTTCAGAGCCCCCAGTGGAGAAATCCTGGAGCAGCACAGGTGTGCTTTTCTGAGTCCTGGCTGCCTTGCATCTTGGAGACCACCATCTCTCCAATCCTCATTCCTCTCTCCAGTCCCAGCACAGCTGGTCCATGCTGGTGGTGGTAGAGAGGCTCTCAGGGGGGGAGGCTGTTTTTCCCACCAAGGATAATAAGGACAGAGAAGAGAGGAAGGGAGAAGTGAGCTTGCAGCCATCCAGAACTCTCTTTCCCTTGGCTAATAACCCAGAGACATATAAGATTTATCTGACCAGCCTTTTGAGACACTGTAACTTGATGAACATGTCTCGGAGTGAAATGTTACACAATATAAAGAACAGCTTGGAACTGGCAGAGCTTCATACTGGGGGCTCAGAGATCTGGGTTCTGGGTCAAGCTCTGAGCTTATTGTGTCAAATGAGGGAGTTGAATCAGAAGATTTCAAGGCCCTTTAATCTCATTATTCTATGTCAGAGAAACCAGGTCTCCAAGTCTGACCTGCCTTCTTGTGTTTGAGCCACTAGAGGGCCCTGCCGGTGAAGAAATGAAAGAAACAAGTGCGTTCTAAGCCTGCTCCCCAGGTCTGTGCACTGTTTTCACACCCCAGCCCCATGACTCACTAGGACACACGCAAGATGTGTCCTGCCAAGTCATTTGTAATATTGAAAAGTGGGACTCGCTTGAAAGCCCATTAATAGTGGTTAATGAATCACTAAACATCAGTACCATGGCACTCCACACCGCCACTAATACAATTGAATTGAGGCTTTAGCTCTCACATGGAAGGATCTCCACAATATATGAAGTGAACAAAACGGTCATAGAATACTATAAGTGGTATAACATTATTTATGTGAACAACCAAAACAGCAAACAAAAACCCAACCTAAGAATTCCTTCATAAAAATAGAGGGAAAAGAACTTTCTAACGAAGATTGAAAGCTAAAAGCCATAAAAGGCTGAAAATTTTGACTAGACATAAAAACTTTAAAAAATAATAAAATAAATGTAAAAACATATGCGTAGCAAAATCCACACACCGTTATCAAAACCAAGAGATAAATGATTAGGAAGTTAAAAAAGAAGTATTTTTCAACTCATATCATATAATGAATATAGAGCCCCTAGAAATCAATAAGACTAATAACTCAATAGAAAAATGGGCAAAGGATATGACAATTCACAAAAGAGAAAAAATTTTTATAAGGAACAAGGTTTTTTAAAATAAATTTATTTATTCCTTTATTTATTTTTGGCTGTGCGTGGGCTTTCTCTAGTTGCAGCTAGCGGGGGCTACTTTTCGTTGCGCTGCACCGGCTTCTCATTGCGGTGGCTTCTCTTGTTGCGGAGCACAGGCTCTAAGTGCATGGGCTTCAGTAGTTGTGGTTTGCGGGCTCAGTAATTGTGGTGCATGGGTTTTGTTGCTCCGCGGCATGTGGGATCTTCCCGGACCAGGGATCAATCCCGAGTCCCCTGCGTTGGCAGGTGGATTCTTAACCACTGTGCCACCAGGGAAGTCCCGAGAAAATTTTAATGCCTTTAAGATGCATGAAAATATATACTAAAGTAAGATAAAAGCAAATTAAAATTATATTGAGATACTAATTTTCACTTCTCAGATTGCAAAAATCTGATAACATTCCATTGGTGAGGCTATGGAGGGAGAAGCCCTCTCATAGGGTGCTGATGGGAGTATGTTAGTGTAGCTCCCTAGAGAAAGCAATCTAGCAATGTTTATAAAAATTACAAATGCATATGCCATTTAGCCTAGCAATTGCACTTCAGAAAATGTATCCTACAAATATACTTTACTATGTGCAAATAATGTATCTACAAAATTATTCATTGCAGCACTATTTGAAAAATACTGGAAATAACCTAAATGTCCAAACAGGAATGATCACAAAATTATGATACACCTGAACAATGGAATGTTACGTAGCTATAACAAAAAACAAGAAAACTCTCTTATGTATTGATATATAAAAGATTTATAAGCTGTGAAAAAATGCAAAGTGCAAAACAGTATGTCATCTTTTGTGAAAAGGGGAGGAGAACATATATTTGTAACTATATCTTTTAAATTTGAAAATCGTATAAAAAACAAAATATTGGTGTCTGTCAGGGGAAGGGAGGACAAGGAAAGAGGGTGGGAATAAGCTTTTAAGGTTTTTAATAAACACATTACATTTACTCTTGCTCCACGTGATAACTCCTATACAACTCTATTTAATTTTGTCATGTTATATCTGTGAAAATTGATAAGCAGAAGCCTCATTTAAAATGGAGTCAGAAGGTCAGAAAGGGGAGCTCTTATACCCTACTGCTCCACATCAGTTACAGACCCGACAGAAAGAAGTAACTTTGCACGTCCAACAGGAAGAAGATTACTGCTTTACTACCCAGCAGGAGGAAGGAAGAAATTTTCCTCGCCTGGTAATAGGCAGCCAGTGAGAAACGGTCACACCTTAGCCAATGAAAAGCCACTACACTTCAAACTCCCAGTTTCCTCCAATGGACTCCGTTTAACAGCCCCTCCCAATGCCCCCTTCTCTATAAAGAAAATGGACCTCTCCTTTGTTCGCTGGGTGAGATTGCAGTTCACCATAGATTGCATGTCGTGGACATGAATGAACATTCTGCTGGCAAAATAACTGGCTGTTTTATTGTTTTAGGTCAGCATATCAAATTAACTTCACAGCCCACTAACTTACAGCCCATATCTTGAAAGCTTACAGCCCATAACTTGAAAACCGGAAGTGCCAGTCTCCAGTTGCCCATGGTGTGGAAGCTACCCGGACCAACCTGCTATGATTGGGCCCCATCTCTAGACCCAGTGATCCGGGCAGAGATATCTTCATGGATTCTGGTCTTGCCTTTTATAGAAACCACAGGTGTGTGCTCTGCCCTGAGCAAAGCCTCTTCGACGCACAATTATGTGTGTGGCTGAATAATTATTCAAGTTAAGGACTCTTTGTTTTTGTTTTGTTTTAGTTGGTTTTGGTTTTGGTTTTGGCTTGTGGTGAGTGAGGACCATATCACTGGAAGTGTGGGAGCAGAGACTACCTGTGTGTCATAAAGGGGTTCAGCTTTGGAACCATGGTTGGACCAAGTGACCTTTACAGCCTTTTTTAAAAATATTTTTTATATTAGTAAAAATATATATATAACATAAAACGTGCCATTTAATCTGTTTTTAAGTGTACAATTCACTGGCATTAACTACATTCATAATGTTATGTAACCATCACCAAATATTTCCAAAAATTTTCACATCCCAAACAGAATCTCTGTACCCATTGAACGATAACTCCACATTTTCCCTTACCCACAGCCCCTGGTAACTTCTAATCTACTTTCTTTCTCAGTGAATATGCCTATTCTAGACATTCCATACAATATTTGCCCTTTTGTAACTGGCTTATTTCACTCAGCATATTTTCAAGGTTCATCCATGTTGTAGAATGTGCCATTACTTCATTTTTTTATCGCTAAATAATATTCAATTGTATGTATATACCACATTCTGTTTATCCATTCTTCTGTTGATGAATACTTGAATAGTTGCCTCCTTTTGGCTACTGGGAATAATGCTGCTAAGAAGAGCAAAATTGCAATACAAAATCAACACTCAAAGGTTAATTTTTTTCTATACACTAGTAGTGAACAACCTGAAAAGAAAATGAAGAAAACAGTTCTAAGAGCATCAAAAAGAATAAAATGCTTAGGAATATAGTTAACCAAGGAAGTGGAAGCCTTGTTCACTGAAAATATAAAACATTGTTAAAACAATTAAAGAAGATATAAATAAATAAAAAGCTATCTCCTGTTCACGGATTGGAAGACTTAATATTGTTTAGATGGTAATACTACCCCAAATGATCTACCTACAGATTCAATGTAATCCCTACCATAATCCCAATAGTGTTTTTTTTTTCAGAAGTGGATAAACCTGTCCTAAAATACATATGCAATTGCAAGGAATTCCTGAAGAGTTAAAACAATTTTGAATAAGAACAAAGGTGGGGGACTTTCACTTCTTGATTTCAAAATTTACTACAAAGCTTCATTAATCCAAACAGTGTGGCATTGGCATAAGGATAGACATATAGACCAATAGAATAGAATTGAGAACCAGAAATAAACCCTCACATCTATAGCCAACTGATTTTTGACAAGGGTGCCAAGAGTGTTCAGTGGAGAAAGAACAGTCTCTTCAACAAACGGTAACAGGAAAACTGGACATCAACATACCAAAAAAATGAAGTTGGACCCTTATCTTATACCATATACAAAAATTAATTCAAAATGGATCAAAGATCTAAATGTAAGGGCTAAAGGTATAAAACTTTTAGAAGAAAACATACAAGCAAATCTACGTGACCTTAGATTTAGCGATGGTTTCTTAAATATGACACCAAAAGCACAGGCAATAACAACAAAAATAGATAAAGTGGACTTGGTTCAAACTAAAAACTTCTGTACATCAAAGGAGCACTACCAAAAGAGTGAAAAGACAACCCACAGAATAGGAGAACATTTTTGAAAATCATATATCTGATAAGGGCTTAATATCTAAGATATATGAAGAACTCCTACAATTCAGTAACAAGAGGACTAATAGCCCAATTCAAAAATGGGCAAAGGACTTGAGGAGACATTTCTCCAAAGAAGATATAAATACAAGTGGCCGATAAGTGCATGAAAATATACTCAGCATCATTGGTCACTAGAAAAATGCAAATCAAAACCACAGTGGGATACCATGTCACACCAACCAGAATGACTGTAAACAAAATAATAGAAACCAACAAGTGTTGGTGAGGCTATAGAGAAATTGAAATCTTTATACAGTTGCTAGTGGGAATGTAAAATTGTGCAGCCACCGTGAAAAAGCTTGGCCATCCCTCAAAAAGTTAAACATAGGATTACCATATGACCCAACAAATGTAATCCTTGGTATGGATCCCCAAACAATTGAAAGCAGGGGCTCAAATGGATGTTTTGTTTTATAATACATTTAAAATTTTGGAATAATTTTAGATTTACAGAAAATTTGCAAAGATAGTTTAATTTCCATATATCCCTCATCCAGGTTCCCTTAATATTAACAACCTACATTACCGTTTGTCATCAGCTTTGTCAAAACCCAGAAACCAACACTGATACATACCATTAACTAAACTCTAAACTTTATTTATTTTTCATTATTATTTATTTATTTATTTGTTTATTTTTGGCTGCATTGGGTCTTTGTTGCTGCGAGCGGGCTTCCTCTAGTTGCAGCACACGGGCTTCTCATTATGGTGGCTTCTCTTGTTGTGCAGCATGGGCTGTAGGCGCACAGGCTTCAGTAGTTGTGGCATGCGGGCTCAGTAGTTGTGACTTGTGGGCTCTAGAGCGCAAGCTCAGTAGTTGTGGTGCAGGGCCTTAGTTCCTCTGCGGCAGGTGGGATCTTCCTGGACCAGGGCTCGAACCCGTGTCCCCTGCATTAACAAGCGAATTCTTAGTCACTAAGCCACCAGGGAAGTCCCTAAACTTTATTTAAATTTCAACAGTTTTTCTACTGATGTCCTTTCTTTGTCCTAGGACCCCAACCAGGATACCACATTGCATTTTACTGTCTCCTTAGTCTCCACTGGTCTATGACAGTTTCTCAAACTTCCCTTGTTTTTCATGATCTTGACAGTTTTGAGGCATCCTGGAAAAATAGCGTGTAGATTACAGCAGTCCCCAACCTTTTCGGCACCAGGGACCAGTTTCGTGGAAGACAATTTGTCCACGGTGGTTGGGGGGTATGGTTCAGGCAGTAATGTGAGCAATGGGGAGCGATGGGGAGGGGCAGATGGAGCTTCGCTTTGCTTGCCCACTGCTCACCTCCTGCTGTCCTGCCCAGTTCCTGACAGGCTGCGGACAACTACCAGTCCGTGGCTGGGGGAATGGGGACCCCTTGTGTAGAATGTCCCTCGATTTGGTTTGCCTGATATTTTTCTCATGATTAGACCGGGGTTATGGGTTTGCGGGAAGGATACCACAGAGGTGAAATACCCTCTCATTGCATCATATGAATATGACATATCACAGGAGATGTTAAACTTGATCACTTGGTATATTAGTCTGCTAGGGATGCTGTAACAAATACCACAGACTGGGCAGCTTAAACAACAGGGATTTATTTTCTCACAGTTCTGGAGGTGGGGAGTACAAGAACAACGTGGCAGCAGGGTTGCATTCTTCTGAGGATTCTTTCCCTGGCTTGTAGATAGCTGCCTTTTCCCTCTGTCTCTGCCTTGTCCCTCTTTATGACTGTGTCCTAATCTCTTAAGGGTATCAGTCAGATTGGAATAGGGCTCTACCCTAATGACCTTGTTTAACCTTAATTATTCCTTCCTTAAAGGTCCTATCTCCAAATACAGTTCCACAACGGGCCACCTCAAGACCCTGGACTTCCTTTTGTCTCTAATAGTCTGGGTTGATTTAACAGAAGATACAAATTAAAAGAAGATTTAGGAGAAGTTACTAGGAGTTGTAATCTCTAGGTTTAGGGACTATGCAGAAAAAAAAGTTTTTTTCAAAACTAGTTTAAAGTAGTAGTGAGTGAGTTTTCCTGGATTATTGGACACATTTTCCAGGCCTCTGGATGGTAAATACATACCAGCACTGAGAGCAAATCCTGCCCTGCCCACACAGTTTGCTTCCAGCTGACCTGCAGTTCCCTCAGCCAGCAAGTGGTGGGTGACAATTCCTCTCCACCTTGCCGGCTTCAGGTATTAGAACAAATGGGATCAATACCATTGCTCCCTGCCCAAAGGGGGCTGCAGTTTCACTGGACATACAAGCTAATGGTCCTGAAACAATTATGGTTGAGATGGTATAATTACTGGAAGCTTAGTCATTACTCAAGTTTCTGGGTGTGAATCCTGGCTCTGTCACTTTCTAGCTTGTGACCTTGGACAAATTGCTTAACCTCTCTGTGTTTGGGGATATTAGTAGTATTTATCTCATAGAGTTGTTATGAGGATTAAATGTGTTTATGTATAAATAATGATTCCTGGGACATAATATATATATATATATAATACATATATATTGGTTATTATCAGACACTGTGAAGATACAAAAAAACCAACACATAATTCTTGCCTTGAGAAACTTACAATCCATCAGAAGTCCTACTCTAAAAAGAAAATAGGGCTTCCCTGGTGGCGCAGCGGTTGGGAGTCCGCCTGCCGACGCGGGGGACGCGGGTTCGTGCCCCGGTCCGGGAGGATCCCACGTGCCGCGGAGTGGCTGGGCCCGTGAGCCATGGCCGCTGGGCCTGCGCGTCCGGAGCCTGTGCTCCGCGACGGGAGAGGTCACAACAGTGGGAGGCCCATGTACCACAAAAAAAAAAAAAAAAAAAAAAAAAAAAAAAAAGAAAATACATGGTAACAGGTAAATCATGTGATCTGAGTAACGACTGCCTTAGAAATTGAAAGGTGGGCGAGGCTAGAGTGAACTGTAGCGGTCAGGGCCAACTTCCTGGGACAGGAGTATTTGTGATGGTATTTGAAAGACAAAGGCCGATTTGGATGGGAGAGGGATCATGTTTTAATTATGGAAGGCTAACTATTACAACGACAACAAATTTTAGTGGCTTGAAACAAAAAAATTATTTCTTGCTCTTGTAAATGGGCAGTGGGGTGAGTGGGCGTACTCTGCACCCTGGAGCCATTCAGGAACCCAGGCTCCTTCCACATTGTGGCTCCACCATCCCCTAGCGCCTCAGAATCCACTCCTGGATGCTCTGCATGCCACCAGCAGAGGGGAGAAGAGAGACAGTGCAGAATGGCACAGGAGGTTTTAACGGGCCGGGCCTGCAAGTGAAGCATGTCACTTACCCTCATTCTGTGGCCGATCCTAATCATGAGTGAGGCTGAAAAGAGTATCCCAGCTGTGGGAACAGGAGGACACACAGAGCATTTGGTGCACACAGAGCATTTCAGCCAGGGGTAAGATTCCAGCATCCTAATGCTTCTTTTTTCCGAAATAAAGCTCTTAGCAATGGGCCTCTCACCCTCAACCTCTTCCAAGAGCTGGACAAAGTATTATTATCATCATCAAAATCAGCATCATTTAGCTGCTTATTGAGCTGCCACATAATCAGGTTTTGCTTTCCCCTTCCACTACTTCAACCTCCCCAGGGAAATCGTATTAGTCACCAGGATGCCATTATTCTGGCCATGGGGCAGAGGTCCCCCTGTTTACAGCCAGTGGCCTGGGTTTAAGTGCCAGAGGCCAAGACTGAGATTTATTCACTGGACTGCCCACAGCTCTCCAGAGAGGAGAAAGGGACTCTTATTTTGTGCCTGTATGGTCAGGCCACTCAAGATAGCTGTTCTCTTGCTCTCTGTACATCCTCTGCCCAACCAGTGCCTGCTTCACCTATATTCTACTCACCTGACTGACCTTCCTACATACTTGCCTCAGGCCTCAGCTAATGATTGTTCTTATCAAAAAGGCAGTGAGGGGCGTGTCCCTCTGCTGGTTTCCCTGGTAACTAATGAGCCAACCTGAGGTCAATTTCCCCTCATAAACTGCACACAGTGGGGTGTCACTTCAGGACCTTGCTTCAGGCTCCCCCCGTCCATTAAACCATTGATGTCTCTGTCGCTGACTCTGGGCTCTTCCTTTGAAGCTGGGCAAGGGCAGGCCTTAGAGGCCTGCGGGGTGCAGCCCAACAGTGCCCCTCCTGCGGCCTAACCCTTGGACAAACCTCTGGGTGGGTCCCTCAGATGGGATATGATAAAGCACAATCAGAAATGAGTCATTCCTCCTGGACAGAGATTGTAGACACTGCCCTGGCCCATCAGGACTTTGGATCTAAACTTCACCCAGTCTGGAAGTGTCTATCTCACAGCTGCTGATCCAGGGAGGATGCAGTAGCTGGGCTTCCCTGATGATACAGGCATTTCCTTGGTTTGTCAGAACCAAGATCCTCTAGGGAACACAGTCCAGTAGCCCCTTCCCTGTACCTGCTCCCTCCCCCATCTTCTGAGCCATATTTTCTTGCCATTCCAGGAGGCCAATTTCGGTGTCACCTCTTCCAGGAAGACATTCCATTCTGGCTCTTGGGGGCCTCCACTTTTTCCCAGCCGTAATTGCACTTGGACCTATGAGCTATATATTGGTTCTCAGTGGGGGCTGGTTTTTCCCCCTATTTGGAAATATTTGGAGACAATTTGATGGCACCGCCAGGGGAGTGCATATGGTTGGTAGAGGCCAGAGGTGCTGCTGAAAATCCTAAAAATCCCACAGTGTACAAGACAGCTCCTCCCAATGCCCCTATAAACAATAATCTACTCTGAAGTGTCAATAGTACCAAGATTGAGAAATTCTGAACTACCCAGATAGAATGTTTTCTGTGACCTACAGTCCTGTACCGTGCGTAACTGTTTCTGGGGAAACATTTAAGCCCTGCTTTTCCCCAGATATTTCTCTGCCGTCGCACTTTGGAGATCACAGAAATGAAAGGCGAAAGGGCCGTCAGATCCTGAGCTAGGATGAGCAAGGTGGAGAAGCACCTTCCCTGAAAAATCTCTAACAATGGAAGTCTTATCTGTCTTTGAGGGAGGGGAGGGAGTCCAGGTTTGTTTGAGGGTTGGTGTGGTGTAATGTAGTGCAGTGAGCACTGGCCCTGGAGTCAGGTTGACCTCGATTCAAATCTTGCCCCTGCCACCTTTAGCCACGTGACCTAAGCAAGTTTCTTAACTTCTTTGGTTTTAATTTTCTTACTGTGAAATGAGGATAAACACCCCAAATTTGGAGGGTTTTTGATGAGGGTTGAATGGGTTCACATGCAATGAAGCCAGTACACCAAAAGCACTCATTAAGGGCTCATTCTCTTTGAGACCGAGAATCACAAAATTCTCTAAACAGTAACTCTGTCACAGAGGTCTATGCTTACTGCTGTGCTATTTTAAAGTGTTAATGGATAACTTGGCTGCTGTAGACCAGATGGGAAGTTCGGGGTTACCAGGAAACAAACCACTTCAGGTCGTTCTATGATATGTTGGCAGAGCTGAAATGAAATACTCACTGTGCTCTGTTTTAGTTGCTATGGTGATACTACAATGGGTCTGATCATTGGACAGAAATGGAATGAAACAGATTGTCCCATGGAGGCATTTTGGCTCAAGTCAGAAACACATTCTTTTTTTTTTTCCCATGGACTTAATTTTATATGTGTATAATACAAATATTAACTTCTATCATCTTCTCATACGTTTACTTGTGGCAGGCAAATATTATTTAAAACACACACACACGCACGTACACACACACACACACACACACACACATATACACACAGCTCCCTGCATCTTGAGGAGAATCCAGGTAACTGGAATATCCAAATTGTCCTTTGTTTGCTGACAAGTGAGGGGTGTATGGACACGAGACCGAAGAGCGTGGAGGTGGAGAGTTGAAAGGCTCTAGCAAAAACGAGGTTGGTTTGGTTGCTTGGAAGAGGCGATTGCCAGCTGGTGGCCTGGATGAGGGCCTGGGGGAGAACTGTGCTGAACAATGTGAATCCCACCTTCCCAATCCCAACCAAACTTCTGTCTCTCTTAGGAGACCATTAGTAAACTTTCCATGTCTTGTTAAGGGGGTGGATTTTTCAGGGAGGTAGAAGGGGAGAGTGCAGAAGCGGTATGAGAACACAGGCTGATTGCTGCATCCAATTATTTCTGGGTTACATAGCTTCTCTTTCTGGGATATAAGTGCTAGGTCCCCAAATTACTAATAAAATGACAGTAAAGTAATTTAAAATTTTGGAAGACACTATAAACATCAACTTGTAATTTGTTTAGTCTAGATTCTTTTCTATGTATAGGAATTAGAAAAGAAGCATAAAACTATACAACAATTAAAATCTGGTTTAATGAATGTCAATTTAGTCCAATTCTCATGGCCTCGTTTCAGATCCTGTTTTATGTCTGTCAGATACACAGAATTATTACTGGATAACTAGGCTTTCCTGTATTATTCTAAGTGGAGTTCAATTATTATTGAACATTTCTTTTTTTTTAATTTATCTATCTATTTATTTATTTATTTTTGGATGAATTGGGGTCTTCGTTGCTGCACGTGGGCTTTCTCTAGTTGCAGCGAGCGGGGGCTACTCTTCCTTGCGGTGCACGGGCTTCTCACTGCGGTGGTTTCTCTTGTTGCGGAGCATGGGCTCTAGGCGCGCAAGCTTCAGTAGTTGTGGCCCACGGGCTCTAGAGCTCAGGCTCAGTAATTGTGGTGCACGGACTTAGTTATTCCTTGGCATGTGGGATCTTCCCAGACCAGGGACCGAACCCGTGTCCCCTGTATTGGCAGGCGGATTCTTAACCACTGCGCCACAAGGGAAGTCCCTATTTCTTTTTCTATGATAAAATTCTTTTGAAAATAGCAATTTCAGAAACGAAAAATGTCTAAGATTGTGAAGTACCGTATCTAGTAAAGTCATAAATTTTCAATATTGAATAATAGAAAAGTCCATTCCTCTTGCCCACAAAAATCCAGATACATAATAATCTAGTAGACTGGCTTCCTTTAAACAGGTTTGAAGACTCTTGAAATACAAAAACTTTTCCAGTTTCTGTTGAACTCCATCTACACCCTCTGCTAGCATTTCAGGGATCTGGGCAACTGAAAGAAAATCTGGAGACAGAATCTTTTCATGCTCCTGGAATTCAGTGTTTTTCTCCGACTCGGACACGGTTCCCCCAGAGTCATCCCCGAGGGGGTCGTTCCCCTCACCGTCCAGTGGTCCCCACAGACGTCACCATGATCCAGCCAGCACGCAGTGGCCCCTCGTCGCCAGGGCCCAGAAACACATTCTTAAAGGTTAGCGGACTATTTGCACCTTGAGGAGAATTGTGGAAGTAGCACTAGGCCATGGGAGAGCCCAGTCTGGCCACACACGTGACAGGGAAGAACGTGCCCTGACTTCCCAGCCTCTCTTCTTGATTTCCAGGGCTTCGGGTACCTCAGCAACAGAAAACCCAAGACTCTCAGAGAACTGCCCCTCAGGTGTTCCCTCTGAGCTCTGCCAACTGACACAGCAGTCAGGCCAGGTCCTTGAAGTCATATGGACACTGTTTGCTGGGAGGGAGGACTTGACGTGCCACTTGAGAAAGGTTAGCAACAAAACATTCAAGCCCCTTGTTTCAGTAAGTTCCCTACTGGAATCTCCCTGTAATGACATAATGCAAACAAAGCTGTGAGCACAGATTTGTCCACTGCAGTGCTGTGCATGATAGCGATGGACTGGCTGCCTCCTGATGTCCATTCAGGGATGACTGTTACACAAATAATGGAGCACTTGTTGTACAGCAAAGTGAATCATTTATACATATACATATATCCACTCTTTTCTAGGTTCTTTTCCCCTGTATGCCAATACAGAGTATTGAGTGGAGTTCCCTGTGCTATACAGTAGGTCTGTATTAGTTATCTATTTTATACATAATCGAATGTATGTGTCAATCCCAACCTCCCAATTTATCCCTCCCCCGCCTTTACCCCTTTGTAACAGAAAGTTTGTTTTCTACATCTGTGACTCTGTTTCTGTTTTGTAAATAAGTCCATTTTTTTTAGATTCCATATATAAGCGATATCATATGATATGTGTCTTTCTCTCAGCACGCGGTCTTTAAAGACTGGTGGTTAAAGTTTGGTACAGTGTCAGAAAATGCTTATGATTTAATGTCAGATGTCAAAAA
>NW_020172459.1:1850922-1889438 GCF_003031525.2 Neophocaena asiaeorientalis asiaeorientalis | reverse complement strand
TAAAAAAAAAAAAAAAAAAAAAGGAGGAGATGAGTTTGTAAGTATCCCAAATGTGTTTCTATCAAATTTTAAGACAGGCTCTGGAGAGAGATGTCTTATAAGTCATTTTGTTCTACAGAGATATTCTGTTTCACTACGTTTTTTTGCAAGAGGACAGTGGAATGAGAGCTATAGAGGACCTAACCTGGTCCCGGGAGTCCCAAAGTAGGGGGCTCGCCATTTCTAGGAGCTGCTAGGATCAGCAGTGCCAATCCTGTGGGAGTGAAATGGTATCTTTCTAAACCAGAAAAGCCACCATCCATGTGAAGCCCCCCCAGAAGCAAGCATTGGCCCAGGAACTGGATGAGGTTTTAGGGGCCAGGAGGCTAGTTGGAGCCGGGCAGATCTTGAACACAGTGCTTGCGGGGAGTGGGTGGGAAGCTGGCTGAAAACCTCGGAGCGCACGCTTCCTCCAAATGGCCCTTCCTTAAGTCACCTCCCAATTCGCTTCCCTGCCTTTGTCCTGGGCTGGTTGGTTTTAAGCAACAGAAACTCCTTCAGGCTGTCTCAACAATGGAGTGTGCAGCAGAAGGAAGCTTCCGTGGAGCGCGTTGCAGGAAACACAGAAAACTCAGGCAGCAGTGGCCCCTGCCTGTCTCTGGGGCCACGTGGTCTCTGCCCCCGTGGCTCTTCTACTTTACCCTTCTCTCTCCCACCAGCATTTGGCTCCTGTCCCCCAAAGAGGCCCAAGGTCAGGGCTGCTGCCCTGCTGTGGCCTCAACTCTGTCTAAAAGATGATAGCCTGGGGTTCCCTCCCAAGTCCTGGAGAAGGGATAGAACCTGACGGACTCTGGTTGGGCCAACAGTGAGGACCCCTGAGGCCTCTGCCGGCCCAGGGAAAGCATTGCAGCTGAGCAGGTATCTCCCGTGGACTCATTTTCCACCCACCTCCAAAGCCCTCACCCTCACTTCCAGGGACGGCCTGTCTCCTCCAGCCTGGTCTCTCCCAGGACACACTGCCTGATGCCCTTTCCTTCGGAAGGATCTGTATTGCCTCATAGCAAAAATCCCCGCTGCGTTCAAATCCCAGCCCAAGCCAGACCCCTCTGCTCCCAGGGACCCTCCTGGGAATCTAGTTGCCCCAATGGCCTTTAGCTCTGGTGTAAGGCTTCCTGGCATCTCCTGTATGTGACCCCGATTAGGACATGGGGTGTTTGGGAGCACAGACCCCGCGTGGGCTGCCTTGGAGTCCCCTTGATGCCCGGAAAGATGCTCAGCTCCCTGGATGGATGGTCACCGTGGGATTTGGCTGGTGGCCAGCAACAGGTGTGTGGAATTGGGCTCCAATGGCCCATGGAGACTCTCTGCTGAAGAGGCTGGGGTTAAAGATCGGACCACCGGGAAGCTCTGCTAGCTGGGGCTGCAGGAGCCATGTGGGAGTGGGTGTGCCTGGAGCCCAAGGACAAAGTCCTGTAATAAATTACGTGGGCCCAGAGGACTCTGCCGTTTCCTCTTGGGGCCCTTCCGCCGTGCTCTCCGACGCGCCCAGAGCCCTGGCACTGTCTCCTTGCCCAGTTCTCTTTCAGAGTGCTGAGGGCAGAGGGGAAGGTGGTCAACAGGAGCCCCACCCTGACAAGGTAAGAGAGCCCTTGGGGCCCTCTCTGTGTGCCAGGTGCCCCGGGCCTGCGTTCTGCCAGCTGGGGGCATGGGAGGGGAAGTGCCTCCCGGGAGGAGGGTCTCTGGGCAGGCGTGGGTTGGGAGACACAGACCTGGGGAAGCCCTGTAGGGAACAAGGTGGAAAAAACCTCGTCCACACGACCAGGAGAGAGCTGGAGAGCCTCTGCGGCAGGCTGGAAACCAGAGCCCCAGCGCAGAGATCCATCCCAGCAGCTGCAGGGCCTCTGGGGGGCTGAGCAGGAGGATGGACAGGAGGCAGCCCAGGCTTCTGCTCTAGGAAGGCAGACTCAGGAGCGGAGGGGAGAGACAGGGGCCGGGGCTGCCTCTCTCCAGCATATGGGGCGTGAAGGACAGCCTAGGCGCCAAGGACCGGGCGCCTGGCAACGTCAGCCGTGCCATAAGTGCCATGTCACTGCATGCTGGTGTTTTACCGACAAGGAGACTGAGGACCATGGGAGTCAAAGTGCCCACGCGAAGAAGCAGAGAGGGACTCGACTCCAAGGCCCGGGCTCCTCTGAGCCACCACCTACCTTCTTGGGCAATTGTGGACACATGTGTTAGTCGCCTCTGAACGGCCTGGGCCCCCGGGTAAGGCAGGACCCTGCCTGCCAGGCCTCAAGGTCTTCCCTGGGAGGGGCGCTGGGCTGTGGGGAATGGAGGGCTGAGAGGAGGGCCACCACCCTGGGCCCTTCCCTCGAACAGTCAGCGCGGTGGGCACCCATCTCCTCCTCCCAGAGGAGGGAATATGACATGGACTCTCTCTGGGGAGGGGCTGGCAGCGGGCAGGGGCGACCCCATCCTAAGCCTCCTGACCCTACAACCAGGCCTCCCCTTCAGCCTCCACTCTGTAACTCTGCACTTGAATTTTGTTCCAACCCATAAAACCCCTGAACTCCATACAGTATTTTATTTTGAAGAAAACCAAAGCTCTGCGTGCGGAGGACAACCCGCCCCCCCCACAACCAAGGAATGTTTTTTTCAGAAGCACTCAGCTCAGGGACTTCCCTGGCAGTCCAGTGGTGAAGACTCCGCGCTTCCAGTGCAGGGGGCGCGTGTTCAATCCCTGGTTGGGGAACTAAAATCCCACAAGCTGTGCAGCACGGCCGAAAAAAAAAAAGTAAAGATGCAGAGGAAAGAAAGTACAAGTCCAGCTCGGGCACTGCTGGCTCCTGGCAGGAGCCCAGCATAAGTGTAGGGAGGCAATGGGAAATGCTCTTTCCATGCTGAGAGCAGCGTTCTCTCCTGCACTGTCTAATACAGCAGCCGCTGGCCACATGTGGCCATGGAGCCCAGGGAGTGTGGCCAGTGTACCTGAGGGACTGAATTTTTAATTTTAACTAAGATTAATTTAAATTTCAGTAGCCACATGTGGCTAGTGGCTACCGTAATAGACAGTGCAGCCCTAGAGAGTGGAGCATGTCAGACTCAGGAAAGAGGTAAAGTGGAATCAACAAGCAGAGCCAGACAAGCGTGGGTTCAAATCCTGACTCAACCACCTACCAAGTATGGGACCTGAAGCCTCGGTTTCTTCGTTGGTCAAATGCAACCACATCACTTACGTGGCAGCATTATTGTACAGATTAAATGAATGGACTGCCATTGGAAAACTTTCAGCACAGCGTAGTATGAGCCCCTACTCTGTTTTGGGGGCTAGGGACGGAGCGCTGAGGGTACAGAAAGGGGCCATAGCACAGTGGGAGACCGCCATGCACATGTGGATGTATCTATCAACCTCTCTTTCATTCATCACCTGCCTTATTCAAAAGTAAACAGAAGAGAGTCACTTGAGACAGCTTACAGAGATACATGCAATACAACAGAATCAGAAACATGAATAAAATAAATGAGAAACCAAGATGAAGGAACATTAAGGTAAATACAATGCACCTGGAGAAAGGTTTGCAAACGAAGCTCCAGTCTATTTGCTAGACAGAGCTACCAAATGTATCCTGAGCTTCCTGGCGGATAATGCAGAAATAAAATAGCGACTAGATTAATAATGTCCTTGAGTTAAGAACAAGCCCGTTTCTGAGAAGAAGCCCATCTTTCCTGATGGGATACCAGGAAGGGGATACCAAGAGAGGAAATGCTATAGACATAAATGGTAAATTCAGGAGGGCTTCTCAAGGGCCGTCCCTGCCGAGCTCTCTCCAGGCAGGCTGACAGCACCCCACCAAAGCAAAGCTTGAGGAAAAAAAAATGTTCTCTGGACAGATGTAAACCATGGGTTTCAGTGCAGGGTGGTGAACATCCTTCCCAAGGGCTGGCTAGGGTCTTCTGGGACGTGAGAGAGACAGATATTAGCTAGGGTGGCTGAGGACAGCGTCAAGGAGGCCGCAAGGGGACTCTTAAGCCAGGTCTGGAAGAGTGGCCTGGAGATGAGTTTGGAGAGGCAGGGACTTCACCTATACCTGCAGGGAGCCAGAAAGCACTTGAACCCAGGTGTGAGAGGGGACTGGATAAACCTAGTTTAATTCACTCACTATATGACTTTGCGGAGGACCAGCAGGCTTGCTGAGTTCCCCACAAGTGCACTGCGTCTCAAGAGTGGGAGTAGAGCCCTGCTAGGAGGAGAGAGTCCCCTGTGAGGGCCCCTTCACCGGGGCCACCCTGCCATCTCTGACTTCCCCTGCAGGGGCCAGGAGCCTGGCTCCGGGGGAACGGGGTCTCTCATTGTCTCACACTGCAAGGTTTTTGGCAGTGAGGGTGGCCAGGGCCTGTGCCCTCTAAGGGAAGATGGGACCCAGGACTATACCTTCACATCCTCACCCTGGGTGACCTGGGCAGAAGGGAAGGAGCCCTAGGAAGGACCCAGGAGCATCACATCTCTGGGCCGGGGGCACCTCTCTACACCTTCTGGGCGGCCAGTCACGTGTATTCCTGGGAGTGCCACCCCTGGACATCATCCCGAATGCCGGGCAGTCCTGGGTGGGGTGGGACTTGCTTTCAACAGAGGGTGTGTCCTTCTTCAGGCCCTCTGGGGTCCTGGGCTGCAGAGAGGGGCTGAGCTGTCCCTGGGTGGATCAGGGCCCACAGAGGGGCTTAGAATCTGGATTCCCAGGCCCTTTCCTGTATGCGCAGCTGAACCCTGCCACACTGAGAGCTCCCAGCTCAGTGGGGCTGCTACTGCCGTGAGCTCTGCCGTACTGCCCTGTCACTGGGCTTGGTGGCTGATCGTTGCAGGTAGTCGTCACTGTGGGGACGAGGTGGGATTTCAGGCCCCTGGACAATCCTGTGAGCTGTAAAATAAATAATAAAAGCAATCTCTGGCTGTGGAAAAGCTCATCTCCCTCTGCTCCCCCTCCCAATTCCCTTCTCCAGAAGAAACCACTGTCGATGGTTTAATATAATTACCTCTAAAAAACATGTATCTCCAAAAAATACATCTTATAGCTTGTGTGGATTACGTACTCATATATCAACATGTGTTAGATGGAACCACATGAAACTGCCAATATTTGACTTTCCTTGACTGTCTGGAGTGGGTGGTCCAGCCCGGATCCCTATCACCTGCTGGACGATGCTGATTTCCACAGAGCATTGGCCCTCCCCACCTTTGCCAGCCTATGCAGGCTTTGTTTTCCTTGCAGTGACGGATTCTACACTAGGGACCTTGAGCTCTGGGAGGGTGGGGAATAGCCAGTTAGCTGGTGGCATAGCGTATGTACCTTCCAAGCCTCTCAATCTCTCACCCAACCCCAGACACCCTTTCGACCCAAAGATGCTCGCATCCCTGACTTGGGCAATGCTTTGTCGGCCCTCTAGGACAGGGGCTCCTTTTGGCCTGGCAGCGCATAGACTAGAGTCTCAATTTGGTTTTGCCTCTTAGACCCCAGTCACCTGATCTGTGCCCCACCCACCACCTGGCACACAGCACCCTGCCCACTCTGGTCCCTCCTGGTCCCTGCAACCTTTGATTTTCTCCCCAGGTCCACTTTCTCATTCACCTTTCAGCATTTTCTTACCTACACCCCCCACACTGCTGTTCAATGATGACCCAGAAATGCATGTTGTGGTGTGGTTTTAGACCTCCAGCAGCTCTGAGGACATCTTTGGGAACCAGCAGCTTACCCTTCTCCCCTCGGGTGGTAGTCATCCCCATTCTGATTCTTAAGATTAGGTAGACCCTGGGGCCAGTGCAGGATACTGACCACCATGGGCTCAGCCACAGTGACCTGCCTCAGAGCTGGACAAGAGGGTCTGAGCTAAGAAGAAGCATCTCACCTCCAGGGGGCAGGAACTTGCAAATACCCCTGGGCTTCCCCTCAGGAACAACCCCTTACCTGCCATCCTGGGATGTGGGCAGGGCTGCTTCCATCCCCCAGGAACCAATCATCCATCCACCTATCCACCCACCCATCCATCCATTCATTCAGCAATGATATCGTGAACTCCTTCTGGGATGAGTAAGGCACAGTTCTGCTCCTAAGTTTCTCACAAATGTGGGAGAAACAGAAGTAAGTGATATAAGAGAAAAACAGAAGTAAGGGATGATGTAGCAAGAGCTGCTGCGTGTGAGATGTATGTGCCTGTGTGTGAGTACATGTGTGCATGCGTATGTGTTCCTAACTCATTTCAGATCAAGTTCAGAGACACTGAGGTGAGAGAGAATATGGGGTATTTCAGGAACCACATGAAATTCAGCACATCCTGGGAGAAGAGGTGAGATACAGGGCAAGCTGAAAAGGTAGGCAGGTTAGGATCCTGAAGGACCTTGAATGCTATAAAGATATAGCACACTCTTAGCTGTGGAGAGGCATGACATGATTGATTTTTTCCATCTTTTAAAGATTACTTGGTTGGTTAACTGAAGAATGATTTTTGGAGAGAACGGAGGAAGCAAGTCCACCTGGGAGGCTTCCATTCTACCAAGTGAAGGATGATGGGGACTAAGGGATGGGCAGGGGGGAGAAACCCTCAAGTTTTTCCTTTCTTTTAATGTCTGTTATCTGGTTTTGGTATTAGGGTAATGCTGGCCTCATTGAATGAGTTGGGAAGTGGTCTCTCTGCTTCTATTTCTCGGAAGATATTGTAGAGAATTGGTATCATTTTTTTTCCTTAAATGTTTGGTAGACTTTATCAATGAAACCATCTGAGCCTGGCACGCTCTTTTTTGAAATTATTATTAATTCAATTTTTCTAATAGGTATAGACCTATGTAGATAGTCTATTTCTTTTTACGAGAGTTTCAGTAGATTGCATCTTTGTGGGAATTGGTCTACTTCACCTAAGTCACCAAATTCGTAGGGATAGATTTGTTCATAATATTGCTTTATTATCCTTTTAATGTCCCTGGGATCAGATCAGTTATCAATGGGGTGTCCCTCTTTCATTTCCATATTAGAAATTGTGTCTTCTCTCTCTTTTTCTTGGTTAGCCTGGCTAGAGGTTTATCAGTCTAATTGTTGTTTCCTAAGAACCAGATTTTGGTTTCATTGATCTTCTCTGTTGACTTCCTGTTTTCAATTTCATGATTTCTGCTCTAATTTTTCATATTCATTTATTTTTCTTATTGCTTTAGGATTATATTGCTCCTCTTTCTCTAAGGTGGAAGCTTAGATCATTAATTTTATATCTTTTTTCTTTTATTTTTGAATTTAAAAATTTTACTGAAATATAGTGGATTTACATATTATATTAGTTTCAGTTGTACAGCGTAGTGACTCAGTATTTTTACAGATTATACTCCATTAAAAGTTATTACAAGATAATGGCTATATTTCCCTGTGCTATACAATATATCTGTGTTGCTTAGTTTGTGTCTCTTAACCCTATATCCCTAACTTGCCCCTCCCTCTTCCCTTGCCCTCTTGGAAACCATTAGTTTTCTATATCTGTGAGTCTGTTCATGTTTTGCTATATACATTCATTTGTATATATATATATATATTTTGGCTGCACCGTGTAGCATGTGGGATCTCGGTTCCCCAACCAGGGATCGAACCCGTGCCCCCTGCAGTGGAAGCTCAGAGTCTTAACCACTGGACCGCCAAGGAAGCCCCTCATTTGTATTATTTTTTAGATTCCACATATAAGTGATATCATACAGTATTTGTCTTTCTCTATTTGACTTATTTCACTAAGCATAATATTCTCTAGGACCATCCACATTGCTGCAAAGGGCAGAATTTCATTCTCATTTTATGGCCAAGTAATAATCCATTGTATATTTATATACCACATCTTCTTTATCCATTTGTCTGTTGATGGACACTTGGGTAACTTCCATATCTTGGCTATTGTAAACAGTGCTGCTCTGAGCACTGAGGCACATGTATCTTTTCAAATTAGTGTTTCTGGTTTTTTCTGGATATATACCCAGGAGTGCAAATGCTGGATCATATGGTAGTTCTATTTTTAGGTTTTTTGAGGATGATGATAGCCATTTTGACAGGTGTGAAGTTTCTCATTGTGTTTTTGATTTGCATTTCTCTGATAATTAGTAATGTTGAGCATTTTTTCTTTTTGTTAATATTTATTTATTTGGTTGTGCTGGCTCCTTAGCTGCATCACATGGGCTCCTTAGTTGTGGCTTACGGGCTCCTTAGCTGTGGCATGCAAACTCATAGTTGTGGCATGCATGTGGGATCTAGTTTCCTGACCAGGTATCAAACCCAGGCCCCCTACATTGGGAGTGTGGAGTCTTATCCACTCCGCCACCAGGGAAGTCCCCAGCATTTATTCATATGCCTGTTGGCCATCTGTATATCTTCTTTGGGAAAATGTATATTCTGGTTTTCTGCTCATTTTTAAATTGGGTTCTTTGGTTTTCGTTTTGTTTTTGATACTGAGTTGTATGAACTGTTTATACATTTTGGATATTAACCCCTTATCAGTCATATAATTTGCAAGTATATCCTCCCATTTAGTAGGTTGGCTTTTCATTTTGTTGATGCTTTCCATGCTGTGAAAAAGTTTTAGGTTTAATTAAGACCCATTTGTTTACTTTTGATTTCATTTCATTTGCCTTAGGAGACAGCTCCAAAAATTATTGCTACAATTTATGTCATAGTGTTCTGCCTATTTTCTCTTGTAGAAGTTTTGAAGTTTCAGCTCGCACATTTAGTCTTTAAACCATTTAGAGTTTATTTTGTATATGGTGTGAGGAAATGTTTGAATCTCTTTTACATGCAGCTGTCCAGTTTTTCCAGCAGAACTTATTGAAGAGACTGTATTTTCTCCATTATATATTCTTGCCTCCTTTGTGATATATTAATGGACCATAAATACATGGGTTTATTTCTGGGCTCTCTATTCTGTTCCATTGATTGATATGTCTGTTTTTGTGCCAATATCATGCTGTTTTGATTACTGTAGCTTTGTAATATAATCTGAAGTTAGGGAGCATGATGCCTCTAGCTTTGTTCTTTCTCAAGATAGTTTTAGCAATTTGGGGTCTTCTGCGGTTCTATAAAAATTTTAGAATTATTTGTCCTAGTTCTGTGAAAAATGTCATGGGTATTTTGACAGGGATTACATTAAGTCTGTATATTGCTTTTGGTAGTATGGACATTTTAACAATATTATTCTTCCAATCCAAGAACACAGGCTACCTTCCCACTTCTTTGTATCATTTTCAAATTCCTTCTTCAATGTTTCATTGTTTTCAGAGTACAGGTTTTTCACCTTCTTGGTTAAGTCTACTCCTAGTTATTTTATTCTTTTTGATGTGTTTGTAAATAAAATTTAGTTCATTATTATTGTATGGAAAACCAACAGATTTCTGTATATTAATACTGTATCCTGCAACTTTACTGAATTCACCTATTAGTTCTAATGGTATTTTGGTGGAGACTCTAGGGTTTTCTGTATATAGTATCATCTCACCTGCAAATAATGGCAGTTTTACCTCTTCCCTTCCAATTTGAATGCCTTTTACTTCTTTTTCTTGTGTGATTGCTGAGTCTAGGACTTCCAATTCTGTGTTAAATAGAAGTGGCAAGAGTGGGCATCCTTGTCTTGTTCCTGATTTTAGAGGAAAAGCTTTCAGGTCTTCACTGTTGAATATGATATTAGCTGTGGGCTTGTCATAAATGGACTTTATTATGGTGAGATATTCCCTCTATAACAATTTTGATGAAAGTTTTTATCATGCATGGGTGTTGAATTTGTGAAATGCTTTTTCTGCATCTATTGAGATGATCATGTGCTTTTTTATCCTTCCTTTTATTAATGTGGCATATAACATTGATCAATTTGTAAATATTGAACCATCCTTGCACCCCTGGAATAAATCCCACTTGATCATGGTGTATTTTTTATATATTGTTGAATTAAATTTGCTATTTTTTGAAGGACTTTTGTATCTATATGCATCAGAAATATTGGCCTGTAAGCTACTTAATTTTTTTTGTAGTGTCTTTGTCTAGTTTTGGTGTCAGGAGAATGGTGGTGGCTTCACAGAATGATTTGGGGAGTGTTACATCCTCTTTGATATTTTTGGAATAGTTTGAGAAGGATAGGTATTAGCTCTTCTTTATATGTTTGGTATAAGATTTCCCTGTGAATCTGTCTAGTCCTGGGCTTTTGCTTGCCAGGAAATGTTTTTGTTTTTCTTTTTTAATTACAAATCAGCTTCACTACTAGTGATTGGTTTGTTCACGTTGTATAATTCTTCCTGACTTACTATTGGAAGGTTGTATGTTTCTAAAAATATTGTCCATTTCTTCTAAGTTATTCAGTTTGTTGACATATAACTGTCTGTAGTAGTCTCTTACAAATTTTTGCATCTCTGTTGTATTGGTTGTTATTTCTCCTCTTTCACTTATTATTTTGTTTATTTGTATCTTATTCGGTTTATTTGGGTCTCTCTTTTCTTCTTGATGAGGCTGGCTAAAGATTTATCAATTGTGTTTATCTTTTCAATGAACATGCTCTTGGTTTCATTGATCTTTTCCATTGTTTTTTGGTCTCTATTTTATTTATTTCCTTTCTGATTTTTATTATTTCCTTCTTCGGCTGACTTTAGGCTTTGCTTGTTCTTTTTTTTCCTTTAGATGGAATGTTAAGTTGTTTATTTGAGATTTTTCTTGTTTCTTGTGATAGGCCTGTATTGCTGTGTATCCCTCTTAGAACTGCTATGCAGCATCTCAAAGATTTTGGAAAGTTCTGTTCACATTTTCATTTGTCTTAAGGTATCTTCTAATTTCCTCTTTGATTTCTTCATTGACTCATTGGTTTTTAGTAGCATGTTGTTTAGTCTTCACATATTTTTGCCATTTTTCTTCCTGTAATGAATTTTTACTTTCATACCATTGTGGGAAAAAATTGCTTGATATAATTTCTTTCTTCTTAAATTTGTTGAGACTTGTTTTGTGGCCTAGCATGTGATCTGTTCTGGAGAATGTACCATGTGCATTTGAAAAGAGTGTATATTCTGCTGGTTTCGGTTGGAATGTCCTGTGATACGTATTCAGTCCAACTGGTCTATTGTGTCATTTAAGACCACTGTTCCCTTACTGATTTTCTGTCTGTATGATCTGTCTATTGATGTAAATGGGGTATAAAGTCCCCTACTATATTTTTTCTTTTTTGTAACATCTTTATTGGAGTATTATTGCTTTACAATAGTGTGTTAGTTTCTGCTGTACAACAAAGTGAATCAGCTATATGTATACATACATCCTTTTCATGTGTTTGTTGGCAATCTGTGTACCTTCTTTGGAGAATGTCTATTTAGGTCTTCTGCCTGTTTTTGGATTGGGTTGCTTGATTCTGCATCTATTGAGATGATCATGTGGGTTTTCTCCTTCAATTTGTTAATATGGTGTATCACATTGATTGATTTGCATATATTGAAGAATCCTTGCATTCCAGGGATAAACCCCACTTGGTCATGGTGTATGATCCTTTTAATGTGCTGTTGGATTCTGCTTGCTAGTATTTTCTCGAGGATTTTTGCATTTATGTTCATCAGTGATATTGGCCTGTAGTTTTCTTTTTTTGTGGCATCTTTTTCTGGTTTTGGTATCAGGGTGATGGTGGCCTTGTAGAATGAGTTTGGGAGTGTTCTCCCCTCTGCTATATTTTGGAAGAGTTTGAGAAGGATAGGTGTTAGCTCTTCTCTAAATGTTGGATAGAATTCACCTGTGAAGCCATCTGTTTCTGGGCTTAAAATTAAATTAAAATCAAAATTAAAATTAAATGTGTTAATTTCAAATACATGCTACAAGAGATACATTTTTTATTCTTTTCCCCCATACTTTGTGTTTTTGGTGCCATATTTTATATCTTCATGTTTATACCTTTATGGATTATTGTAGTTATACTTAATGTTATAATTTTTTGTCTTTTAACCTTCATATTAACTTTTTTAAGTTGCTGATCCTCAGTCTTTACTATATGTGTGCCTTTACTAGTGGGATTTTTTTCTTTCCTATAGATACTTACTTCTTCTTATAGCTTTTTCTCTTCCACCTTGTGAAGACCCTTTAACATTTCTTTTAGGGTTATTTTAGTACTGATGAACTCCTTCAGGTTTTGCTGGTTTGAAAAGTTGTTTATCCTTGAATTCTAAATGATAATTTTGCTGGGTAGAGTATCCTAGATTTCAGGTTTTCACCTTTCAACATTTTAAATATATCATGTCACTTCCTTTTGGTCTGTAAAGCTTCTGCAGAAAAATCAGCTGAGAGTCTTATGGGGGTTCCCTTGTATATAACTCTTTGGTTTTCTCTTACTGCCTCTAGAATTCTCTTTTTTCTTTAACTTTTGCCATTTTAATTATGATATGTCTTGGTGTGGGTCTGTTTGTGTTCATCTTGTTTGGGACTCTCTGTGCTTCCTGTACCCAGATATATGTTTCCTTCTTCAGGCTTGGGAAGTTTTCAGCCATAATTTCATTAAATACATTTTTTACTTTCTTCTCTATCTCTTCTTCTTCTGAGACTCCTACGCTGTAAATATTGGTACACTTGATGTTGTCTCAAAGAACCCTTAAACTGTTTTCACTTTTTTAAATTTGTTTTTCTTTTTACTGTTTTGTTTGGGTGATTTCCACTATTCTACCTCCAGATCACTTATGCATCGTTCTGTATCACCTAGTCTGTTGTTCATTCCTTCTAGAACACTTTTCATTTGAGTTATTGTATTCTTCAGTTCTGACTGGTTCTTTTTTATATTTTCCAGTTCCTTGTTAAAATTCTCCCTGTGTTCATCTATTCTTTTCCCTAATTCAGTTAGCATTCTTATTACTACTGCATTGAATTCTTTATCTAGTAAATTATTTCTGTTTCATTAGCTGTTTTTTTTTAGGGGTTTTCTCTTGTTCTTTCAATTGAGACAAATTCTTCTCTCTTCTCGTTTTAATTATCTTTCTCTGTCTCTATGAATTTTAGTTAAATTGTTACCTATGGTGGTCTTGAAAGTGTGTCCTTATGCGGGAGCATCCCTATACATTTTGCTTGTGCTCAGTGGCTTTGCTGGGAGAGATGGATTTGATGTGAACACAAGTGATGTCTTTCCTCAGGGTGTGTTGGCAGCTGTCTTCTTGGTAGTAGGTGGGGCTGGAGAAGGAGGGGCTAGGGCTAGAGCCAGGTGTGAAGTGGGGCTTACCCTTTGTTCAGTGGCCAACTTTGCCTTATCAAGGGTGGGGTTAGGTCTCAAGTTGCTGGAACAGAAGCCCTGAGTGTCGGGTGTGAGCTGGCTATGTTCCCTTTAAGTGTGTGCTCTTCCCCCTCCCAGCACCAGCACCTTCAGCCCCAGAGGGGAGCAGAGCTGGAGCAAGAGGCGCTGGGCTGGTATTCAATGAACATTGGGCACAGAGTATGTTGATATGGCCACTGTCAAAGATCTGGAGTGCCTCTGATGTATCACTTGTGCAATCACCAGTAATGACAGCCCCCTCCCTGCTCAGAAGCTGCTTAGTGTTTGAGCTGCCACAGTCTCACAGCGAAGTTTTTTCCTTGGCCATGGCAGCCCTCACTGCAGTGTGGAGCCGTGACATGGGGCAAACAGTGCTGGAGCATTTGCTCAGCTCGGGTTAGGGCATGCTCTGGGGTGGTCCTGGGAAACAAGTCAGCCAGCTGTGTGGTTTCAATCTGCCCTCTCCACCCTGCTTCGGGAGTAGGCAACTGTTCATGTGCTCCTCACAAGCAAGGTACAGGATTTCCACCTCCCTCCTGTTAGTCCCACTTGCCCTCCAATGAGCCAAGGGGGCTTGTCTTCCCTTTGTCAGACCCCAGGGTTAGAGCACCCAATATGTGGCTCAAACTGCTCCCTCTCCAGGGAGGGTCTCTGCCCATGTAATCTCTCTTTTCTTCTGAGTCCCCTCCCAGGGGCACAGAACCCCACCTGACCGCTTCTCTTCCCTTCCTACCCAATTTTGTGTGTATCTTTCTTAGAGCCTTGGTTGTACAGGAGTCTTTCTGTCAGTCTCCAGTTTGTTTTCCACAAGCATTGTTCCACGTGTAGATGTATTTTTGATATGTTCGTGGGGGGAGGTGAGTTCTGTGTCTTCCTACTCCACCATCTTGATTTGGATCCTCATCTTTTTAAATATAGTCTTTCAGTATTATAAATTTCCTTCTATGCACTGCTTTCACTGCATTCCACAACTTTTAGTAAGTTGTACCTTCATTTTCAATTAGTTGAAAACACTTTAAGAATTTTCTTGAGATTTTGACTCACGTTATTTATAAGTATGTTTCTTAATCTCCAAATATTTGGGGATTTTCTAGTTATTTTGATTTCTAGTTTAATTTCTTTGTGGTCTGACAACAGACATTGTATGATTTTTATTTTTTTAAATTTCCTCAGGGGTGTTATGGCCCAGAAGGTGGCCTATCTTGGTGAATGGTCCATGTGAACTTGAGAAGAAGGTATATTCTGCTGCTGTTAGATGAAGTATTCTACAAGTGTCAATTAGATCCAGTTGACTAACGATGCTATGCATTTCAACTATGTACTTACTGATTTTATGTCTGCCAAATATGTCAATTACTGATAAAGGGGTGTTAAAGCCTCCAACTATAATAGTGGATTTATCTTTTTCTCCTTGTAGGTTTACCAGTTTACCACATGTATTTTGATGCTCTGTTGTTACACACATGCATGTTAAGTAAAGTTATGTCTTCTTTGGAAATTGGCCCCTTTATTATTATGTAATTCCCCTTTATATTCCTCATAATTTTCCTAGCCCTGAAGTTAGCACTACCTAAAATTAGTATAGCTACTCCATTTTTCTTTTTTTTTTAATATTTATTTATTTATTTGGTTGTGTTGGGTCTTAGTTGTGACCGGGGGGCTCCTTAGTTGTGGTTCACGGGCTCCTTAGTTGCAGCTCCTGATCTCCTTAGTTGCGGCTCACCAGCTCCTTAGTTGCCTCACATGGGCTCCTTAGTTGCAGCTCCAGGGCTCCTTAGTTGCGGCTCACTGGTTCTTTAGTTGTGACACATGGACTCCTTAATTGTGGCACGCAAACTCTTAGTTGTGGCATGCATGTGAGATCTAGTTCCCCAACCAGGGATCGAATCCAGGCCCCTTGCATTAGGAGTGTGGAGTCTTATCCACTTCACCACCAGGGAAGTCCCCAGCTTTCTTTTGATTAATATCAACATGGTATATTTTTCTCTATCTCTTTATCTTTAATCTATCTGTGTCTTTATATTTAAAGTGAGTTTCTTGCAGACAACATATAGTTGGGAGCCTCAAGCTTTTAAAAGATGAAATCTTCAGATCCTGGTGATCATTTAGATATGAGGATCATAGGATGACTCAAGTGTTTTCTTCAACAATTGCTAGTTCCATTCAATGAGATAAAGAATGAAGGGGAAAGAGCAGATTTAGGGACAGAGGAGATGTGTGGTCATGTTGAGTTTGTTGTGCCCATGGTCTATCTGCTGGAGATATCCAGAGACTAGGGCCTTGGTGGAGTTGGAGTTCTGGATAGAGATGAGAGTTTGAGACATTGACTTCAGACTCAGAAGTGCTTTGATTTTGTCAGTGGCCCTGGGAGAGGGTGGAAATGTGCAAGGGGAGTGGGCAGATTGAAGGAGAATAGAATGAGGACCACCATATCAATGAAAATTCAGAGTACGGATGGCTTAGCTCAAATAACAAAGTGCAAAAAGTCAAAGACAGGATTTCTGTCTTTTGTTTCATTCCCTCCTGTCCTTCCAAATTTCTTCTCTCAAATCAGCTATTTTCAGGACACTAGGACCATAGGCCCTGGCAGTTCTGGAATCACATTTCAGAACTTTGCAACTAGAGAAGAAAACTAATCCCCAGGTTCAATTCAGAACATCTCAGGGAAAGCCCTTTCTTGGATTGCATGCCATCTTTGAGGTACCATGATTCATGGTTCCTATCAGAAACATTTTGGAAAAAGGGAGGAGAATTTCCCCCAAAAGAAAATAGGGGAAGGCACATCAGGCAGACAAAAACAACCAGCATCTCCCTCAGACACCAAGAGATCAAGGTGAGGGAAAGGGCCCTGGAAGGGGATCGAGGGGACCCCCTAAAGCAAAGGAATGACAGGGAAGTGTAGTCCTGCAGAAGCCAAGGGGGCGTGCTCAGGGAACAGGACACGGTTGAAAAAGTCCTGTCATAGACTTGGCAATGTTAGCCCTGGAGGGGTCGCTGCAGCGTTTGTGGGTATGTGTGTGTGACCCAAGGCTTGGGAAGGCATGAAGGGTGAGACAGTGGAGGCAGCATCGTGGGGCAACTCTTTCAGGCAGTTCAGCTGTGGAATAGAAACAAGAGGAGAGCAATAGCTGGAGGCGGTCATGAGGCCAAGACAATTCATTTTAAGATAGACAAAACTTGTATCTCTATGCAGGGAGGAAAACCAGAAGAGTAAGAAAGAATGAAGATGTGAGAGGGAGGGGTAATTGTATTAGTTATCTACTGCAGCATAACAAATTACTCCAAGATTTTGCAGCTTAAAATGACAAATATTTATTTCCTCACCCAATTTCTGAAATCCAAGAACAGCTTATCTGGGTGGTTCTGGGCCAGGAACACTCACGTGGTTTGTATTCATTTTCTAGGGTTCATTTATATTCAGCTTCTGGAGCTGGAAGTCTCAGACCAAAGATGTTGGCAGGGGTGGTTCTTCCCAAGGCCCCTCTCCTTGGCTTGCAGACAGTTACCCTCTTGCTACTTTGTCCTCATATGACCATCCCTCTGCATGTACAGCTCTGGTATTTCTTCCTCTTCTTACAAGGGTATCAGGATTACGCCCCACCCTCACAGATTCAGTTTAATTTCACCACCTCTTTAAAAGGGCTTTATCTTCAAATACAGTTCCATTGTGAGGTACTGAGGGTTAGGACTTCCAACATATGAACTTGGAGAGGGGTTCACAATTCAGCCCATGACAAGGTTGCAGTCAGGACGTTGGCTGGAGCTCTGGTCATCTGAAGCCTTGACCACGGCTGGAAGATCTGCTTTCAAGATCACTGGCTGTTGACTGGAGACCTGAGTTCCTCACCACATGGGTCCTCCTTGGGGCTGCTTGAGTATCCTCATGACACGGCAGCAAGTTCCCCCAGGCCGAGTGATCTCAGACAGAGCAAGGAAGAGGACACAGAGCCTTTTATGAACTAGTCTCAGAAGCTATACTCCATCACTCCGACCTTATTCTATTTGTTAGAAGGGAGTCACTAAATCCACATCCACAGTAGGGAGAATGAGTCTCCATATTTGGAAGGGAGCAGTGTCAAAGAATTGGTGGGAGTATTTTAACCACCAGAGTAATTGATAAAGCAAAAGCCCTGATGGAGGAGGCCAGAGAGGGCAGGGCTGGAAGGGTTAGTGTGGGGCTGTCAGGGGGCCCCTTCCCCTGGGCAGTCCCTTAAATGTTCTCAGATATAGGGAAAGGCAGGGAGTGGGCAGAGCTGGAAGCTGAGGGTGATTTTTCTCTCTTCTTTCAATGACACAGGTCAAGGTGTTCTGCAGAGTAAGTAGTGGGAGGGAGATTTGAAATAAGAGTGTTGGGGTTTTTTTCCAGAAAGAGCTGACCAGGGCCCATTCAAGTGTCCCTGAACATTCCTAAGGTCGTAGGGGAGGTGCTGGCCCCTGTCGTCAAGATGGCGTGACCCATCCTTGGTGTGCTCAGCTTGGTGCCGGGACTTTGCAAGGTACAAGCAGGATCAACAACATTCACAAGACAAGCGTGGACCAGAGGGGTCCACATAGAGTGCAGCTTACTGTACTTTATTTTTGTATTCCGTTTATGGGTACTTATAAAACCACTTTGTTCCAGAAGAGATGTAAGTCAGTTTCTAGGCAGGTTGGGATAGAAACGAAGCTCGGATGCCCGGTTGATAGAATGGAGAGAAAAGCAAGGGCTGAGGGGTCGTGATGAAATGAGGGAACAGTTGGCCATGGGTGGAGGGCCTGGTGCTGGCCTGGGGTGTAGCTGGAGGCTTCTGAAGTGGAGAAGTTCTGGGACACAGGAAGACCAGGGCTAGTCGTTGGGGAGTGGAGGTCAGTGGAGTCTGGGGACCAGAGGAGTGGGAGTCCAGAACACTTGGCAGGTTCATACCCCAGGGATGGCAGGACTGGTGGGGGGCACCTATGGGACACATCCTGGTGTCTGGAGAGGGATTATGTCCATGGAGGTCAGTACCAAGGGTGAGGGGGTAGAGGGTGACAGAGCTAAAGAACGTGGATGAGCCTCAGATTCCTACCTGGTGTGGAGAAGTGAGGGGACAGAGCCACAGTGGGGAGTGAGAGGCAGGCAATGCCCTCTGCGTCTTTCCCACCCACCACCTCATTGCAGTATGTGAGGCGCGGAGATGGACCAGCCTCCCCTTGAAAGAGCAGTAGCCTCAGACCCTTAAAAAGGACTCTCAATCTGATTACTACCGCCTTCTACATTGTAGGCACTCAACAAATGCTAGGAGGATTAGATTGCCATAAACATATAAATGCTCACACACTGAAGAAAAATTGGAATAAGAAAATTCTTTGTCCAGCAGAACAGAGTGGCAAAGATTCTCTGTCACATTCACCCACTACCTACACCTCTACTCTCCTCTTACCTCCCAGCTTGGTCTGCTCAACCCAAATGTGCTGACCCCTCACATCCTTTGCACTTTTCCCTCTGCCTTTGCTAAAGTTGCAGCATCCCTAGAGAATCGCTCCCCCCCCCCTTTTATTTTGGTCTCGTGGCTTGCAAGATCTCAGTTCCCTGACCAGGGATTGGACCCGGGCCACGACAGTGAAAGCCCTGAATCCTAACCACTAGGCAACCAGGGAACTCCCGAGAAGGCCCCTCTTTCCTTCCACTGTGAATTCTTACAAATCTGGCAAAACCATTGTCAAAGGACATCCTCTCCAAGGGCTTCGTTCTCTGTTTCACTGAACAACTATTTCCTGGGTCCCTCCTTGGAGCAAGTCTGTGTTAGAAGCAGGGAGCATATGATGAACAAAAAGCCAGTACCTGCCTCCAGCTGCTCAGTGAGGCAAGGCTGGGGATGGGTGGGGCTCCTCCTTGAGATCAGGGCCTCCGCCCTCCCCTCCCTCCCCTCCCTCCCCCACCTGCTGGCAGCTACACAGGCCTGCCAGGTGCTGCGGACAGGTTTGAAAGGAGGCAGGTCCAGGTTGAATCCCCAGCTGTGCTACTGATCAACGGGTCACCTTTCCTTTGTTGAGTCCCATGAGTGAAATGGGGGATATCTGTGTTTTGGGGGTGTTTGTGAGGTTTATTTATTTTTGGCTGCGTTGGGTCTTTGTTGCTGTGTGCGGGCTTTCTCTAGTTGCGGCGAGCGGAGGCTACTCTACGGTGCGCGGCTTCTCATCGTGGTGGCTTCTCTTGTTGCGGAGCACGGGCTCTAGGCGCACGGGCTTCGGTAGCTGTGGCTCGAAGGCTCTAGAGAGCACAGGCTCAGTAGTTGTGACGCACGGGCTCAGCTGCTCCGCGGCATGTGGGATCTTCCCGGACCAGGGCTCGAACCCGTGTCCCCTTCATTGACAGGTGGATTCTTAACCACTGTGCCAACGGGGAAGCCCCTGTCCATGAGGTTTAGATCAAGTATGTTGTGTCTCTAGTTCTGCTGGCTGCTTCCCTCAGCACTCCGTGTGGTGTAGGGTGATGACTGGTATTCACGGATGTCTGACCAGACACAGCTTGAGCTTCTGTATGGCAGGGATGGTGTCCTAAGGATGTTCAGAACCACCGCACTCCCAGCTGAGCCCAGTGCCAAGTGCAAAATAGACGTTCAGTAAAGATGAGATAGGATGGATGAAGCTGAGGGCGCCTCCTCTCACACTTGCGGTGGGACAATGACTCATCCGTCCACTCATTGAAGAGTCATTTCTCGGCCCCATGCCAGGCGCTCAGAGCCACGCTGATGAACACAGGTGGCTCCTCCCCTCCAGGGCTCCAACTCAGGGCCACGAGGACTGACATTCTGCTTTCTCTCTGCACACAGGCTGTCAGGAGTGGCTGCCTCAGGATGTCGGGCTTGAGACTGGTAAGAATTGCATCTCTTCCATCGAGGGGTTGTTCGTGGGAGCTGCCACAGGGTGAGTCAAATCACTCCCAAGGAAAGAAGAAGAGAGGCACTGAGACCCTATAAGGAGAATACCGGAGACAGGGAGTTTGGAGGAACGAGACAGATTGTATTACCTAAAGAAAATGACCTTGGCCAACCTTTGGACTTTGGCAGGGGGACCACACTTGTACAGTAATCCCTTACTTATATTCAGGGCTTAAAATGTCCTGACAAAACACACTACAATATATAAAATAGGTAACCAACAAGGACCTACTGTATAGCACAGGGAACTATACTCAGTATCTTGTAGTAACCTATAATGGAAGAGAACGTAAAAAAATATATATACATATATGTATAACTGAATCACTTTGCTATACACCTGAAACTAACACAACATTGTAAATCAACTATATTTCAATAAAAATTTTAAAAATAAAATAAAATGAAAAATAAAAGAACAGAAAAAAAATGTCTTGACAGGGTACTTCTCATTGGTTGGATCCTTCATTTATCTAAGTAAAGGCAGCACAGAGGCATCTCTAGGCCCATCTTTTCTATGGGAAGAGAAGACATGGCAGGTGGGCACATGGGATCAGGGCACAACACCCATTTCAGCCAATGTCCGGAAGAGCCAGCCCACCTCGGAAGACTGAGGATCAGGTCTCCCGGAAGTGGATTCTTCACGGCCTTGGGTCTTTGAGTTTCCTTGTAGTAATTTCTGTCTCAGGCTGGGGAAGGAACTTTCTGCATCATGGGTAGCAGCCAGTCGTCAGGTATTTCTTATCACAAAGAACAACGAAGGTCACGTAGATCTCTCTGCTTTCTGTAATTCATCCTCTGTTCCTTGAATCTCAATATAGACTTTACTTTCTTTGCAGCTGATAGCTTCTGCTTTATCTCTTCTCGCTCACTCTTCTCCTGATCCAGCTGTTTCTGCACAGTCATCTTTTTCTTCCAATAGAGTTCATGAAGCAGCTCTATTTTCTGCACTCGGCTTCTCATTTATTTCCTAGGAGAGCTTTGGCCAAATGGAGTGAACAAAAGTCATGTTCTAGCTCTTTTGTTTATTTTTCCAGCTCATGTTGGCCTGACACCTTATCATTAAGTGTGGACTGGAAATGGTCTTTCTCTTTTTCATCTCTGGTTAATATCAAGTTCACTGTGAGATACCCATCATCTGTCTTTTTATTTATTTATGTATTCATTTATTTATTGGCTGCGTCGGGTCTTCGACGCATGCGGGATCTTCGTTGAGGCATGCGGGATCTTTCGCTGTGGCGTGCAGGCTTCTCTCTAGCTGTGCCGTGCGGGTTTTCTCTTCTCTAGTTGTGGTACACAGGCTCCAGGGAACGTGGGCTCTGTAGTTACGGTGTGCGGGTTCCAGAGCACGTGGGCTCTGTAGTTATGGTGCGTGGGTTCCAGAGCGCGTGGGCTCTGTAGTCTTCAGCACGTGGGCTCTCTAGTTGAGGTGTGCAAGCTCAGTAGTTGTGGCACTTGGGCTTAGCTGCCCCGCGGCATGTGGGATCTTAGTTCCCTGACCAAGGATCAAACCTGTATCCCCAGCATTGGAAGGTGGATTCTTTACCACTGGACCACGAGGGAAGTTCCCATCATCTGTCTTTGACTGATAATCTTCTCATTTGGTAATTTGCCCGCTGTTTCAGCTGCATGCCGCAATTTTCACACTGGAATTTTATCCTTGCTGTAAGAAAGCTTTTCTAGGTCTCTGAGGTTCCTGATGTGATTCAATTAGTTCACTGAATCTAGTACGCTTCTCAGGCTGGTCTTCTGCATCCTGTGGCAGCTGTTCATTACTGTTCTTTTTCATTTCGCTTTTAGTTCTATTAAGTTGTCTTGGGCACACAGTTTGAAGAATCAGTCCCCCACTTTCTCTTCCAGAGAGGTGACCACCTCGACCTTCTAGTCGATTCATTGATACTTCCCTCTGTGCCTCTAAAGAACGTGGGTACAGGGCTGTTTGAGTTTTTGGTTCCAGGCATCACCTATTACTGACTTCCCACTAGGTGAGAAGGGCCTTAGCTCCTTGCCACTAACGCCCGCCCACAGCACTCATACTATCTCTCCTTCCTCCCGAAATTGTTAAATCCTAGTTTTCATTAGATCTACATACAGAGCTTACTTGTTTTATCTAAGAAAATGTTCCTCTCAAACGAAATTATCGTTACCAGGGGGAAGCGTCAGGGGCGGGGAAGGATAGTTAGGGAGTTTGGGACTGACATGTACACACTGCTATATTTAAAACAGATAGCCAACAAGGACCTACGGTAGAGCACAGGGAACTCTGCTCCATATTATATAACAACCTAAATGGGAAAAGAATCTGAAAAAGAAGAGATACATGTATATACGTAACTGAATCACTTTGCTGTACATCTGAAACTAACACATTATTTTTTTGTTGTTGTTTTTGTTTTTATTTTTGGCTGCGTCGGGTCTTAGTTGCGGCACGCAGGGTCTTGGTTGAGGCACGCGGGATCTTTCTTTGTAGCACGTGGGCTCTTCGTTGTGGTGTGTGGGCTTCGCTCTAGTTGTGGCCTGTGGGTTTTCTCTTCTCTAGGGTGCGTGGGCTCTGTAGTTGTGGCATGTGCACTCTAGTTGAGGCACTAAAGCTCAGTAGTTGTGGCATACGGGGTTAGTTGCCCCACGGCATGTGGGACCTTAGTTCCCTGACCAAGGATCGAACCCACGTCCCCTGCATTGGAAGGTGAATTCTTCACCACTGTACCACCACGGAAGTCCCTAACACAACATTGTTAATCAGCTATACTCCAATATAAAATAAAAAGTTTAAAAAAAGAAAGAAAGAAAATGTTCCTCTGGACTGAGCCCTGCAATGTATTGTAAGTGCTGTGCTTCCCTTTGCTAGACTTTGTAATTGTCCTTCTGCCCTATCTGCTTTGTTTTCTCTGTACTTATGACGACATAACCTCCCCCCGCCCCCCGCCACCCAGCTTTCTCCCAGATATGTCAATGTCCTTTCAAAGTGATTCATCTGGGAGTTCAATCAGTTTCATCCTCAGGAAGAAGTTTCTCCCAGCGTTGCTGAGGCCATATCTAAACCGGCATCTTCTACTTCTGAGGCACACATCTCAGAATTGTCCTGGGGTCTCCTTCACAACCACCCTGAAGATTTCTTTCACCTCTCCTTTGCACTGAATCCCTTTTCTTAGACCCAAGGTTCTTCTCTCTCTTGGTTTACTCCCTTGTTTTGATCAAGCACAACCTGTAATAGCTTCCTGAGAAAGGATACATATGAAGTATTTTTAACAGCTTGCATGTCTGAAAATATGTTTACTCACATTTGAATGTCAGCTGGGCATAGGATTCCATGCTAGATGTAATTTTCCCTGAGAACTGTGAAGACATGTACTCCTTCTGGTTTCCAGCCTTGCTATGGAGAAGGTGGACAATATTTTAATCCTTGAGCCTTTGTATAAAACTTATTTTTCTCTCTGAAAGCTTTTATGATCTTTTCTTTGTCCCAAGTATTTTGAAATTTCTTGATGTGTGTGTTGGTGTGGACCTATCTTCATTCTTTGCACTGTTGACTGAAGTTTGTCCCCTAATCGTTTTTTTCCAAAAGGCTTATGGGAAAATATTGTATCTTCAAAAATGTTTGTTATCTTTATACTGGAAAGACAATTTGGCTGGGTAAAAAAATTATTGGATTTCTTTTTCTGTTTTTTTTTTTTTTGTGGTAAAAAATATAACGTTCAATTTACCGTCTTAACCATTTTTAAGTGTACATTTCAGTATTGTTACGTATATTCACGTTGTTGTGCGACAGAGAACATTTTCATCTTGCACACTTGAAACTCTATACTCATTAAACACTATTTTCCTTCCGTCCTCCAGCCCCTGACAACCACCTTTCTACTTTCTGTTTCTATGATTTTGACTACTCCAGATACTTTCCATGAGTGGAATCATACAGCATGCGTCCTTCTGTGACTGGCTTCTCTTGTTCAGCATAATGTCCTTGAGGTCCATCCACACCGTAGCACGTGACAGGATTTCCTTCTTTTTTAAGGCTGCATAATATTCCATGGTGTGTAGTATTCATTGTGCTATGTCATTTTATATAAGGCACTTGAGCATCCATGGATTTTGGTATCTGCAGGGGCTCCTGGAATCCATCCCCCAAGTACTTTTAGGGATGACTGCATATACTACATTTTTGTTTATTTGTTCATCTGCCAATGGACAATTGGGTTGCTTTTACTGCTTGGCTATTTTGAATAACGCTGCAATGAACATGGGAATGCAAATATGTCTTTGATATCCTGCTCTGAATTTCTTTGGATATTTACCCAGAAGTGGGATTGCTGGATCATATGGTAATTCTATTTTTAATTTATTGAGGAACCTTCATACTGTTTTCTCCAGTGGCTGCACCATTTTACATTCCCACCAACAGTGTACAAGGGTTCCAATTTCTCTACATCCTCAATAACACTTGTTGTTTTCTGTACTTTTTTATAACGGCCATCCTAACAGCTGTATTGTTCTCTTCCTGAGATCTTTGTAGGAGATGTTTGGCCCTCGTATATGATTTGAATTTGTCCTGAATTATCTCCTTATAAGTGAACTTGTCTTTTTGTCTGCCTACCCCTCAAAAAATTATTTCTTAATTTTTTAGTCCAATACCTTTATGTCCTGGAGTTGATTTTTCTTTGTCATTATTTCAAAGAAATAATGGTGTGTCTTCAATCCATAGATTCAAGGCTTCATTAATTTCTTGAAAGTTGTCTTGAATTTTATGTTTAAGTAATTTTTCTGGTTTTTTCCCCGATTTTCTTCTTTGTGCACTTCAATTGTTAGTGTTTTTGTCTGCCTTCCGTATCTATCCTTTTTTTCCTAATCCTAATTTCGAAAATTTCCCTGTCACTTTGCTCACTTTTCTCCTCCTGTCTTCTATGATCTTTACTACGATTTTAGTAAGTGCTTACGCCCCTGTTGTTGCTTCCAGTTTTGCTTTCATCTCTGGCCCATGTTTACTTCTTTACCTCCCTTTCTTTCTTGAGCTCTGCCAACTCACGTCCCATGCTTTTCAGTTGTCTCGGCGTCTAATTTCTGAGCTCTCGTCCCTCAGCTCCACACCTCAGTAAGTTTTTTTGGAATCATGGTGAGATACTTGGTCACAACCTTCCACTGCTCTGTGGCAGTTTGCTTTCCCCTGGTGAGTGTTATTCACCTGCTCATTTCCTCCTTTTGAATTTCAGTATATTTGCATGTGGATCTCTGCTTGTTCCTTTGGGATTCCTCCTCTTTGAGCAGGGTGAGCTTTCTTGGATTAGAAAGAGGTTCCTGTGGGTCAATGCCCTGTTGCAGGCCAGGCACAAACCTAGTGAGATTTTAGTCTTTGTCTTTCCCCAGCCAATGGGTTTGGGTGCTACAGGGCTATTCGCAGGGCAAAGACTCTCTTTTTGCACCTCACAGAGAGATACTTTCCTGCAAAAAGCTAGGCCAGGGAAGCTTCCCCTGCCACCTCCCATTAACTTCCTGGCAAGAGTGAGAAAGGGCTGGGAGCAGGGTAGGAGAGAGGGAAGAAGAAAAAGAAAAAGGAGGAGGAGGGGAAGGGGGAGAGAGCATGCCTCAGCCACTGTGGGATCTCTTGGTTGGAAGGGACACCCCCGGGGGAGGTAAGTCTTGAGCAGGAAGGGGAAGGTGGATCAAGCATCTGACCACCGACTCCTCTCTGCTCTCCAGGGTGACCACGTGTGGCTGAACTTCACCTCTGCTGACAAGACCAGCGTGCCCATCGGGGGCATCATCAAAGAGACAAAGCCTGGCAAGATCTTGGTTGAAGATGATGAATACAAAGTCAGTATGGCCTCGCTCTCCTGAGGGGCTCAGCCTTTTCAGCCCCATCCCCCCACCCCTCCTGGGCCCTGAGCCCCCTCCCTTCTCTGGTGCTGCCCCCAGCACCAGGGATTTGAGAGCCCAAGTCAGGGACCCATGTGGCAGGACAGACTACAGGGAAGTCCCGTCGTGGTGAACGTTATGTGTCTGTCTTGGGAACTGCTTCTATAGTGAAAAGCAGGGAGTGTGTTGGCAGATGGAAAATTAGGACAATTAGGGGAGCAGGAAAGCGTGAAGTGGGAAACGGGCTGTGACAGAGAGAGGGGGAGGGCAGGAAGATTGTTTGCAAAGTAAAGGAAGCTGAGCAGGAAGGACAGGAGGAGGGAGGGAAAGGTGAGAAGGATGCCTGGAGGGGAGGCCCTGGAATGTGAGAAGATGGAGGAAGCCCAGCTCACGCTGAGCAAAACAGCCCAGAAGAGAGAGTAGGAGGCTCAGGGTGACCTGCTGGGAAGCGAGCTCCGTCACCTGGGGGGCTGCGGAGCAGCAGGGGAGCGACAGTGGAGAAGGGCATGCAGAGTGAGGGGTCCAGCTGGTCATTTAAGTCCTCCTTGGGCAAGCCTCTTTGCTGAGGTGCTTCAAAGTAAAGCATGTGGAGACTTGGCCTCCAAGGAGAAAATTCTAGACTGTGACCTGTGAGCCCCACAGATGGGAAGCCAGTCAAATGTTAACAATAATACCTTCTATTTGCAAAATGATGTCATGCCATTTAAAGAACACTTTTACTTGCATACTTTTATTCCAACCATCTGTGAGGCTCCCCAGCTGCAGACGGCCCCTGATCCCAATCACTGACCCTCAGTGCACACTGACCCTCGGCCCTAGACGTGTGCTGACTCCAGCCTCGGACTGAGCCGACCCCTTGACCTTCACCACAGACCAAAGCTGGCCAGGTGCCGGCCACTAGATCGTCTGATCCATTGAGGACATGGGGGACAGGTTGGCCCAGGACAACCCCCGCTCAGGAAAGCCTGTGCCCTTTGTTCCAGGAACACTGGATCCGAGCAGAGGACCTTGGCACCCTCAGCCCCATGCACCCCAACTCTGCTCAGGGCGTGGATGACATGATCCTCCTGGGGGACCTGAACGAGGCGGGCATGGTGCACAACCTCCTGATCCGCTACCGGCAGGACAAGATCTACGTGAGTCCCTCCTGGCCACATGGGGCCCCCTGGTGCGCTGCGGCCACACGTGCTGACTTGGCTGGGGAAGCAAACTATGCCCCGGGCACACCTGGCTCAGTCCCTACTCCCCACGCCCTCACAGTATGAGGATGCTCATCGATCTCTGCTCCCCAGTCTGAAAGAAGCAGGGGGATAAAGCCTTCGAGTGTACAGAAGGCTGACATGCAGCATGCCAGCTCAGTACCCGGCACATAGGAGGCACTCAGTTACTGCTGCCTCTTCGCTCCTCTGTGGCTGAGCAGAAGGCCTGCTCTGACGGCCGAGTGGACTGAAGGCGTGGGGCGTGGTCTTCTGCCTGGTTCCTTCCTAGGTATGTGGCAGAGACAGGGTCACCAGGCAGAAGACCTCTGCCCTCCTATGAAGTAAGTTGCGTGATGACCAGGAGGGCCGCGTAGGTAACTGCGGGTTCTTCTCCCAAAGCCTAGCAGTGGATGGGAGGGTCTCATCCCTGTTCTAATGCAGACCTCCCAGGGGAGGTGGTATTCCAACACTGACACCAGCCCTGCCGTGAGTGGGTGTGACCCGGGGAAGTCACCACCTGCCTGGGCTTCTCAGAGGGAGGTGGCTCATTGACCTCTGACCAGCCCTGATGCTGGGATGCTCAGAGGAGTGGGAGAGTGAGCAGGGGCCCCCGAATAGAGGGCTGGGCTGGGAGAGGAGAAGGAGGAGACCCTCGGGAAGGAGATGGGGATGGGGTACTCTGAGTCCACTTTGGATGAGTGAGCCTCAGCTGCTGGGACCTAAAACAACAATTATCCAAGTTGAACTGCAGCTTATCTTTTCCAAAGAGCTTATGCTTGCATTCTTTTATCTGGTGGTTGTCATAGCCCTGAGCCAGAGAGATTATCCTCTCCCTTCCTAAAACGAAAACGTAGACACGACTTCATGACAAGTCATGAAAACATGACTGTTGAGATGGCCATCCCCGTCCCAACCCAGAGGGGCAGGCAGGCCCAGTGGAGGCTCCAGATGAGTGGGAGGGTCCAGGAGGGGTCCATGAGGGCTACTGTGGTGGCCCAGCCTCACGGAGGCCCCTGTGAAAGGCAGGTGAAGACTTGCTTCATACATTCACTCCATTTTTTTTTTTTTTTTGGCTGCGCTGGGTCTTCGTTGCTGCACGTGGGCTTTCTCTACCTGCAGCGAGCCGGGGCTACTCTTCATTGCAGTGCGCAGGCTTCTCATTGCGGTGGCTTCTCTTGTTGCAGAGCACGGGCTCTAGGCACACGGGCTTCAGGAGTTGCAGCACGCTGGGCTCAGTAGTTGTGGTACACGGGCTTACTTGCTCCGTGGCATGTGGGATCTTCCCAGACCAGGGATCGAACCCGTGTCCCCTGCATTGGCAGGCAGATTCTTAACCACTGCTTTTTTTTTGCGGTACGCAGGCCTCTCACTGTTGTGGCCTCTCCCGTTGCGGAGCACAGGCTCCGGACGCGCAGGCTCAGCGGCCATGGCTCACGGGCCCAGCCGCTCCGCGGCATGTGGGATCCTCCCGGACCGGGGCACGAACCCGTGTCCCCTGCATCGGCAGGGGGACTCTCAACCACTGTGCCACCAGGGAAGCCCCATTCAGTCCATTTTTATCAAGCCTCTTCTGAATACCGGACAGAGCGCCAAACATGAAGCACGACCACCTCATTTAACGTCCCTGCGAATTCACCCCTGCCTGGGAGCTCTCTTTCCTGGTGAAGGATCTGAGCTGCTGAGGGTCTCGTCTCTCGGTCCAGAATCAGACCCCGCCTCCCCGCCACAGTCAGCCAGCCCTGGTGGCCCTCGGGGGGTGGCATCCAAGGCCAAGATCAGGGCCAGGCAGCGCTGATCCTCAGAGCAGGGGTCACTAACCACCTTCTCCCTTCCCCAGACGTACACAGGTTCCATCCTTGTGGCCGTGAACCCGTACCAGGTGCTGCCCCTCTACACCGTGGAGCAGGTGCAGCTGTACTACAAGCGCCACGTGGGCGAGCTGCCACCGCACATCTTTGCCATCGCGAACAACTGCTACTTCAACATGAAGCAGCACAAGATGGACCAGTGCTGCATTATCAGGTGAGGTCCTGGGCGGGCAGGTGGGCCAGACACTGCCTCTGAGCATCTCATAAAGGAGGGCGCATCTCCTCTCCCAAAACCTCTCCAGAGTAGTGTGTGACTTAGGGGCTCCCGTTCAACTGCAAACACCCCCCTTCATGGCCACGAGCTCCCCTGCATCTGGCCCCCGTGGCCCCTCCACCCTGAAAAGTCCTTCTGAGGCTGCCTTCCGTCAGAACCTGTTCTTCCACTGTATCATCAGGGCCTGGACCGCCCCAGCCTTCTGTGAATATTTCCTGAGATGAGGAAGGAAGGGTGGGGATGGGTTGGTTTACAAATGGGACCCAAGATAGGCACTTGGGGTGCAAGGATCCAACAGGTGAGGCCCCTCAAAAACCACCTCAGGGAGACTTCCCTGGCAGTCCAGTGGTTAGGACTTCGCCTTCCAATGCAGGGGGCATGGGTTCGATCCCTGGTTTGGAAACTAAGATCCCACATGCCTCAGGGCCAAAAAACAAAACATTACACAGAAGCAATATTGTAGAAAGTTCAATAAGGACTTTAAAAATGGTTCACATCAAAAAATCTTAAAAACAAAAAAACCTCAGGGCAAGTCTCAGGGAGGACAGATCTCAGGTACTTGGGCCCAGAAGGGATGTGTCCCTCTCCAGTCCAGGTGATGCTGCTGCTTCAGAGACTCGGGCCTGGCCTGGCTTCTCTGCCTTCTGCCCTCCTGGTACCCATGGAAGGGAGGCAGAGTGGGAAAGAAAGCGGGGAGAGGGAATTTGGCTCCAGCACACCTTGCTTAGTTCTCTAGTAGAGTCACCCATTCACTCAGTCACCCATTCGTTCATTCGTCCACTCATCCGTCCGTTCACCCATTCATTCACTCATTCATTCGAGGTTCTTTTGTGCTCCAATTCTGTCTCCTGTCCTGTCCTAACATGAGGAGACAGCAGCAAAGGAAAGGGACTAAAATCCCTGCCTTGTGGACCTTACATTCTAGAAGAGGAGACAGGCAACAAACAAGCAAATTGTTTCAGCGGGTAATAAGAACTTTAGAGGAAAACACTGCAGGGAAAGAGGAGAAAGAGCGATGGGGCCGCTGCTTTACGTTAAAGGGCAGATCGGGCTGGCCTCTCTGAGGAGGGGACCTTGGAACAGAGACTGGAACGAAGTCCTACAGTTTAGGTTATCATGTTTCACGTTGTCAGCAACTCTGTAGTAGATACTCCTATTCCCGTTTCACTGCTGGGGAAACCTCCCACCGGGTGACATTCTTTCCTAGAGACACACAGCTGTTAAACAGGGAATTTCAACCCAGGGCTCTGGGAAAAGAAGACAGAGCGGTGTCTTGCCAGGAAGCCTCACCGCCAGGACGGCAGTGCCTGTAGAGAAGCACAGAGCACCCGGGTGGCTGTTTGCGTGAGTCAAACTGCCTCCCCGGGGCGCGAGAGAGGCACCTGAGCCCTCTTCCTTCGGAGTCATCTCTACCTGCAGGGGTGTTCTCCTGACTGGCTCCCCTGGCATAGTGATCAGGGATATTTGGATCAAAACTTTTTTAAAAAATTAATATTTTCAGAGGAAACCGTATTTGTCTGAGGTTTGCTTCAAAACAGTACAGGAAGGGAAACAAAACTGGTCAGGAGTTTCATTTCATACCCGTGACTCATTTATTTTGTGACTGGAAGTTTGTACCTCTTAATCTCTCTCACCTATGTCTTTCCTCCCCCACCCCTGACCCTCAGGCAATCATCTGCTTGTCCTCTGTATCTACAACTTTGTTGATGTTTTGTTCTGTTTGTTCATTTGTTGTGTTTTTCAGATTCCACCGGAAATCAAACAGTATTTGTCTTTCTCTGTCTGACTTATTTCACTTAGCATAATACCCTCTAGGTCCATTCATGTTGTAGCAAATGGCAAGATTTCATTCTTTTTTATGGCTGAGTAATATTCCATTGTATATATATATCATTTAGTCCCTTTACGTTTAAAGTAATTGTTAATAGGTATGTCCTTATTGTCGTTTTGCTAATTGTCTTTGGGTTGTTTTGTAGTTCTTTTCGTTCCTTTCTTCTTCTTTTGTTCTCTTCCCTTGTGATTTGAGGACAATCTTTAGCATTATGTTTAGATTCCTTTTTTTTTCTCTGTGTGTATCTATTATAGATTTTTGGTTTGTGGTTTCTGTGAGGTTTATATATTGCTATGTAGATATGTCTGTCATATATCATATATATAATCATACGTATACATGATATATAATACATAATCATACATCTATACATACATATATATACATGATTATTTTAAGTTGCTGATCTCATAAGCTAAAATGTATTTTAATAACACTGCATTTTTACTCCCCCCGCCCAGTTACTATTTTCCACATCATATTTTATATCCTTTTTTTTGTATATCCCTTGACTACTTATTGTGGATTTAACTCCTTTTGTCTTTTAACCCTCCTACTAGCTTTGTATGTGGTTGACTTACTATCTTTACTGTATATTTACCTTTACCTCTGAGCTTTTTTCCTGTCATAATTTTCATGTTTCTAGTAGTGGCCTTTTCTTTTTTGCTTAGAGAACTCCCTTTAACATTTCTTGTAAAGCTGGTTTGGTGGTGCAGAATTCCTTTAGCTTTTGCTTGTCTGTAAAGCTTTTGATCTCTCCATCAGATCTGAATGAGAGCCTTGCTGGGTAGACTCTTCTTGGTTGTATGTTTTCCCTTTCCTCACTTCAAATATATTGTACCACCTGCTCTGGCCTGAAGAGTTTCTGCTGGAAAGTCGGCTGATAGCCTATGGGAGTTCCCTTGTATGTTACTTGTTGCTTTGCCCTCGCTGCTTTTAGTATCTTCTCATCCTGTTATCATTTTAATGACAATGTGTCTTGATGTGGCCCTCACTGGTTGATCCTGCTTGGGTCTCTCAGTGCTTCTTGGACCTGGATGTGTCCTTCTTTTCCCAGATTAGGGAAATTTTCAGCTCTTATGCCTTCAAATATGTTTTCTGCCCCTTTCTCTCTTCCCCTTCTGGGACCCTTGTAATGTGAACCTTAATATGCTTGATGTTGTCCCAGATTAAACTGCCCTCATTTCTTTTCATTCTTTTTCCTGTTGAGCATCAGTGATTTCCACTACTCTGTCTTCCAGCTTCCTGATCCATGTCTCTGTATCATCTGATCTACTGCTGTTCCTTCTAGTGTATCTAGCTGATGGGTGGGGCCAGTTCCCGCCATGGCTAGCTGCAGGGTCTGGAGTGTCCCAAACCTGGCTTCGGTCTGTTGGTGAGGGGGGCTGGATCTCAGGGTGTCCTGGGGCTATTGCTGGCTCACTGTGGACAGAACTGGGTTCCCAAGGTGTCTCAGAGTTGGTGTCAACCTGCTGGTAGGCAGGGCCCGGGGATTTCCAAGGTTGGTGTTGGCCTGTTGGTGGGTGTGGGCTGGTCCCAGGGGTTCCTGAGGCTAGTGCCGGCTCACTGGTGGGTGAGGCTGGGTTCCAGGTCCTCTGGTGGACAGAGCCAGGTCCTAGGGCAGCTGTCTGGGGGGTCTTAAGGCAGCCTCCTGCTGGTGGGTGGGGCTGTGTCCCCACCTAGCAGTTGCTTGGCCTGAGATGTGCCAGCACTGGCAGCAACAGACTATTGACGTCTTGGCACTAAAGAGCTAGAGGGAGGATTCCACAATGGCACCCCCCAGCCCCAGTGTCCACTTGCTCAACGAGCTCCCCAAATGGCTGCCACCAGTGTCCGTGTCCCCAGGGGGAGCTGCAGTTGCCCCTTGCCTTCAGGAGACTCTCCAAGATCAGCAGGTCTGACCCAGCCTCCTTTCAAATCACTGCTTCTGCCCCAGGCAAGCCGTGTGAGGTTTTGTGTGCGCCCTTTAGGAGTGGAGTCTCTATCCCCCACAGCTCTCTGGCTCTTCTTAAAGTAGGTCCCATGGGCCTTCAAAGGCAAACATTGTGAGGGTTTGTCTTCCTGGTTCAGGAGCCCAGTGCGGGGCTCAGACCCCTCTCTCCTTGGGGAGAACCTCTATAATTGTAATTATTCTTCCACTCGCGGGTCACCTACCCGGGGGTATGGGTCTTGACTATACTGCATCTCTGCCCCTCCTACCATCTCATTGTGGTTCCTTCTTTGTTGTTGTTGGTTTAGTTGTTTTTTTTGTTTTTGCGTTGATATAATTGAACTGTGAACTAAATGTATTTTATTCTTTAAACATAATGCCATTTAACATTTAGTCCCAAGACAATTAAGCAAATATTTTTGTTTGTTTTGTTTTGTTGTTGCTGTTGTTTGGGGGTTTTTGTCTTTTTAATTTTATTAGAGTAGAGTTGATTTACAATGTTGTGTTAGTTTCAGGTGTACAGCAAAGTGATTTAGTTATACATTCTTTTTCAGATTCTTTTCTCATGTAGGTTATCACGGAATATTGAGTCCAGTTCCCTGTGCTGTGATCCCTTCTTTATGTATTTAGTTAAAGAATTTCTTTTCCTCTAGTCGTCCAGTCTTTGTCATCAATAATTTCTCTGTAAATAGTTGTAATTTGGGGGGACTTCCCTGGTGGTCCAGTGGTAAAGAATCCACCTTACAATGCAGGGGACGTGGGTTCGGTCCCTGGTCAGGGAACTAAGATCCCACATGCCGCGGAGCAACTAAGCCCGCACACCACAACTACTGAACTCACGCACCACAACTAGAGAGCCTGTGTGCCACAAACTACAGAGCCCACGTGCCCTGGAGCTCAAGCACCACAACTAGAGAGAGAAAATCTGCCCACCACAACTAGAGAGAAGCCCATGAGCCACAAAGAAAGATCCCGCATGCCTCAGTGAAGATCCTGTGTGCTGTAGCTAAGACCCGACACAGCCAAAAATAAAATAAATAAATAAATAAAGAATGAATAAATCTTTTAAACAAATAAACAGTTGTAATTTGGGGGGGCTTATGGCAGGAGGCAAGCTCAGGGTCCTCAAGGTCCTTCTCTAGCACCATCTTGGCCACTGCACTGCCCTAAAATATGAAAAAAACTGGTTTTCATATTTTACCATTATGAAATTAATATATATTCACTATGAAAATGTTAGAAAATTTCAGAAAAATATTCTCAGCAAAAATATTGCTAGACATTTTTGGAAGAAAAAGCTTCCTCTACCCACTTGGTTAAAATTTGACTGAATACTGCCTACATTTACCGCTTCACTTAATTAGTAAGCATTGCTCGTGTGACCGCAGGCTCTGTGCAGACCTGGATTAAGTGGCTGTACAACGTTCTCTGACTGGATGGACTGTAACTAATTTCCCCCATTTTTGTTGCTTCCCACGTAATTTCAATGATAAATAAATAAATAACACTTCAATGAGCAGGAAGCTTTGTGGAGAAGGCTTCTTCTGATTTTAGGAGTCCTTCCTTAGACTAATGGCAGAATAATTCTGAAGCATTTTGATACCTAGGCCAGACTGCTTTCCCAAAAGGCTCGTGCAGTTCCCCCTCTGGCCAGCATGACCTCACCGCTCCCAGAGAGAACATTATTATCAGGGCATTGCATCACCTGGTCTTATTCATTCATGGAGTTACTGAACACTGTGTCAGTGACCCTGGAATGAACCACATACAACCATACCTGCATAGTCAAGCAGGAAAGATGAACACACTAATAAACTAACACAAAGTAGGCAGGGGACGTCAGGGAGAACGCAGTGGGATTTCTGCACAGGGAGAGAGCATCCTTGTTCAGACCGGCCCAGAAAGCGGGCATGTGATGGGTCTGCAGGAGAGCTGACAGGTGTTGAAAACTAGTTGTTCTACTGACTGACGTTCCTGCATGCCCTCTTTGCAGTGGCGAGTCTGGAGCAGGGAAAACAGAGACCACCAAGCTCATCCTGCAGTTCCTGGCCACCATCAGCAGCCAGCGTTCGTGGATTGAACAGCAGATCCTGGAGGCCAACCCCATCCTGGAAGGTATGCAGTCACCCACGGGACCAGCCTCCTTTCCAGGACCTGTGGGCTGGCACCTTCCTGCCAGGGGGTGCCTGTGGGGAAGGGCAGGATAAGCCATCCTCTTTTAGTGACTTCTCAGGATTTAAAAAGGGCTCCAAGGGACTTCCCTGGCGGTCCGGTGGTTAGGACTCTGCGCTCGTACTGCAGGGGATGCGGGTTCGATCCCTGGTCAGGGAACTAAGATCCCACATGTCGCGCAATGCAGCCAAAAACTAACAAATAAAAAACAAAGGGCTCTAAGATGAAATCAATTTGCGAAATGCTGGGAACGGATTATTGATACAGGGAAGGATCCCAAATGCATTCTACTGATAAGACAGATCCTCTATTCTTTTCAATTATGTGTGCAGGTGAGGATGTGTGTGCAAAGGATCTCTCTTAATGCAGTCACATGATAAAACCTTGCAGAAACAGCTCTATGGCATGCACTTTGGATCGTGCTACAGCCCAAACGCCATCTGGTCTAAGCTCCTTGTCTGCGCTCTGACCCGTGCCAGCTCTTGCCACTCTCTCTGCGAGCTTGCCCTCTCTAACCCAGCCTCCACCCTACAGCCTGAGCAATCTTTCTAAAATGTAAATCCGCCTCCACACTCCCTCAGGAGGTTTCCTCCTTCCCCCGTCACCTGTGGGACTAATGCCAAACTTCTTAGCTTGGCATTCAAGGCTCTGCACTACTTGGCTCCACCTGCTAACAGTTCCATCCATCTTCCACTGCCTTCCTCCTGTATCCCATGGTCCAGCCGAATTTCCCTCCCTGGAAGCACACCCCATGCTTTCTGACCTCCGAACCTTTAGCTGCACTTTGCCTTCCTCTTAGCAAACCCCTGGCTGCCACCACTGTCCAGTGTAATCCTACCCATCCTTTGAGTCTGGGCTTGGCCACCTCCTCTGAGAAGCCTTCCCAGAGGACCCCGGTAAAAGTAAATTTTCTCTTCTCTGCTCCCGTCATGGGCATCATCCGTCGGCCCTCAGCCTTCGGAAATGCCAAGACGATCCGAAACGACAACTCAAGCCGCTTTGGGAAGTACATTGACATCTACTTCAACTCCAGTGGGGTGATTGAGGGGGCGTGCATCGAGCAATTTCTCCTGGAGAAATCCCGGGTCTGCCGGCAGGTAAGGCCTCCTCCCGCTGCACTGGTCCTGGGGGAACCTCCTCCCACCCCAGGATGGGAGTCAGGGGATTGGGGAGGCTTCCAAGAGGGGTCCCTTCCATCACTCTCACCCCTCCTTTCCTCCACCCCAGACTCCCATAGGCCTTAGCTTGCTGTCATTGAACCCTGGTCCGAGATGGGCCAAGGACCCTTAGAATTGGATAATGATGGTCCTTCCCCAATATTCAAGGAAATGATTTATTCAAGGATTTTCTCTTTTGAATTTTCCATCTGTATAGTCGGCCTCTCTTCACCTCTACTATAATTAATTCTGAGGCCAGGCCAGTCCCCATCTGGGGGTGGATGTATCATCAGGTGTGCTGGGGCCCCTGGCAGGAGGACCTAGATGACACTGTTCAAAAGACCACCTGCAGGAAATGAGGTGGCATGTGGTCTGTGTCGTCAACGCGGGGCCTTGTACTCGCAGGGGCCCGGTCTCGGTTTGATGCTCTGTCGTTGCCATCTTGAAACTCTTAATAACTCTTTAGCAAGAAGCCCCATGCTTTCATTTCGCACTGCGCCCCACAAACCAAGTAGACAGTCCTGGGTAACAAGGAGCCCAAAGTGTGGCAGCCACATCGGCTGAGTTACCACGGCTTTGTTGGGGGTAAGGTGCTCTCTCATATGATGGCATAACCCCTAACATGTGTGTGCATGAGTGCACATGTACCACACACACACGATGTTTCAGATTGGGGATATGCCACCAAAGGGACTGGCGCTGTGTGTTAGGACAGACAGACACCTGGGCAAGCTGAAGAAGGAAGCTCACCTTTAGTGACCCCCACCTGGTGCCAGGTGTTTCCCCTGCATTATCTCATTAGACCTTCACAACAACCAGGAGAGACAGGTCTCTTTCTCCCCATTGTAGAGATGAAGAAACTGAGTCCAGGAACGTTAAGTAACTTACCAAGGGTCACAGAACTAGTAGAAGGTAGTCTCTCCAACTCCAAAGTTTGCCCTTTCCAGAAGCTTGTAATTCTTCGCACGGTGGTTGGTGAATTCAGAGAATTTGTTCCTCGAAGAGGTACCCCGGAATGGACAGGAGACTTCTAAAGCAGATCAGAGACAAGTCCTGTCCATGATAAGATTAAAAAATTTTGGCATATCTATACTGTGGAACGCTGGGTCAGTTAAAAGGCTGAGGAGGTGTGTCTGTGTCAGTGTAGACAGACGGCTAAGAGACCCGTTTAGATGAAAAAAAGAGGAAGCTGTAGAACAATAAGTATGTTCTTGCCTAAAAAATAAACTTTTTATAGATATACTCTAAGTAAATACATTAGTGATGTCTACAAAGGAACACAGACCATCAGACTGTTCTGAGGAGGTCATCTGAGGAGTGGCAAGTTGGGGCAGAAAGTAACTCACCCTTTAACACTCTATACTTGGAATTGTTTGAATTTCACAACGGGGATGTGAAATAAAGTTTAAAAATAATGTTTAGGGCTTCCCTGGTGGCACAGTGGTTGAGAGTCCACCTGCCGACGCAGGGGACACGGGTTCGTGCCCCGGTCCGGGAAGATCCCACATGCCGCGGAGCGGCTGGGCCCGTGAGCCATGGCCGCTGAGCCTGTGCGTCCGGAGCCTGTGCTCCGCAACGGGAGAGGCCACAGCAGTGAGGCCCGCGTACCGCAAAAAAAAAAAAATAATAATAATGTTTAAAAATGCAGAGTCCCAGCTAGGTAAACCTGTGGATGCCAGGTCCTGGGGGTCACAAGGTGAATAGGAAGGCTTCACCGTAGACTGTAAAGAGTCCGGGGTTCTGAGTCAGAGGGCCCGGGTCTGAATCTGGACTCACTGCCTCACCTGTGACTCCGGGCTCCAAGGAGCGGTCAGGATGCAGGGAAGCCCCGGGGAGTGACGAGTTCCAAGGTTAAGGTGGCCTTTCCGCGCAGAAGAGTCAGGATGAGCTGGCCTTGGAGGAGGACAGCGACCAGGCATGGCCATCCCTCAGGTCAATGCCGGAGCGCTACCCGCTGAGGAAGAAGGAAGCTGGGACAGGGGTGGGGGCAGGAGACAGTCCTGAGGCCCCGCAGCCTCAGGCGAGATGCTTACAAGCTCCCCGGAACTCCCTCCCCACTAGGCCCCAGAGGAGCGGAACTACCACATCTTCTACTGCATGCTCATGGGCATGAGCGCAGAGGAGAAGGACCTGCTGTGCCTGGGCGCGCCCTCCGAG
>NW_020172459.1:1832988-1850871 GCF_003031525.2 Neophocaena asiaeorientalis asiaeorientalis | reverse complement strand
TCCCCCCTCCCCTTCCTGCCCCTTCCCTCCTCTCCCTGCCTCTCCTCTCCCTCCCCACCTCTCCCTTCCCTTCCTCTCCCCACCCCGCCTCTCAATAACAATGAGGAAGACAGAAGAAGGGCCGGCTCCTGCTCAACGCTTGGTTTACAGCCTCATAAAAGCCCAAACTGTGGTCGGGCCCCTGGGCAGGGACTGAGGACTCCCCTTTTCCATTCTCCACTCCAGCCTTCCTGTGTTTGGCATCCCCTTTACGGCCATCAGAGGCTTACCCTTGTCCGTGTGCTTCCTTGTTTCCTACTGAACCCATGGTCCCGCCCCACAAGCCTCAACTTTCTTTGGTCCCTATGAACAGAAGGCTCTGAAACCCTCGTTTCATTCCACTCACCGTCCTCGTAGGTGCCGCTAGAACTTGAGCTCCAGGAGAGCAGGGGCCTTGCTCGCTGCGTCCCCATGCACAAACAGTGTAGCACAAGCAGCCATCAGGCTCACCTTGCTGCTGAGGGAATGAATGAAACCCACGTCTCGACCTTGTGTCCTGCCTAAGCCCTCTCTCCTGGGTCTCTGCCTGGAGACCTTCATCATCTCTTGCCTAGACCATGGTGCTAGCTTCCTCCTGGGTCCCCCCTCTCTCCAGACTTGACCCCAATCTATCATCCAGCCCGAGACCTCCCACAGAGCAAGTCTGACAGACCACGTCTCTCATTACAGCTCTTCAGGGGCTCCTTGTGTCTCCTTGGCAAGGTTTCCAAGTCCCTCCAGATCCCACCATCCACCAACCTCTCCCCCTCAATGGCGACGCCAGGCTCCTTGCAGTTTCCACCCGTGCCTCCCACCTCACTGCCCAGTTCTGGCCGTTTCTCCCCTGTGCTGCTGTGAATCTCAGCCTGAGGGACCACTCAGATGCCTCCTCCAGGAAGCCTTTCCCCAGCTCCCAGGAGGCCGCCCCAGCCCCCCCTTTGGTCTCAGCGCCTGTAACAGCCTATGACCCCGCCATTCTCTTTGTGCCTCTCCTGCTGGATGCAACAGCACCCAGGGCAGGGCCTGGTCTCTCCATTTCTGAATTCCCAACAAATAGCCCAGAGGCTGGCACACAGTGAGCCTTGGAAAGTGTTTGTTAAAGGAATGAACCCGTGATGTTCCCACCCCCCCACCACCACCAGAGGGTGAGGCAGGCGTTACCATGGATGGCTGACAAATAGAGGCTCAGAGAAGCCTGATGACTTGGCCGTGGCCACACAACTGTCAAGCTACCATAGCACGCTGCGTCTGTGTCACCACCGTTCCGCCTCTGTGTATTTTCTTTTTCTTTTTAAAAAATATTTATTTATTTTTGGCTGATTTGGGTCTTTGTTGCTGTGTGCGGGCTTTCTCTAGTTGTGGCGAGCGGGGGCTACTCTTCATTGCAGTGCGCGGGCTTCTCATTGTGGTGGCTTCTCTTGTTGCAGAGCACGGGCTCTAGGCGCGCGGGCTTCAGTAGTTATGGCACGCAAGCTCAGTAGTTGTGGCACACGGGCTTAGCTGCTCTGCGGCATGTGGGATCTTCCCCGACCAGGGCGCGAACCCATGTACCCCTGCGTTGGCAGGTGGATTCTTAACCACTGCGCCACCAGGGAAGCCCTTCTGTGTATTTTTTGAGCTTGGGCCTCCAGGTGGCCCCTTGGGATCCACCCAGAGCCAGTGCAGTATCACTTATCAGGGACCTTTGGCTGAATCCCTGATGCATCCCTGCCTTGCTGGCCCTACAGTGGAGGAGGTAGGGTGTGGGGTGGCCTCAGAAACCTGATAGGCCCGATCTTGCAGGGGAACTGTACCTCCTGTGAAGGACTCAATGACGCCAAGGACTATGCCCAGGTCCGCTCAGCCATGAAGATCCTCATGTTCTCCGACTCCGAGAACTGGGACCTCAGCAAGCTGCTGGCCGCCATTCTCCACCTGGGGAATGTGAAGTTCATGGGTAATGCTGTTTCCACCCAGAGTACACCCCCTGGGGAGGAAGAATGGGGAGACTGGGACAGAGGAGGAAAAAAATCCCTGCGGGTCCTCACGCAAAGGACCCACCCAAGTCACGGCATCTTGGAAAAGTACATTGAAAATTTTAGCTATGATTTTGGAGGCCTTGTGGGGTTAGGGGGAAGATGCCAAAGCTTAGGGCCCTCCAAAGGTGAAGACTCTGATCAATCACCCCCCACTTTGGGCTGGGAACCCAAAGGGTGAACCAGAGTAAGCAAAGCCGTGCGTGAACTTACAAACCAGTTTGTAGGCATCCAGTTGGTCTACGGATTAAGGTGTACTGGCTTGTTAGTGCCTCCAAGCGCCTGAGTGACAGAGTTGCTGACAATCCTCTGTGGGAGAAAATAGCATCAACCTAGATCACAGATTATTCCTTTAAACCGTTTTAAACACAACATCCAGCGTGCCTCCAAAAATAACCAAGAACAAGGAAATGAGATACCGTGAGCAAGAATCAGCAGACACGATAGACAATAGAAACAGAGCCACATAGATTTCAGAGATTGGAATTACTGAGCACAGACCACGAAGCAGCTATGCTTGCTTTGTTCAAGAAAAGAAAAAACCAAGCTTGAAAATTTAGACAGGGAACTGGAAACTATAAAAAAGTGACATTACAGATTTTAAAAGGAACCACATAGACATTCTAAAGTTAAAAAAAAAAAACAAACCAAAAAAACCAAAATGAACTCAATGGATGAGTTTAATGGCCAGGTTTTTTTTAATATATATTTTTTAAATTATTTATTTATTTATTTTTGGCTGCATTGGGTCTTCATTGTGGTGCGCGGGCTTCTCACTGCAGTGGCTTCTCTTGTTGCAGAGCACAGGCTCTAGGCACGCAGGCTTCAGTAGTTGTGGCACGTGGGCTCAGTAGTTGTGGCGCACGGGCTTAGTTGCTCCACAGCATGTGGGATCTTCCCAGGCCAGGGCTCGAACCTGTGTCCCCTGCATTAGCAGGTGGATTCACCACCAGGGAAGTCCCTAACGGCCAGTTTTATAATGTGAAAAAGGAGGAAATGTCAGAAGAAACTGTGTGTACAGCGTGGAGAGATAAAAAGATGGAAAATATAAAAGAGAGAGTAGGAGACCTAAAAGATACAGTGAGAAGATGTAGTATACATTTGATTCGAGTTCTAAAGGAAAAGAGAAGGATGGGGCATACACAACATTTGAAGAGATTATGGCTGGCTTTAGATCTAATGAAAGACACCAATTCATAGAGCAGTGAGGAAAAGATGGACTTTTCAATAAACTGTTCTAGAGCGATTGGGTATTCATATAGAAAACATGAACTTGAACCACTGTCTCACAGGATATGAGGAAATCTACTCCAGGCAAGTTGTAGCTAGGTGACCATGTAATGAACCAGACGTGGGTGCTGACAAGAAGGGGGCTTCAGGTCATGGAAGAGAATCAAATGTGATATTGAAGAAATGAAGCCAAGTGAAAGAATACAGACAATTATAGATCACACTTACACAAAATTTAAAAACAGGTAAAATTAAATGCTACAAAGGAGTGCAGGTAGTTAGATGACATACAGGTAAACAGGTAAAATTAAACGCTGTTTAGAGATTCATATGTAGGTAGTAAAAAGATAAAGAGAAAATAGGGAGCTGGTTTCCATGGAGGTCAGGAAAATACTGCCTCTTGTGCAGGAACTGGTCTGAGCAGGAAAGGATGTAGGAGGCTCCGGGTGTTAGCGAGGCTCTGGGTTTTGGCTTCAGTGGTCGTTACACAATGTTGACTTAATAATTATCCGTTATAACATGCCCTTGGATTTTATGCATTTTTAAAAATCTGTATGCTTTATTTTACAATTTTTTAAAGTTTAAAAAGGAAAAAAAATACAGAAACAGCATTCTTTCCTCCCCCCAGCTCAGCAGCCCTAAGGTGGAGGGACCCAAAGCGGGGGGACTTGAACTAGGAGGTGGGTCAGGAGACTTGCAACAGAGCTGGCCCCGGCTTCCAACCACTCCTCCTCTCAGCTCCGTGCTTGTTTGACCAAGCGAATGAACACGCCTAGGTTTCTATGGACAGCAGAGTGGATGGAAGGGGACTGATGGCTGGTTTTCTCCCTCAGTAGACCCCACATGCCCCACCAGCACCTTCTCCCTCCAATAACTTCAAACTCCCCTTTGCATCAGGGTCCCGATCTCAGCAGAGGGGGACATACCCTGTTAACAGTAGTTACAGCTAAGGTGTTGATAGGCCCCCAGGGAGGCCTCGGCTCTCAGAGGGGGTACTGGGAGAGGCAGTGCTTCCCTCCTGGGGACGGTTGTCTCTAAGCGTGGATCTGGGACTGCCTTCCTGAGGCCTCTGTCCCATCACTTCAGGCCAATTTGCCTCTCAGGGTCATTGCTTCTCTCTGCAGCTACGGTCTTCGAGAACCTGGACTCCTCTGATGTGATGGAGACGCCCGCCTTTCCCACCGTGATGAAGTTACTGGAGGTGACTGGGCTGTTATGTCCGCCAGCTTCCATTTTAGTGAGGAGCCCCGGGGGTCTGGGCTGACAGCCCTTCCCAGGCTCTAGTTCCTTCCTCCTACCCCTCTCCCAGGCTCTCCGCTCACCCCCTGAGCTCCCTGGTGGAGCGCTGCAGGCCCTGGGGGTGGGAATCAGGGTGGGGCCATGGAGCTAACCATTAACCACGTCCCGGAAATGATCAGTTTGACTTGAACGTGTGTTTCTTCCCTTTTCCCTGACCCTCCTGCTCTTCTGTGGCCTTTACTCAACTTTCCACCCCACCCAGACCCCAGGCTCTCCCCACTCACACAATCTGATGTCCTTACATCAAAAGGTCCCTGCCCCGTGTCCTGGTCCCCGGGACTTCTCCATGAGTTGTGCTATTCTGGGCCGGTGGAATGTGCTCAGACCATTCACCCTACAGGTTATTAAGGAGACCAAATAGAGCGTTGACTTGGAGGATGAGCGATGGGGCATTGTAATGTCCTCCACATCACACCCCGCTGGCAGGTCCAGTGGAAAATTAATAGAATCAGAAGGGGTGGGGGAAGCAATCACATTAGGTGGGCGTGTTTTGCTGCTAATGTTCTTCATGTGGTTCAGGGTTCTCAGAAACCTTCCATTTTTGCTGGTTCAGTCTTCCCCGCATGGTGGGAGGGACTCCATCCAGACTCGTCTTGCTCCCTTGGGTCTTCAGCCTCCAGGCAGCAGTGATGTCAGCGGGGGCGTATCCAGATGTCAATGGCCAGGCCTCAGAGCCCTTCCTTCCCACTGTTTCCCAGGGTCCACCCAATGGTGGACCCAGCCTCAGGAGACCAGCACAGGACTGGTCAACCAAGCAGCCAGCATGCTTGGGGCCCACCCAGTTTGTGCACCCTTCCCCAACACTGATACCCCAGTGCTCAGACTGACCCTGGACCGGGCCCTGCCCAGCATCCCGACTCTGGCCCTAGTCACAGGCATCTCCTACCCTCAGGCTTTGGGCATAGGGTATTTGGTCATGAGACAAGGTGTTGGCGCCAGGCCCTGCTCAGTCAGCTGTGATGCCAGCCCCCACCCGCCTTCCAGGTGAAGGACCAGGCACTCCGAGACTGTCTGATCAAACACTCCATCACCATCCGTGGGGAGTTTGTCACCAGGCCCCTGAACATCGCCCAGGCTGCAGACCGGAGGGATGCCTTCGTCAAGGTGCAGAGCTGCGGGAAAAGGGGCCCGCATGTCAATCTGTTGAGCGTGGCTCCTTGCCTTGTGGGTGGACAGCAGGAAAAGGCAGAGATAGCTGGGCAAGTCCCAACTCTGCCGGTCACCTGCCTGGTGACCGTGGGCTGCCTAGTCTCTCCAGGGTGGTTTCTTACCTTAAAGTAGGGATGATCTCCTTGAGTAGGTCCATGAGACCCAGTGTGCCTGCAGCCTTTCCAGGTGAACTGGAAAGGGGCAGCCTTCCTCTTGTACATCATAGCCTGCGGGCTCTACCCCATGTCTCCACAGGGCATCTATGGGCACCTCTTCCTGTGGATTCTCAAGAAAATCAACGCCGCGATTTTCACCCCACCTGCCCAGGACCCCAAAAACGTGCGAAGGACCATCGGCCTCCTGGACATATTTGGTTTTGAAAATTTCCAGAAAAATAGGTATGGAGATCAGTGCACCTGCTTTTGGAAAATGGAAGATAAGCTTAGCTCTTCTCCGAGCCAGCTGCAGGGTAGCCATTCCTCCCCCTCTGGGTTAGGAGCAGGACCTCTCACCTCCGCTCACAGGCACCAGGGTGAGTCCCTCAGCAAGACTATGGCTTTCCTCAGTGAGGTGGTCCGTGCGCATCCCCTGGCATCCACAGCATGTCTAGAAAAAGCCACATAACTAAAAGCATCCCTGAGAGTCAGGCTAAAAGCACCTCAGCATTCATCACCCCTCTTGAGCCATCCACTCTCCTCATGAACTAGAGTGAATCATCACACGTGGTTAGGGTGAAAATGGAAATCAATAACACGGATGCAACTGCATCTAGGTGGGATATCATACTAGGTAATGGGGTTTGTGGCCCATCACCGACTCTTCAGTTTGGCAGGGGTAAGGTGAGGCAGGACACTTCTGATCCAGTGTCCCAGTCTGGAGGCTGAAGGTCTGGAGGCAGGAGGCAGTTCAGAGAAGTAATTCCCAGCTGAGACTGTGATGAAGGCTGGGGGTGGGGGTAGAGAGGGGTGGTGAGGGGAGCCAGGCAGTGGGGCCAGATGAGGACAGGTGTTGCTCTGGGGCATTATCCGGGGGCTGGAGGATGAGGAAATGAGGACTGGGAACAAGCAAGCAGGAAGCGTCCTACGTGCGTGACCTAGCTTACCCAGGTGAGCCTGGTTCATTTAAAGGGATGGGCTGGATGGAGCCTAGAGTTGGTCCTATTACCGAACTGAATTCAGGTCTGCTCACCCAGTGAGCAGCAAAGCCAATCTACTGACACTGGGCTGTAGTGAAGGAAAGCACAGCGTTTATTGCAGGCAAGGAGAACGGGCAGCTCATGCACAAACTCCTTGATGACTTTCAGGGAAAGTTTTTTAAAGGCAACTTTAGGGGTGAGGATCACAGGGTACGTGGTCAGCTTGTGGACTTTCTTCTGATTGGTTGGTGGTGAGGTAATGGGGTGAAGTTTCAGGTAGCTTAATCATCAACCTTCTGGTTCCAACCAGTCTGGGGTCTACATACTTGTGGTCAGCGTGTAGTCACCATCCTCCACCTGGGCAGGGGTCTTAGTTTCTGTAGAAGAACTCAAAGTGATGCATCAGATTGTTATGTGTACCCCCTGAGGAAGAACTAGGACTCTGTTTTATCGTTGCATTATTGTTTCTTGACTGCATTTCCTCACTTCCCTAATTAGTAACTGCTTGAGTCTGCTCTTTGGAACTCAGGGATGGCCTAGGAGACTAAAGCCTTTCTCTACAAACAAGAAATGGGGACGCAGAGGGGCTTTTGTACCCAGGAGGGTCCCTCAGGGTCCTGCTTGGTTTCAGTTCCAAGTGGAGGCCTCTGGGCACTATTAGAGGAGCCAAGGGGCTGTCCTGACCTTGGCATGCCCCTGCCTGAGGCCCTACCTCCAGCTGAGGTCTGAGAAGGTCCCTTTGTTGCAGGAAGGGGGACCGCTTCCAGGGCCCAAGAGTGGGCCCTTGTCTAACACTTGGAAATGAATTGTCCAAGGAGACACATGTGCTGACAAAGAAAGAGACTTTATTGGGAAGAGGTGCCCGGGTGGAGAGCAGGAGGCTAAGGGAACCCAGGAGAACTGCTCTGCCACATGGCTTGCAGTCTCAGGTTTTATGGTGATGGGGTTAGTTTCCGGGTTGTCTCTGGCCAATCACTCTGTCTCAGAGTCCTTCCTGGTGGCGCACACATCACTCAGCCAAGATGGATTCCAGCGAGAAGGATTCTGGGAGGTCGGTAGGACATATGGACTGCTGTCTCCTCTGTCTTTTGACCGTTCCCGAATTCTTCCAGTTGGTGGTAGCTTGTTAGTTCCACATTCCTTACCAGGACCTCCTGTTTAAGATAACTCATGCAAGTGGTTACTATCGGGCCTGGCCAGGGAGGGCAGTTTTGGTCAGTGGTTTCCCTATCAACTTGGCCAGGATTGTCAAGATACAAACCATTCCGAGTGCAAGCACATGGGGGTGACAGCCTCCCCGGACCAGCTCTCTGCAGGCAGGTGGGCTGGGGTAGGGCTGGCAGAACTCAGCCCAGCGCGATGCAAACTCTAAGTAAACTAAAAAGTGATTCTGATCATTGGTTTCTGGCCCTGAGAGGGGCCGTTGAGCGGAGCAAGCACACTTTTGGACCCTGTGGAGGTGGATGAGTAGTTGGTTGTAGGGGATCTGGGCCACGAGCAGGGTTTGCGACAGGGCTGCAGTCCGGGGGCCACATGGAGGAACAGGGCCATGTCACTCGCAGCACCCAGTCACTGGCCCGACCGGGGTTCACCGAGCGCTCTTGTCGAGTGAAAAAAAGTGCACAACCTCGAAGTTGAGAGTCATGTTTTATTCAGTGGACATTCTTAGGACTTGAAGCCCAGGAGACAGCATCTCAGATAACTCTGAGAAAACTGCTCCGAGGAGGTGAGGGGGGTCCCAAGGCATATAAAAGTTTTGCAACAAAAGGCAGGTAGTTGGAACATCAAAAGATTATTGTTAATTAAAGAAAATCAGACATCCCAAGTTAAGGCATTTAGTGCTTTTCTATGTATGGGAAGATGCAAGAGTCTGGGCTCGTTGAAATCATTCCTTTGATACGCACCTCAGCTCTCTGGGGCCAGGATCCTGCGCTTTCCCATCCTGAGTCTCCCCAGGGTGCATCGTTGTTGCGGGTGGCTGCAGTCTGATGACTGCTAGATGGTGGTCATTCCTTGTCTCCATCCTGAGTTCCCTCAGGGCTCGTAGCTGTGACACCCTTTGTTTACTGATATGACAGGCAGCATTCTTAGTCCACACTCTGCAGGCAGTGTGTTAACTCTCTTGGGTTAACAGACCTTGAACAACGAGTCCCGGGTACCATGCGGCTTTGCATAAATGGGCAACCCATCCTGAAAAAGAAATGCCTAAGTGAGACCCAGAGGGTGAGCAGACCAAGCAGGTCAGAGGAAGGAGGGGAGGGGCTCACACGTGTGAAGAAGACTCAGAGGTAAGCAGGGGCCAGGTGCCTTCCCAGCACTGTGAGAAGTCCAGGGTGCCCCTCAGCCACTCCCTGGCAGAGACGGGCAGGCTTTCTACTGTGTCACTGTCTGTCTGGATCCCAACAACAATGGGCACCCGGGTCTACAAGGATGCGAAGCAGGGGGAGAGCGGGATCAGATGTGCTCCTTCTGGTGGCTGTGGAGAGTGACGGGGGGCGGGGGGTGAGGCTGGAGGCAGGGAGAGCCATGAGGACGCTGTCACTGTGCTCCAGGTGAGGAAGAAGGGTGGCCTGGATTAAGGTAGCAGCAGTGGCGGTGAAAAGAAGTAAACAGGTCTGCGTTGGAGGAAGCGTGGACCAGACTTTGGCAACTGATTGGAACTGGGGAGGAGGGAGAGAGGGGTGTCAGGCATGATGGGCTGGTTTCTGACCTGAGCTAGGGGCGGTAAGTGGCGGACCCATTTCCCAAGGTGGGGAACCCGGGAGGGAGAACAGGTTGGGAGGATTGGGGTGGGTGTAAGGAGTGTGTCTGGTTGATGCAAAGGAGCCCAGCCAGAAGCTCATCTTAATACCAAAGCCACTTGCCCATGGATGCTTGGGTGGCTACAGGACACTTGGTCCCCCAGGGATTGTCTTCGTGTCAGGATAGGCAGGCCTGGCAGAGGACCGCAGGGGACCGGAGGGAGACAAAGGCAGGGGCTTGATGATACACAAGCCCCCTCATTTCTCTGAGTCTGTTTGCTGTGGGGTGGAGGAGGTGATGGAGGCAGAGGTAGAAGAAGAGGGAGGCTGTGTGCCAGCGTGTGCATGTGTTTGGGGATATGCAGCTGTGTGCCAGGGGCCGGCTGCAGCAGCGATCGAGCCAGCCCCTTCCCGCCCGGGGTGGCCCTGTCCCCACAGCTTCGAGCAGCTCTGCATCAACCTGGCTAACGAGCACCTGCAGCAGCTCTTCGTGCAGCACGTGTTCACCATGGAGCAGGAAGAATACCGCACCGAGTGCATCCCCTGGGACTATATCCACTACAACGACAACCTGCCCACGCTGGACCTGCTGGCCCTCAAGCCCTTGAGCATCATCTCCCTCCTGGACGAAGAAAGCCACTTCCCACAGGTGCGCCCCTGGGCCCGCCGCCCCTCGGGTGGAGACCCCACACGTGGGAAACTCCAGGGCTGCTGGAACCTCTGCCGGGAGTTAGCAGACAAGCCCCAGCCTTCCAGCCTTCCTCTCCTTCAAGGCCTGCCTCCTGCAGGGAGGCACCTGACTCTACCCTCACTCCCACTCCCCAGAATGCATTATTTAGATTCAAGAACACACCCCAAGAGGGGGCTTCTTCAGCCTTGTAGGTCAAGGGCTGCAGAGGGTTCAAGACAAGGAAACACTTTCATTCTCACTTTGGGGGACTCTGCCTGTCCTTGGGGAGATGGATTCTCAAAGGTAGTCAGGAAGAGCTGTGATCTACAGAAGGGAGAAGCTCTGGTCCCTGGGCAGTTGTAGGGAAGGGTAGAGCAGGAAGCTGGCAGTGAGGATCGCCCGACCCAGTCCCTACTCCCGCCTCTGTCCTCACTCACCGCAACAAGCTGTCGCCACCTGGGCATCTGTTTGCTGTCTGTAGAAAGGCCCTCAGTCATTCAGTTGTTTTGCCCCCTTGAGGGAGCCCCTGAGACCTGGGAGTGTGCCAGCTGACCTCCCAGTGGCTGGACTCTGGGACCTCAGCCCATAGGGTGTCCATTCTTCCAGGGGACAGACACCACCTTGCTACAAAAACTGAAGAACATCCATGCCAACAACAAGGTCTTCCTGCAGCCCAAGAACATCCACGATGCCCGATTTGGCATCGCCCACTTTGCCGGCGAGGTGTACTACCAGGCAGAAGGTGGGTGCAGCTCCTCTCCACAGCCCCTTTCTTCTAAATCCCGAGCACTCCAGGGAGGCCAAGGAAAGAAGGCTGAGGGGACTAGGTCATTTTGCAGAACCAGCAATGGAACAGAGGGAATGGAATGGACCAGGCGTGTTTGTTTGTGTTTTGTTTTGTGGGTAATAGTTCTATTGAGAGATAATTCACATACCGAAGAATTCAGCCATTTGAAGTCTACAACCCAATGGTTTTTAGTATGTTCACAGAATTATGCAGCTGTTGCCACAATTTTTAAACTTTTCCATCACCCCAAAAGAGAAACTCCCATTAGCGGTCATTCCTCATTTCACCCCAGCCCTAGGCAACCACTGATTTCTGTCTCTATGGATTTGCCTGTTTTGGACATTTCACAAAAATGGAATCGTACACCATGTGGCCTTTGTGACTGGCTTCTTTCACTTGTCATAATGTTTTCATGGTTCTTCCACGTTGTAGCACGTGTCCGTAAGCGTGCAAATATTTTCTCCTATTCTGTGGGATATCTTTTCACCCTCTTGGTAGTGAAAGTGTATATGCTGAGATAAGGTCAGGCATGGTTTTGATTGGAGAAATAAAGGCCTGGGGTGGTCAACCTGCTGATGTGCTTAGAAAAATGGGAAAGGCGGCCAGAGAGTGCTGTGGTCAGGAAAACGAGGCAGACGGTCATAGTGTCACTGTGGGACTCGTATGGAGAAATGAGGAGCTGCTCTGATCTGTTTAAATGGAAACCTGGAGTCAGGGATGCTCCAAGCACTTTTCAGGTGGAGGGACAAGGCAGCAGGAGGGGCTGATGTTTTTACATAGAGGAGGGGCAGTGTTAGGAGGTCAGGGGATTATTTCTGTTGGAAAAATGAGGAGGTGAGGCTGCTCCTTCGTAGTTCCCACCAGATCCTGGCTTTGGGGCTCTTCTGAAAGGGAGAGACCAGAGCTAGTGGGACCCCAGAATCCCAGAATACAAAGACACTGAGCGCATCAACCTCCATGGGCTACTCAAGGCCAAGTTTTAGTTTTTGAAGTGACCTGAAACTTTCATGTATGCTAAGATTAAGGTAGCTTCTTTCTGAGTGCAAAATTTTATTCACGCTCTTTAAAGATAGGCCTGCTGGGTTTTCTTTTGGTGCCCTGCTGTGCTGAAACCTTAAGCCCCATTTACTCTGTCTTTTGAGGGACCGAGCCCAGGGGTGCCTTGACCCTCCCCCGACTCTGAGAACACCTGGGGCCAGGAGGCTTTGCCTAAACCTGGAGAAACACAGGGTGCCACCAAGTGTCTGCCCGTCCCCACCTGCAGAAAGCAGCCTCCTGGCACACAGCTGGGAGAGGGGCTTAGGTGGCCTTGGAGCCTCGCCTAGGCTCTCACCACTCCCAGCTTGGTGAGGGCCGCATGGCCCCAGCTCCCGATCCAGTCCCCTCCTCTCACAGCACCAGCTGGCAGAGGGGGAACCAGGCTTCCTTCTTCCACCCCTGATGTGGCCTTCCTGCACCCCACACCAGGTTTGTGGGTTTTTCTCTTTTTTTTTGGTGTGCATACAATTCAGTTATAGTTTTGTTAAATTAATTGTTAAATGGCAGAGATACACAGATGAGCTTTATAGTATTTTTGGGGTTTTTTGTTTGTTTGCTTCTTTTTTTTTAATAAATTTATTTATTTGTGGCTGTGTTGGGTCTCACGCGGGCTTTCTCTAGTTGTGGCGAGCGGGGGCTACTTTTCGTTGCGGAGCGTGGGCTTCTCATTGCAGTGGCTTCTCTTGTTGCGGAGCACGGGCTCTAGCTTGCAGGCTTCAGTAGTTGTGGCACGCAGGCTCAGTAGTTGTGGCTCAGGGCCTCTAGAGCGCAGGCTCTGTAGTTGTGGTGCATGGGCTTAGTTGCTACACGGCATGTGGGATCTTCCCGGACCAGGTCTTAAACCCGTGTCCCCAGCATTGGCAGGGGGCTTCTTATCCACTGTGCCACCAGGGAAGTCCTATGGTATTTTTGTAGTTCCTTAGTACCACTTAGTACTTCAATATTGTATCAGCTTCTGATATCCTGTAAATGTGAATTAGAGGGAATAAGAAGTCTTTCATCAGTTATCACTTTTAAATTCTGAACAAAATAGAGACCACACACTACTCAAATTCCTAAGAATTTAAGAATGCATCCCACTAAAATGTGGGGTGACTCAAAGCGTGAGGACAAGTCAGGGTCGGACCCTTGCTGGATGAATCCCTCAGCAGGCCCCGGGTCCTCATCTAGCCTGGCTTCGAGAAGCAGCCTCTTCCAGTGCCTTCTCCCTGCGAGTCTGTGCCCTGCCTCAGGTGGTCCACTCTCTCCCATGGCAGCAGGGGAGGGATGCTGTCTGCTCACCCCCAGACCCACACCTCTGTTCGTTGGCCAGTGCTGCCATAACAAATTTCCACAAATACGTACAGAAATGTATTTTCTCACAGTTCTGGAGGCCAGGGGTCCAAGACAAAGATGTCGGCAGGACTGGTTCCTTCTGATGTCTCTCTTCTGGCATCTTTATTGTCTCTGGGTCCTAATTTCTTCTTCTTTTTTTTTTTAAATAAATTTATTTATTTTTATTTTTGGCTGTGTGGGGTCTTCATTGTGGTGTGCGGGCTTCTTATTGCCATGGCTTCTCGTTGCGAAGCAGGGGCTCTCCACGCACAGTCTTCAGTAGTTGTGGCGCACAGGCTCAGTAGTTGTGGCACAAGGGCTTAGTTGCTCTGCCGTATTTGGGATCTTCCCAGCCCAGGGCTTGAACCCGTGTCCCCTGCATTGGCAGGCGGATTCTTAACCACTGCGCCACCAGGGAAGTCCCTTATCTCCTCTTCTTATACGACACCAGTCAGACCGGATTAGGGCCCACTCTAACAGCCTTATTTTATCTTAATTATCTCTTTAAAGGCCCTTCTCTCCACATATAGTCACATTCTGAGGTACTGGAGGTTAGGGCTTCAACATATGGATTTTGGGGGCAAACAGCTCAGCCCATACATTGCCCTCCCTGATTTCTGGAGGCTCAGTCCTTAGGTTGGAGGGCCCCTTGGCCCTAGAAAGTCCTTCCAAGGCCCCAGAGCAGGGCTTGTAGAGGGGCCCTGGGGTTCCCAGGCCCTCAGGGTCTCCTTAGTGAGTGACAGACATGCTTCGTTCTTAAACCTACTCTGTCCAAGCACACACATATGCTGACACACATGTGCACACAATGCCCATGGGCACACATTCATTTCCAAGACCAGTGCAGTTTAAACTTATGATGAAGAGGGAAATACGTCTCAGGACCTCATAATCAGCAAGTCACCCCCCCCCCCCCCTGCATCCTTGAAGCCAGGAAGCCAAATTGTGTTTAATTTCTTTCGTTTCCCCGTTTGGGGCTTCCAGGAAGAGCAAAGCAGCTACTGCCCCCACGCTGGTTCCGCAGGGGCGTTTTGAAGTGGCCGCTCCTGCACAGACCGGCGAGCTGGGAAGGGTGGGCCTCCAGGTGGGAGTGCCCAGGTCTTCCTCTCCAGACTGCAAGCTGCCTGGATGTGGCCAGGTTGCCAGATTTTCAGGGATTATGAGGGGTGGGGAGGTTTCTGTGCTTTCTCCTTTTCCTTCTCTTCTTCTTTTGGCTCCTTTATGTAAACACGCAGTTGCCTCGATCATACTTGCCCAGGGTCCCCAGAAATTCAGAGCCCTGATGAGAGCCTGCAGGAACTGCCCTCGGGGAGGTCTAAACTGTACATGGAACGGACACTCCGTCTGCTGTGCTGTTAGTGGGTTCCTGGGTGTATGTGGCAGTGACAGCGGTGGCTGGGATTGCTGGGATGTTGAGGGGCATGGACTCGGTCTTGCCCGTGGTCCACCCAGGGAGCCGTGGCTGGTGGAGCAGATGCGAAGTCCTCAGGCCACCCCTGAGCCAGGTGACAGGGCGGAAGGGAGCCCCAAGGAGGGCCCCTCACCCCACTTGTGGGACAGGAGAGCCTCCTGGAGTACAGGACACTTGAGCTGGCCTGAAGCAAAAACCAGAGTTGGCCTGGGTGGGATGGGAGGGTAGAGGGCCCCAGAGAGCTCGTGGAGGCTGCAGGCCCCCCTGGAAGAGATGAAACCCCCTGGGGTGGGACACAGGGCCTGGGGGAGAGATGAGGTCTCCGTGGGGTGGGGTGCAGGCCCCAGGGGAGAGAGGAGGGAGAAGGCAGGCACTGGCAGCAGAGAAGAAGAGGAAAGGTAAGAGGGGTGATGGGCGATGTGCCCTCTCAGGAAGGTCCCTGGGGGCAGAGGGGCCAGGCAGGCAGGGAGGGGCAGGGGGCGGGCAGGCTAATCAGGCAGAAGGACTGGTGGCGGCTTGGATGGGGGCAGCAGTGGGGATGGGGGCTAGTGCCGGCCGCAGGATGTGGCTGTGGCCGTGACACCGGCCGGCGCCGGTCCCCGGTGATGGAGGCAGGTCTGGAGGGGTGGCCTGCGGGACTCCTGTCCCACCGCGCCCGAGCTGGGTGGGGGACTCTGCTTCCCCGTGTAGAGAAATAACTGAGGACATGGAAGGAGACGTGCCCCATGAGTCCCCCCGGCAAGCTGGGTGGGTGCGTGCGAAAAAGCCAGAACTGCAAGCAGTCCTGAGTGTTTGGGGCGCTGATCCATGAAATGTCCTCAGTATAATCAGAATAATGGGAACACAGGGAAATGTCCTTGTGCTCCTTTTGCGTTCAAGGACGAAGCACGACACGTTCTTAAGAAAGCCCACCGTTTATTGTATAATCAGTAAAAGCATATCTGGCTGCTTTGCTATTTCTGGAATGTTGAGAAAACAAGTCTTAAGATGTAACCATAGATAAAGCTTAAATAAAAGTCACCACAGCAGGACGAGACTGCGCTGTATCTCCTGAGACAGCAGCAGCCCTCTACTGTTGAGTCTCTGCACAATTCGTCTCGTGTGGTGAGCTTGCTTTCAACCCTGACATGAGAAACTACAACACCTGCAGGCTTCCTGGAGAAGAATCGGGACGTGCTGAGCAAGGACATCCTCGCCCTGGTCCACTCCTCCCAGAACGAGTTCCTGCGGGAGATATTCGGGCTGGAGTCCTTGGAGCGCAAGCGGGGCCGAGGGACCATCGTCCAGGTGACGGCAGGCAGCCAGCTCTTCAAGGTGGGCTCGGTGGCCCTGCCCAGCCGGGGGCCTGGGTTCTCGGGTCGGGAATCCTCAGGCGGGGGGCAGACGTGACTGAAAACGGGGAGAGGGGCTTCAGGGGCAGTGGGCGGGGCGGGGTCGGGGGAACGGGACTCCGCCTGCTTCCCAGTGAGTGGTGGACTCTAGACGGCCCACCTGCTTTGGCTTCTCTTGTTTCTTTCTATATCTGTCTCTGTGTGTGTTTTGTGTGGTGTGTGTGTCATGTGGTGCGTGTGTGTGTGTGGTATATGTGTGGTGTGTGTGGTGCTTGGTGTGTGTGTGTGTGGTAAGTGGTATGTGGTGTGTGTGTGGTATCTGCTGTGTGTGTGGTGTGTGTGTGTGTGGTTTTTTTTTGTGTGTGTGTGGTGTGTGGTGTGTGTGTGGTATGTGCTGTGTGTGTGGTGTGTGTGTGTGTGGTATCTGATGTGTGTGTGTGTGTGGTATCTGGTGCGTGTGTGTGGTGTGTGTGTGCGTGTGGTATGTGGTGTGTGTGGTATGTGTGGTGTGTGATGTGTGTGTGTGGTGTGTGGCGTGTGTGTGTGTGTGGTATGTGGTGTGTGTGGTGTGTGTGGTGTGTGATGTGTGTGGTGTGTGTGTGTGTGTGGTATCTGATGTGTGTGTGTGTGGTATCTGGTGCGTGTGTGTGTGTGTGGTATGTGGTGTGTGTGGTATGTGTGGTGTGTGTGTGGCGTGTGTGTGTGTGTGGTATCTGCTGTGTGTGTGGTATCTGCTGTGTGTGTGGTGTGTGTGTGTGTGGTATCTGATGTGTGTGTGTGTGTGTGGTATCTGGTGCATGTGTGTGGTGTGTGTGGGTGCGTGTGATATGTGGTGTGTGTGGTATGTGGTGTATGTGTGTGTGTGGTATGTGGTGTGTGGTGTGTGTGTGTGGTGTGTGGTATGTGGTGTGTGTGTGTGTGTGGGATGTGGTGCGTGTGTGGTACGTGGTGTGTGTGGTATGTGGTATGTGGTATGTGGTGTGTGGGGTGTGTGTGTGTGGTGTGTGGTATGTGGTGTGTGTGTGTGTGTGGGATGTGGTGCGTGTGTGGTACGTGGTGTGTGTGGTATGTGGTATGTGGTATGTGGTGTGTGGGGTGTGTGTGTGTGGTGTGTGGTATGTGGTGTGTGTGTGTGTGTGGGATGTGGTGCGTGTGTGGTACGTGGTGTGTGTGGTATGTGGTATGTGGTATGTGGTGTGTGGGGTGTGTGTGTGTGGTGTGTGGTATGTGGTGTGTGTGTGTGTGTGGGATGTGGTGCGTGTGTGGTACGTGGTGTGTGTGGTATGTGGTATGTGGTATGTGGTGTGTGGGGTGTGTGTGTGTGGTGTGTGGTATGTGGTGTGTGTGTGTGTGTGGGATGTGGTGCGTGTGTGGTACGTGGTGTGTGTGGTATGTGGTATGTGGTATGTGGTGTGTGGGGTGTGTGTGTGTGGTGTGTGGTATGTGGTGTGTGTGTGTGTGTGGGATGTGGTGCGTGTGTGGTACGTGGTGTGTGTGGTATGTGGTATGTGGTATGTGGTGTGTGGGGTGTGTGTGTGTGGTGTGTGGTATGTGGTGTGTGTGTGTGTGTGGGATGTGGTGCGTGTGTGGTACGTGGTGTGTGTGGTATGTGGTATGTGGTATGTGGTGTGTGGGGTGTGTGTGTGTGGTGTGTGGTATGTGGTGTGTGTGTGTGTGTGGGATGTGGTGCGTGTGTGGTACGTGGTGTGTGTGGTATGTGGTATGTGGTATGTGGTGTGTGTGTG
>NW_020172459.1:1806113-1832373 GCF_003031525.2 Neophocaena asiaeorientalis asiaeorientalis | reverse complement strand
GGTGTGTGGTGTGTGTGTGGTGTGTGTGTGTGTGTGTGTTTGGTATGTGGTGTGTGTGTGGTATGTGGTGTGTGTGTGTGTGGTATGTGGTGTGTGGTGTGTGTGTGTGGTGTGTGTCTGTGGTATGTGGTATCTGGTGTGTGTGTACTACGTGGTCTGTGTGTGTGTGTGGTGTGTGTGTGGTGTGTGGTGTGCTGTGTGAGTGGTATGTGCTGTGTGTGTGTGTGGTGTGTGTGGTGTGGTGGCAGCAGCACTGAGGCTCCTGACCAGGGAGGTGGGCAGCAGAGAGCCCCAGGTGCTCCTCAGAGCAGCCTAGGACGCCCCAGTAGGGTGCGGGTCTGTGCACCCCCTAGCAGCCATGCCTTCACCCCTTAACAGTGACTGTTCCAGAAAAGCCCTGTGAGTCACCTGACGAGGAGCTCCCCCACGCCCAGGCAGGGAGATGAGGCCGGCTCAGGGGCTCAGGAACTGTGGGTGCAGCAGAGGACACCCCCTGTCCTCTCCCCCGCATGCTGCACAGTCAGCCCTGGCCACACTGAGGTGCCCTTGACCTCTCATCATCCCAACCCCCACCTCTACTCCTGAGGCTTTAGCGCCCCGGGCCCACAGCACAGCCACGTGCAGAGCCAGCCCAGGGGGGCACCAAGGAGCCGCGAGGCTGTGCAGGAATTGCCCAGGTCTGGAACCAGGCGGAGCTGGGCCAGACCCTCTGCATTCACAGAGCCAGCCTGGACGTCACAGCTGAGGCCGGAGCACAGCCTACTCCTGGCCCTGTGGGGACACCAGAGCATGTCCCACAGGTTTCAGGCAACAGAATGACAGTGGAGGGAAATGCACATTATTTTATAAACCAGGACAACAGGAAAATGCTGCCCATCGTCATTAGGCCTGCCAGTGATCGCATCCTGCTTTCAGAGGTGTTGAATGCTGAGCTCGTGTCTCCAGACGGACGCAGTTTGGCAGTACATACTCAAGAACATTCGACCTTGGAAAGGTTTGATCAAGGAGCATTGTCCAAGGCCAGCATTGCACAAAAACACACACTACTCTTGGCCCGGGGCTTGGGCTTTTGTTTCTCTTGCATCCATCATTTTAATGCATGTATTTTAAAACTGTATACATTTACTATAATGCTTACAATGTACAGTGTAAAACATTCAAAATAAGCATATAAAACCGATACAAAAACTGAACATGTAGAATGGTGAGGTAAAACATTCGCTCCTCACCCTGGGGCATCATCTGTGCGCCCCACTTGGGGGGCCCCACCCCTAGACAGGAGGCTTGCCCTGTCTTACTTGGCTCTGGGTCCCCAGTGTCTAGCTGGGCACCTGCACACATAGGCACTTGAGGAACCTGTGCTAGATGAATGAATGAGCGATTGGATGAACGTAGCCCTGCCCACCTGCGGGACCTCGGCAGAAGCCCTCACTGTGCCATGGGTCAGCTGTGCCCCAGGCCAAGCTCCCCAGCCCTCCACTTGTGCCCTGTGCTTTTGCCTGCAGTCTGCAGACTCCGGCAAGCGGCCCTCCACCTTGGCGGGCCAGTTCAAGCAGTCCCTGGACCAGCTGATGAAAATCCTGACCAACCGCCAGCCCTACTTCATCCGCTGCATCAAACCCAATGAGTACAAGAAGCCACTGGTAATGCGGGGAGGGAGAAGGCCTCTACTGCATGAGTCTGATGGCATCTGGGGTCATGTCACTCCCTGCACGAGTGTCTGGGCAGCTTTAGAGCTATCTGCCCCCATTTTACAGATGTGGGTACTGAGGCAAGGTGACCAGTCTAGGCCATTTGAAGGTCTGTGACCTTCAGGGCTTTGGATCACCTGGACCTCAACTGTCTCAGCCCTGCCATTCGCCTGCCATTGGCCAGGTGTGTTGCTTCTCTGAGCCTCAGTTTTCTCTTCCGTAAATTCAGGACCTGCCTACCTGCAGGGGGCAGCAAGGATTGCACATGACGTTTTTGCCACATCTGCATAAGTAAACCACACTCCATAAGGGGCAGCAACCAGTACTGTGATTTTAGAGACTGACACCAACTGCTGGTCACCGAGACCTGAGGCCATGCAGCCCTTGGAAGGCGGCTTTATCTGCTTATGTGTGTGGTGGGGTGGGAGCCTGCTGCCTGCCCAGCCCCTGACACATGGGCTTGGGAATCCCACCCAGAGGCTGCAAATACAGGATTCCAGAAACTCGGAGATGCCATCTGAGAGGAGATAACATGATTAAAAAAAAAAAAAAATCTTAAGAAAAGAAATAATATTACATTAAATGAAGTGCCTTTTTGAAAAGTATAAAATCATATGAAATTCAGGCTGGCCCAGGAGATCCAAAGTGTGTCTTCCTTAAAGGCACAATGCACAGATGTTAGAGAGTAACTGTGCTCCCAGAGGTCCTCTACCCACGCCCACAGGTGGGGGCCTGAGGATCATTCTCAGGTCTTGTGGGTGCCCCTGGCTGAGACATTTCTGGGAGTTGGTAGCTGCTGTGCGGGTGTAGGGGAACCCAGGCTGAGGGGCCAGGAAGGTTCAAGGTAGGAACCCTGGCTCAGCCACTCAGGAGCATGGCCCTGAGCCTCAGGCAGCTTGTCTTTAAGTTGGAGCTCAGTACCGCACCAGGTAGGGCTGTTGTAAAGATTAAAGGAAAAGCACGAGGCCCACCGGAAATAACAAATGGGAGCTAAGGAGTTGCCCAAAACTAACTACTGTGCGGTCCTAGATGCCACAGGCAGTTGCCTCTGTGGCACTCCGTGTTTCCAGGTGCTGGTGGGCTTGCCAGATTGGAGGGCTTGCCCCAGTCCCCAGACACTCCTGGTTGGAGGTGGAGGGGGGCTCTCGAGGGTCCCAGGCATGCAGAGTCTTGGGGCCATGGCTGAGACCCCATACCCCTGTGCAAAGCATCGTGGCCAAGTTCCTCTCCAAATACCCATCTCTGGAGGATGGACAGACTAAGTTTAGAATATTTTCTGACTCAAAGTAGGAAAGGTACTTATTCCTTCCACTAGAGTGTGAGAGGCACGATGGAGCCCCAGCCTGAAGGACTGCAGGGGCACCGGTCACCCCAACACAGGCAAAGCCAGAAGGAAACTGTGTTCTTTGGCATCATTGCTTGGGGGCACTTCAAAAAATTTTAAATGTGGCATATGCAAAAACACTTCGATATTCCTCATACTTTGCATATTCTGAAAATGTGGGAAGCATTTGGTGTTCTTGTGGATGTCCCAGTTCGTATGTTATCGACTTTTTAGCTCCTTGGAAAACACTTCCAGGACTTTGCAGCGACTTCAACCAAATATCTCCCTTCAAAACAGAACGTTCATGAAACCAAGCGTTTGCTTGGTTCTCCTGCATCTGGTGGACAGCCGAAGGGTTGGTGGCAGGGAAGTCCGGAAGGGGGAGGCCCGCGCCATCAGCCCCTCTCCTCTGCGCCCACAGCTCTTCAACCGGGAGCTATGCATCTGGCAGCTGCGCTACTCAGGCATGATAGAGACGCTGCACATCCGCAAGTCCGGATTCCCCATCCGCTACTCGTTCGAGGAGTTCTCGCAGAGGTTCCACGTCCTGCTGCCCAGCGCCGTGCGCACGGAGGTGTGTGTCCCCACGGCCCGGCACACGGGCCCCCGAGAGGCGGCGTGCGCATCCGCAGAACCCAGCCGCCTCTGGGCGCCCACACGGCCGCCGTTCCAAGCGGGCTGCCCACCTGATGCCCAGGGCCCCTCCCTGGACTCCAAGCTTTGAAATGACCCCCGTTCCTGCTTCGGTTCTCTAGACGAGGCTAGCGGCTGATTATGTTCCTTCTAGGAGCATGCGCAGTTAAAAGCAAACACTCTCTTTTACGTGGCAGAATGTCACAGAGATGATAAGTGGCCAGGGAGCAGGACACTTCCTGCTTCCTAGCCTTCCCCGAACACTCAGCCATCCAGAAGTTTGGGCTGCCTGTGTCCAACGGCCACACTGAGGCCCCAGGCCCTACAAGGTGTGGTGGCCTCATGGTCCCCTGGGCCCCACCCTTGATCCAGGGTGCCCAGTGCCTGTGCCCCGGCCCAGCAGCCCCTGACGGCGACCCCTGTGGGAGCAGACGGACCCCGCTCCCTAGGAAGCCCCGGAGGAGGGACCTCAGGCTCCGGCGTGACTCCACAGAGCCAGTCCTGTTTCTCTTTGGCAGCTTCGGGGCAAGTTTCGCCAGATGACCCTGCGCATCGCCGAAAGCAGGCTGCGCACAGACAAAGACTGGAAAATGGGAAAGACCAAAATTTTCCTGAAGGTGAGACCCTGAACGTGCTGGTCCTCAGCCTCCGGAAGCCTGTGTGGCTGGTCTGGTGCCCGTGGGCGCCTGGGCCGTGCGTGGCCCCTCCCTCAAGAAAGCCACGCTAGGGAGGAAGGGAGGAGGACGGCACGGGGAGAGCCCGGCCGTGAAAGCCCGGGGGCTTCTCAGAGGAGGACATTAAGGGCAAGGCCTGAGGAGAAGGAGGGGCTGCCTCCAAGCCACCGCGGAAGAGCAAGAAGGAGCTGAGGGAGGTCTCCCACTGTCCCGGAGAACAGCCCTTCAGGCCCGCCACAGTCTGCAGTCAGACCTGGGGAAGCCCCGCCCCTGCCTCCCTGGAGAGGCGGGGCTTCAGGCAGGAGGCAGTGTGCCCCCTCCCCCCATGACAGCTCCTTGGCCGGTCAGTACAAGCAGCACCATCTCCCACCTCCCACCTCCCTCTCCGTCAACTCACAGGGAGGCTCAAGGTCACGCAGAGGCAGCCTCCCGCCCTTGAGGCTGGCCTTCGGGCCCTCCAGGATTGCGAACTGGGTCAGGGAGCCACAGGGAGAGAACCTCCGTGTCTCCTAGCCTCACACGCCTTGGGCAGGTCAGCAGGGCGAGAAAGAGAAGATCAGGGCTAGAATCAGGGCTCTGCCAGCCGGCCCCGCACCCCACCTCGTCCCCACTGCCCTTCCTGAGGCCTCCACGCTCTCCTCCTCCCCCGTAGAGCCTGCCCAAACGTCCTTGTCTGTCATCCCAGCCCCAGCTCTCCAGTGGGTCTGTCCGTAGGTCCATGCGTTAGTCACGTCTGCCTGTGCTGGGACTCTGGGGCTTGACAGGAAGGAAGAAGCAGAGGGGCTTCAGACCCCACTGGGGAGGTGAGGCTGGCAGAGGGAAGAGGTCTGGAGAGTCCCAGGGCCGCTGCCCAGGAGGGTGCGGTATGGAGAGTGGGGTCAGCGTGGGTGGATGGCCAAGGAGGAGAGGTGAGTGCCCACCCCTCCATCGCTCCCCCTTCCTGGCTGCTCCGTGAGGCCACAGTCGGGGGTCTAGTCCATCTCTGTGTCCCCAGGGCCCACCCAGGCACACGAAGAGACCCAGTGCTTGCTTGATGCAAGACTGATGGGGGCAGGAAGGGCCACCAAGCCCCTGGCCTCTGCTCATCACTTAGCAAAGGGCTGTGCTGCGCTCTACTCTGCAAAGACAGCCCCTTCCTTCCGGGCCCGGGATCCAGGGGGAGCAGGGAGGTGGGCCAGGGAAAGTCACCGCTCAGGGATGAATACGGCTTATGACCTCAACACTCTGAATTCTACGCAAAGGCTGGAGTTCATGTTTATATGGAAACAAGCGTGCATCTGTATTACAGCTGAATGAGCGTTGCTCTGAATTCTACGCAAAGGCTGGAGTTCATGTTTATATGGAAACAAGCGTGCATCTGTATTACAGCTGAATGAGCGTTGCACATGAGTTTTGGGAAATAAAGTACAGCTTTGGGGAAATGTTTTGCCCCCATCTTGGTTTCTCCAGAGCAGAAGTGAAATTTCCCAGATCGAATTAACAAGAAGAAAGAACTAAAATGGGAAGTTCTTGGATCGGGGCTGGGGATGTAGCTGTGGTTCTCTGCTCTGAGCCACATCGGTGGCAGCATGAGGGCCCCATCCCCTGCCCGCCCTCCTAGGAGCCGTGTGGGAAGAGTCTGAGACACCCTGACTTCTGGCTGCAGGTGGGCGAGTAGGGGTGAGGCAGGGCAGCTGCGTGATGAGATCTCTCCCATCCCAGGAAAACCAGGAAACCCTGCTGGCGGTACAGAGGAGCCAGGCCCTGGACAAGGCTGCAGTCAGCATCCAGAGAGTCCTGCGGGGCTACAGATACAGGTACCTGCCCTGACCCGTCCCAGCCCATACACCCACCCGCCATGTACCCTGGGCAGGCCTGTACCCCACAAGGGCCACATGTTCCCACTGGTCCCCCTCTCGGGGTGACTGAGGCAGAAGCGCTGTCGGGACCTCCTGACCAGGGACACTGCAGCCTGTGTTGGCCAGAGAATTCTAATACATTATTTGAATCTTTGGGGTGGAGGGCAAACTCCACCATGGAAGCAAGAGCCCAATGAAGCGTCAGCTCTGGTTTCGACTATATCTCGGTGTTCTCCTTCAGTTGTCTTAGAGAACGTATGGGTTTGGTTTTATGAGGTGGCTGGTTTTGGAGGGAAGAAAAGAACTGTCTTTGACTCGGGTTCCTTGTCAGTAAGAAGATAACGCTTGAATTTCAGTGCAGGTTCAGTAAATTAGCCATATTACCGCCTCCCTCCCCCTCACCACGTCCAGGGGGCTCGGCAGGTCCCATGGTGCCATTCCCTGCTGTCCTGTCGGCCCGTTGCCAACCATAGGAAGGCCTGGAAACCCAGAGAGGACAAAGTGCGAGAAAGTGGCTGAGCCACGGGAATAGCGGCCATGGGCGCCAGCAAGCAGGGTCATGAGGCGGGGAGGTGTGGCTTAGAAGGCCATACAGGTTCGGGATTCCCCAGTGGTCTCCACTGCCATTGTTGGGGGTGAGCTCATTACTACCCATCAAGGATGACTTCCTGCACAACCCAGGTGAGGGTGGATGTCTAGGCTTTCCACTGGGCATCTTCTGGTGTAGGTGGGGGAACCACAGTTGTTTACATGATGTTTCACTGGAGTAGACTTGGTTATTATCTAAAAGTTTTCTGTCTTGCTAAACTGCCCCTTTCTTGATCCTTTTGGTAGAGAGAGAAGCCTTTTCTTGGGGTCTTTCTGGTCTGTGCCCATTGTCATTTCTGGATCGCCTACTTCTTCAACTCCTAGTCTGGGGTATGTGAGGCAAAAAGAAATCCAGAGAAGTTACCACTGTGTCTGAGATCCTCAGCTGGTCTTCCTTCTTCTCTCCATCTTTCAGAGTCTTCTTAATGTTTGTTTTATGTATAATGTCTAGGGGTTTTTAGTTGTCGTTAATAGGAGGAGTAAGGGAAAGTATGTCTACTCCGTCTTCCCAGAAGTGATCACCATTGGTAACTAATGGTGTTCTTGCTGTTCTGGCCAATGCAATTAGACAAGAAATTTAAAGAAAATATAGAAATCAGGGTTTTTCCACTTCAACACTATTGACATTTTGCTTGGATAACTTTTTGTCATAGGGGGCTGTCCTGGGCATTGCAGGATGTTTAGCAACATCTGAACTCTACTCACTAGATGCCAGTAGCATCCTCCCCAGCCCCCGGTCATGGCAACCAAAAATGTGTCTAGACATTGCCAAATGTGCCTGGGGGGCAGAATCACCCCCAGTTGAGAATCACTGGTATAAGTATTAGAAAGGAGACAAATTATCTTTATTTTTAGATAATTCAGTTGTTTACTTTGGCCTTATATTAGAATCATCATGTGAGTGTGTGAGTGTGTGTGTGTGTGTGTGTGTGTGTGTGTACATGCACCAAAAAATATTGAATAGATAGATATACAGACATATATTGTCCACCCATCAACAAAGATTCTGACTTAATTGGACTGGACGGCACCCAGACATCAATAAATATTGAAGTCCTCCAGATGATTTTTTTCTTGTTCTTTTTTGTTTGTTTGTTTTGGTTTTTGTCCCCCAGTTTTATTGAGATATAATTGACTTACAGTACTGTACAAGTTTAAGGGGTACCACATAACGATTTGACTTATACATATCATGAAACGGTTACCACAATAAGTTTAGTGAACAACCACCATCTCATACAGATGCAGAAACAAAAGAAAACAATTTTTTTTCCCTTGTGATGGAAATCCTTCTTAGGGTCTACTCTTTTAATAGCTTTTATATATACCATAGAGCAGTGCTAACTATAGTCATCGTGTTGTACATTACATCCCTAGTACTTAATCTTACAACTGGAAGTTTGCACCTTTTGACCACCTTCATCCAATTCCCCCTCCCCCAACTCCCCGAAGGTGATTTTTAATATGATTGAGATCTACTGTCCTAAACCTAAGAAAATACCCTGAAAAATTATTAGAAGTGATAAGAAAACTCAGTTAAGTGTGGGAGAAAAGGTACATCCTGTATGCACCTCTGACTCCCCCAAGAGGCGAGGTTTCAGGTTACCTCCTCCAGTTTTCAGCCCTCGTTCCTCCTTGTGGAGGGAGCAGTCTGCTGGAGCTTGCCAGGCTGCCTGGGTCTGGGGGCAGCCCTCTGCTTTGACCTGCCCCCAGAGAGGAGCTCTGGTCCTAAGACTTCTGACCTGATTTCTGGTAAACCCCTGGGCTAGTGGCCAGAGGAGGGGGCAGAGTCTGACAACGAATAAAAAGTTGGAAATGGGTTTTATCCCTTCAGAGATCTTTGGGGGAAATGAGGAAATTTATTCTCCTCGCTCTAAAAACTGGACTGTCCTCGGGAATTCCCTGGAGGTCCAGTGGTTAGGACTCCTCGCTTCCACTTCAGGGGGCACAGATTCAATCCCTGGTTGGGGAACTAAGATCCCGCAAGCTGCGTGGCATGGCCAAAAGAAAATAAAGAAAAGAAAAAGAAAAAAGATCAGTTTAAATAAATAAGTAAGTAAATAAAAACTGAACTGTCCTCATTCACAGATTTAGTTGTTGGCAGTAGATTTTAAGCTCCTAACCTGTCTGTCTTTCAGCCTATAAAGGCTTCTGGAAAAGAAATATTGTATGCATTCATTTCCCCCGACATTTCATTCCCTCTCTTCTTTCAAAATCAGTTTTTCCCCCCAAAGGCTTTAAAATGTCTGTGGTTGTTACCACTGACTTGCATTTCCGCTTCTAGGAAGGAGTTCCTAAGGCAGAGGCGGGCAGCTGTGACCCTCCAGGCCTGGTGGAGAGGCTACTACAGCAGGAGGAACTTCAAGCTGGTAAGAGACTCACGTGGGAGGCGGAACCTGCGGGAGCAGCCGTCCAATTAGAAACAAATGTTGACGATTGTTTATGACTGTGAGAGCTGGGGCAGGAAGCATCACATCAGCCACAGGCATGATCTGGGCCTCAGCACCCCACACACTCTTCTTAGCATGGTGTCAGGTCACACAGTTTGCGGGTTTCAAAGCGTTCTCCTGCAGAATTTGGGGCATCTCCAGGGCTAGAATGAGATGCCCTGCTCTGAAATTAGATGGTGGCTTTTTTTCCCAATTTCCGGGCAACAGAATAAGTTAATGGATTGATTGTTTTCTGTTTCAAGCATTTTTTTCTAGTTTTTTCCTTGACCACAGGCACTGCTAACGAGTGTCTGCGCAACAAGCAAACCAGAGCAACCTTGAACCGTGTCCTGTGGGGCCTGTTCGACTGCTTGCCTTGGTCATGGCTGCGACTGTGGTCGGGACATGCCGTGGTCACGTCAGCAAAACTGACCCACACCTGTCCTCGTTCCGTGCTCACAAGGGCACATCGGCAGCTGACATGGATGGAAAGGCTCCTTGGGGCCTGTCGCTCTGTGTGCATCATTTCATTTATTATTTTTTTTCCCTAAATTTCTTATATGTAGTTTTTTTTTTAATACATTTATTTATTTTATTTATTTACTTTTGGCTGTGTTGGGTCTTCATTGCTGTGCACGGGCTTTCTCCAGCCGCGGCTGGCGGGCTCTAGAGCGCCGGCTCAGTAGTTGTGGCGCACGGGCTTAGCTGCTCCGCGGCACGTGGGATCTTCCCGGACCAGGGCTCGAACCCGTGTCCCCTGCATTGGCAGGCGGATTCTTAACCACTGCGCCACCAGGGAAGTCCCCATTTTATTTATTATTAAGCCAACGCTGTATGCCAAGGGACCGAGGCATAGAGAAATTAAGTCATTTCCCCAAGAGCACGCAGTCAGTAAGCAGCAGAGCTGGAGTTTGGATGTGCGTCTGTGTGACTTCCAAACCTGTGAGATGAAGCGTGACCCCTCACACCTGGCAGCCGTTAGGTTGGTCTTTCAGAAGCCAACAGGAGCCATCCCAGAGGCTTAGGGACTGCTGTGGCCTAGGGTGTGTTTGCAGCATAGAAGCAGGTACTCATAGTTTATTATTTCCTCTTTATTTTCAAAATCCTTGAGGGATTAGCTTGAGGGAGCCGGCCATAGGCCTCCACACAGGTACTCTAGCTCCACACAAGCTGGCTGGACTTGGCTGCAGGTGTGAAAAGCAAGGCCTCTGGAGTCGTATCACGCATGTGACACCCAAACCAGTTCTCTGTTACTGGTAGAAGTACCAGGAAACTACTTTATTATTGACGCCATTTAAAAAGCCTTCTTTAGCACTAGTTTCATGCCAGGCTCTGTTCTAACTGCTTTACAAGTGTAACTAACTCACTTAATATGCTTGTACTCACAGGCACATAAAATTTTAGCACTAGCGCTTATGCCATAAAGCAGGTAACTGTAAAGCTAATTTGTGAGGACACCTTGCCCCTTGCTCTCTGTCCCCTCGGGAAGGCCTTTCTCTGCTCTGTGCCCTGCTGGGCCCAGGCCTCTCTGTGAGTGCCCGTCCTTCTTGCCTCCGCAGGTCCTCCTGGGTCTTGAGCGTCTGCAGGCCATTGCCCGGAGCCACCTGCTGGCAAAGCAGTACCAGGACATGCGGCAGAGGATGGTCCAGCTGCAAGCCCTCTGCAGGGGCTACCTGGTGCGCCAGCAGGTCCAGGCCAAGAGGAGGGCAGTGGTGGTCATCCAGGCGTACGCCAGGGGCGCAGCTGTCCGGCGGAACTTCCGGCAGCAGAAAGCCAATGTAGGTGGTCACTGCCCTCTTGGGCAGGTGGGAGGTGGCTGGGCCCAGGTGAGGGAGGGTAGGCGGAAGGAATGGGCAGCAACATAGGGCTCTTGCCAGACACTCCTGCCCCCTCCAGGTCCAAAAATACCAAGAAATACCAAGAGGAGCCTTCAAGAGAGTCCAGGCAAGAGAGGCGGGAGGGCAGGGAACAGGGGAGCAGCGCCGAGATGCGTATCCCTGCGTTTTGAAATTTCACCCTTGCGTGATCCCATTTCCTCCATTCGGAGAGCACCTGAGACTCAGCCTCACTCCTCAGAACTTGCTCATTTGGCAGTGGTGATAAGGAAAGAGGGCCTAGGCTAAAGTCTTCCCCTGCTCCGTAGATGAAAATGGGTCCACGGGGCACAGTGCTAGTACAGTGGCCAGAGCAAGAAACAGTGCAGAGCCCCAGACACGTCAGCAGCGTGTTCCTGCACCCACATGGCCCCGGACAGGCCACAGACCAGGGCAGGCCCAGGGCCCCCTCCCAGGGGAGCCTTGGTACTCTTTGTGAAGGGACCAGGTGGGCCTGAGTGGGTTTTGCAGCTAGGTTCTGGGGGTCTTCGGGCTTTGGCGTGGTACCCTGTGAGGACAAGCAAGCATCTCCCCTCTCTGGACCTCTAATTATCCACTGGGAAAGGAGAAGCCCAGGCTGGTTGATCTCCAGTCCCTGTCGCTTTTAAAACCTAGGATTTTAGAGGGAAATGTATTGATTTGGACAAATATGGCGGGAGGAGGTTTATTTGGCTCCCGGGAGGGGCTTGCCCCAGCTGGGCCTGTGGTAACCGTGGCCCCCCGGGGTGTCTGTGCAGGAGCCTCTGGTCATCCCTGCTGCAGAGCAGAAAAGCCCAAGCGCTGTCCCCAGCAGGAAGCGTAAGTCCATCTACGACACTGTCACCGACACGGAGATGGTGGAACAGGTGTTCGGCTTCCTGCCTTCCCTGATGGGCGGGCAGGAAGGCCAGGCCACACCGCACGTCGAGGTAAGATAGGCCCTGCCGGCACAGCAGCGAGAGGGGCTCTGTCTGGGGGCCAACCTCTAGGCTTTACTGAAAAGCCAAGACTCAGCTCGGGGAGCCGAAGGAGTAGGTAGGTGTTGAAGTGAGTTCTGCGGTCCTGGGTGAAGATGCAGGGAAAACAGGAGCGAGGGTCTCTGTGGTCTAACCCTTTCAAATTGAGCAGGTTTCTTACCTGCAAGGCTTCCTAGAGCCTTTACTGCGCGAATGTCATTGGGCTTTCAATCGGGCAGCGTTTCCCGCGTGCGTTTGGCCCCTGTCACAGAGCACCTCGGCGGCTGCTGCTCTGCAGTCTGTGACCTGGGGACCCGAGGTAGAAAACGCACGGCAGGAGGAGGGCGTATCTGATTTGGGGGCAGCTCCGGGGCTGTCCCGCTGACTCGCACCGCATCCTGCTCTGGGCCAGTGACCTAGGCGCCCCCCAAGGTGCTCATGCCTCCCCCTCCCCCGCCCAGGCTCCCCCACACACACATAAATCATCTGTGCAGTGCGGGCAGCCCGGCCCCCCTCCACTGGAGGAGCATTTGACAGAAGCAAGCAGGAAGCGGGTAGGGAGTGGGGAGTGTCTGGAGAGCCCAGGTCTGCAGGCAGAGGGTGCCAGGTACCTGGGGCTTTCACACCGAGGCCCGCCCAGCACCCGGCAGCCCACCAGGGGCCCACCGAGGGTGAGGGTCGGGGAGGTCCCCAACACAAGGGGCAGTGGATAATTCTGCACCCCGTCAATAACCAGACAGACCCTTCTTGGGGCTCCCCGGCCCCCAAAGATGCACACGCTGCCAGGTCACATCTTAAAGGACAGCAGACCCTTGTCCCTCCCTCTCACTGGCACCCAGGATCTGGAAGAGAGGACCCAGAAGCTACCCGAGGTTGACCTGGACACGGTCCCCATCATGGAGGAGCCCGAGGAGGACGCAGACGGCCTGGCCGAGTACACCTTCCCCAAGTTCGCTGTGACCTACTTTCAGAAATCAGCCAGCCACACACACATCCGGCGGCCCCTCCGATACCCTCTGCTTTACCACGAGGAGGATGCCGACTGCTCGGTACCTGGTTCTCTGGTTTCTAGTGGCTCAGGCCTCCCCCTGGTTCAGCGGGAACCAGGCACGGACGGGGTGCTGTGGGCTCCCCGCTGCGTGGAGCTGGCTTCCAGCCAGGCACTCTGTCCCCGTCTCCCCAGGCCGCCCTGGCTGTGTGGAACATCATCCAGAGGTTCATGGGTGACATCCCGGAGCCAGTGCTCTTTGCCAGGAACACCCTGCGTGGTGACTCGGTGATGCGGCAGATCCATGACGCCCCGGGCAGGGAGAGCGGTGCCCAGCCTCCAGCACACGGCGGATCCGCACAGGTGCGCAGTGGGCGGGGGCACAAAGGGCATACGCCCTTCCGGGGTCCCCAGGCCCCGGAAGCTGGACTGGAAGCGGGAGGCAAGGTGTGGAGTGAGCATCACCTGCTGGACCCAGGGGCCCCCGAGGCTTTTCAGTCTTGGATGGCACTCAGGAACTCCTGAGTCAGGCATTACACCCAGGACTTTGTGAATTAACACAGTCATCAGAGGAGAGGATCTCCCAGGCTCTGAACACCGGGTTTGACCTGAACGTTGGACAGTAATACTAACAACAGATGTTATTACTGACTGGTGACGTGCTATGTGCCAGTTGCCTGTCTGCAGTTAATTTCCAGATGAGCCATCCCTACAAGGTAGGGATTATTAAGTTTATTGTAGCTAGAGGAACTGAGAAGTGAAGTGACTTGTCCCCAGATCACAGTGAATACGTGTGACACAGCTGGGCTTTGAATCCATTCTGCTGAACTCAGAGACCAAATTCTTTACCCATGTTCTGCCCTGTCCTCTGATGGAAGGTTAATTCACATCCATATTTGGTCAGAAGTCCTTCCTAAAGCCCTGGTTTCATGATGTCATCTTAGTGGAATTAACGAAAATAGTCCAAAGGAATGACACAGCAGTGATAGCACTCGGGCCCACCAGCATTAGGAGTCCCACGATTGCCTATGATTCTGACACCAATTCCAATGTATGGGGATTTTTCCCCACACCAAGACTTCTCAGTACCAGCTGGGTGTCCTACAATTCAACTCAATCCTGACACTATCTGTCTGGAGGTAACGTCTGATTCCACAGATGAAGGGCTCCATCCTTCAAGATGACCCCTGCTTCAGCGCAAGTCCGGATTGTTCCTCATTTGCTGACCCACTGGCTGTAATCAGAGGGTTCCCATGACACCCTTCTTGGGTTTAATTTGGGAGAGTGGCTCAGAGAATTCGGAGCAACATTTTACTTACTACATTACTGGTTTATTATAAAAGGATACAACTCAGAACAGCCAGATGGGAGAGATGCATAGGGCATGGTGTGGGGAAAGACTAAGACGCTTCTATGGGGAATTCCCAGGTGGTCCAGTGGTTAGGACTCCATACTTTCACTGCCGAGGGCCTGGGTTCAATCGCTGGTCGGGAAACTAAGATCCCACAAGCCACACGGTGCAGCCAAACAATAGATAATAAATAATAGGAAAAAAGAAGAAGAAGCTTCCATGTCCTCTCCAGGCACCACTCTCGCTAAATCTCCAAGTGGTCACCAACCTGGAAGCTCTCTGAACCCTGTTCTTTTGGGGTTTTACGCAGGCCTCATTACATAGATACGATTGATGAAATCATTGGCCACTGAGCCAGCTGAACTCAATGTCCCGCCCCTCCCCCCTCCCCTTGTCCCCTGGCAACCAGACCCACCCTTAGGTGCTTTCCAAAAGTCACCTCATTAACATAAAAAGACACCTTTATCATAGGAAATTCCAAGGGTTTTAGGAGCTCTGTGCCAGTAATGGGGACACAGACCAAATATATATTTCCTATTAGAAATCACAATATCACAGTGCCCCATACCTCAGCTCAGATAGCTGTGAGGTCCTGTGTGCAGACCAACTGCATAGACATCTAAGGGAGTCTGCAGCCTGGCATCACGTGGCCAGATCTGGTCCAGGGATTACATGGAAGTTGCCCAAACTCAAGCCCTGACTCCCTGACCTCTAGAGATGTGGGCTCTGCAGAGTGTAATAGTCATTCATTGCTGTGTAACAAATTACCCCCTAAATTTGACAGCTTGAAACAGCCCACATTCGTTATCTCAGACAGTTTTTGAGGGTCAGGAGCAGCTTAGCTGGTTAGTTCGGGCTCAAGGTCTCTGGTGAGGTTGCAGTCAAGCTGTCATCTCCAAGCTCGACTGGGGCTATGGGATCTGCTTCCAAATGGCTCCCTCACATAGCTGCTGGCAGGAGCCCTCAGCTCTGGCCACCTGGGCCTCTCCATGGTGCTGCCCGAGTGTTCTCACACATGCTTCCTCCACAATGAGTGACCTCAGAGAGACAGCAGGAAGGAAGCTTCAATGCCTACATGCCACGGTGGGTGAGAATGTCAGGAGGCAAGGGCCACTGGGGGCCACCTTGGAGGCTGGCCACTTCTCAGGGAGGGGATGCTGGGAGGTGGTCCAGCCACTGGCACCTCTGGAAGGTGAACACAGGGAGGACTGGCTTCCCAGAGGTCAGATCTCAAATGTTCCTTCCTGCACACTTATTAAGCACCCACCATGTGCCCCCCGAGGAGGAGCAGTGGGCTGAGTGAGCCTTGCCCACCCTCGCCCGCCAGCCTACCATGTTTTATGTTTGTCCCCTGTGTGGCAAACCAGTTTTAGCCCAGCCAGAAGCTGGTACCCAGCCCTGGACCCAGTCCCACATTGAGCTCTAATTTTGGCAGCAACTTCTCATGACACCATCAGGACAGTGTGTGACCCCTGCCCTAAGGAGACCAGCAGATCACGATGGCTGGGGGCAGACCCCTCCCCACCCAGACCAGGCCCCGCAGCTTAGAATCTTCTGATCTCTGGGAAAGCCCCTACCTTGCAGTGGGTGGAGTGTATTCCAATTCATCCACCAAACTGTCACAGAGAGTGACCATAGCCTGGGGCTGTCCTGGGCACCTGGGCTCAGACCCAGCCCGCCTGGCTGGCGAGAGGTCCAAGCTTTGGAATCAGGACAGTCCTGAGCCCTCCCAGAGGGCAGGTGACTGGCCGAGCAGCTTTTGTCCAGTTTCTCACTTTCCCTCGCCTCTGTTTCCTCACTCAGCTGTGAGGATGGCAATGCACACCTGTCAGTGTTGCACAGCTCGGTCAAGATGAGGGGCTGCTTGGCGCTTTGTCAATCAGCTGGGAAATGGCTGGGGGACCTGAAGACTAGCCCCACCCTAGGCACTGTTGGGTCAGATTGGGAGGTGCTACCCCAGCTCACCATCCCTCAAGAACTGTCTCCATCCACAGAGGCCCAACCGCAGGGACAGCGGGACCAAGGACATCTCCTCCATGAAGCTGAAGCGGTCCTCCAGGGTCACGGGCCAGGTGAGCCCAGGGACAGGGGACCTGGGCCTGTTCCCAGCTCTGCCGCCAGCTGGCTGGCCTGCGGCAGCATTCCAGGCTTTCACCCGGTTTCCTCCTTTGCAAATGGGAAGAATCTCAGCTGTCCTGACTGCCGCCTTTGGGTTTCAAGGTGGCCAGCCAGCTGAATATCGGGGAAGAGGCATTTGATCCTGACGAACCCATCTCAGACCGACCCATGTCCAATCTGGAGAAGGTGCAGTTCATTGTGGGTTATGCCATCCTGCGGCCCAGCCTCAGGTCAGTCCCCACCCCCGTCGCACCCCATTCAGAACATGGGACCCCTCATTGGCTCTCAGCCCATGGCTGCAGCCCTATCCTGCTCCCTACCCTGGGGCCTGCAGGCTGGGTCTCAGGACAGCAGACGTTATCATCAAGGGTTCTCTATTTGCTCTGGGTTAAAACCCCTGGGTGAAACCCAGTTTTAGGAAGACAAATTCATCATGGGCTGGTGATTCATTTGATAACCAGCTTTAATGCAAGTCCGTTTAAATGGGCAAGTCCCTCATTTATGTTATATATATTTTACTTTATATACAATTTGCTTTACAGGAATTGTGTTTTTATAGAAATTTAAAGAACCATGTATACTGCTTTCAGGGACAGACTACTGTATCTCAAGGGTTCACATATTTTAAGTTATTATTTTTAACCAAATTGGGGGAATTGGGGGCATTATTTCTTCAAATGTTCTTTTCTACTTCATTCTCTCTCTCTTTTCCTTTGAACTCTAATTAAACCTATGGAAGACTTTTATATTATCCCTTACATCCCTGAGGGTCTGTTCATCCCTGCTTTCTTTTTTTTTTCCTCTGTTCTTTAGATTGGATAGTTTCTATTAATCTATCTTCACATTCACTGATTTTTCTTTGGTCTTCCCCAGTCTGCTATTATACCCATCCAACATTTTTTTAAAATTTCATATATCATATTTTTCAATTCTAGAGTTTGCAGTTGGTTCTTTTTTATAGTTTCTGTTTCTCTGCCAAGATATCCTGTTTGTTCATTCACTATGAGCATAGTGTCCTTTACATCTTTGAGCACAGTTATGGTAGTTTTTAAACCTTTTCTGATTAATCCAATATCTGGTTCATCTTGGGGCCAGTTTCCACTGATTGCCTTTTCTCTTGAGAATGGTCATGTTTTCCTGTTTCCTCATACGTCCAGTACCTGACTGTTATTTTCTCAGAAATCTAGTACTTTGGGGTTGTATCCTAGACATTTGGGGATGATATGTTTAGAGACTCTGGAATCTGTTGTATTCCTTCGGAGAGTGTTGACTTTTCATTTTGGCAGACAATTAACTTGGGTGGATTCAAACTCTGCCTCCCTTTGGTGAGCAGTACCTGGAAACCCTGTTCAGTTATTTTAGCCTTTGCTGGACTGCCTGGAGTCTTCCCCACACATGTGTAGATCAAGGGTGAGCCAGAGATTCAGGAAGATTTTATATGCAAAATGTAGGACTCCTCTTCTTTGGCTGTCTTCATTACACGATTTCTCTTTTCACTTTCAACTGCTGTGGGTACCCAAACTCTGTCTTCTGGTTCTTCAAGCCAGTAAGACTAGCGTTTTAGCTGCCTGCATGACACTAACATGGCAACTCTTCCAACTTAGTTGGTTCTACTGGTAATTCTCTCATGGTTAGTCCTCACTGGCCACCACACCCTCCAACATGGCAGACCCATATAAGATGATTGTGGGTTCTTCAGATACCCTATAGGCACTTCCGCACAGTCCTGACCCCAGCTGGGGCCAACACTGTCTCAGGGATCCCTTGAGGTTCTCTGTCATCTCTAGCCCCTAATGGAACATACCACAGCCTCTTAACCACTGGGACCCTCCGGAATGATGGTTGGCCTGCTTGCGTGGATCCCAGCGAGATGCCTGACGCCCAGCTCCTTCCATGGCCTCCTCTTGGTCAACCGACACCCATCCACGCTTGCCCCACCAAACTGTACAAGTGCAGTTCTCAGCTCTTGACTGTTCTTTCCCATCTTGCGCATCAAGGGTGGCTTAGACTTCTCTAGCAGGAAGCAGACACTAGTCTCTTGTTCATGGAGACCCCCAACTTGTATCTCCAGGGGACACAAACGAAGCACTCTCAAGAGCTCTGTCATCATGCCCCATTCCAGTACCCTGGGGTGGTCCAGTGGGCTGCTGGGGCTCATCATGCCTCAGATGGGGAGTGAGGTGGGTCCGTCTCTAGCAGACAGTCCCCACTCCATTAGCAGTTCTCCTGGGTCCCCCCTCACTCCCCCTCACTTAGATGTAGTGAAGATGAGCCAGAGATCTCTCTACTCCCATGAAGTCGCTTCCAGGAATCACCTTTCAAATTTCTCACCTTCCTTTATGCAGGCTGGAGATGGCGTGCTGGCTGGACTGGTTCTGCCATCTTTTAGTAAATCCTACAAGAGTGTATCTCTTTAGAATATTATTATCATCTGTTTATCCTTGGCTTTGGAGTCTTAGCCAAATTCCAAGACAAAGCAAATGCCCCACTTCACATCCAGCCACACGTTTGATAAATGTTTATTAAGTACCTGCTCAGGGCCAGGCCCTGGCCTGTGGGCTGGGGATGTAGAGAAGAAGGCAACGTGTCTCTGTCCTCAAGGAGCCCATCCTTTAGTTGGGGAGCATGGGAGGACCCGGAGACCCACAATAACTGCCTGTGCTAAGGTGGTGATCCAGTGGGGGCACCGAAAAAGAGTAGGGCCAGGTGGGGTGGGAAGGAGGAGGGGTGTTCGCTAGACAGAGGGAGAGGGTGAGCAGGGTCACAGAGTTCTGAAACAGCCTGAGGGTCTGGAATTCCGGATGATTTGTCCCAGCTGGGGCCCAGAGTTTGAATTCAATCCTTAAAGCACAGGGAAAAGCTTTAAGAGAAGACCATGATCATAGATGACTTCCAGAAAGATCTTCCTGGCAATGACATGGAGGGATGGAGCCTGGGGGTGGGAGGCCAGGAGAGGGCTGCTGCAGAGCTGATGAGGAAGCCCAGGGAGCAGAAGTGGAGAGCAGGGGACAGAGAAATTTTCCAGGAGACAGATAGTAGGATGTGGTGGCTGATGGGTGGAGTCTGGGGTGGCCCCCAGATTTCCCGTCTGGGAGAGTGGTTGATGGCAGTGCCTGCAGAGGCTGCAGAAGGAGGAGGTCTGCTGGGACTGACCATACTGGCCCAGGAAAGCTGGCCGTGCACGTCTCCTCTGAACTCTGTGGTCAGCAACGTGACATTGGTAGCTTGAAATCAGCACTGGTGGGAATATTTACACCACAGAAATTGGCAAATGCAATGAATTTCAGGGCTTTTTCCCCCAGAAGAGTTGGTTGTTAAACATTTAGGAGCATACCGCTGTGTAATTAGGGGAAAGATGCTGGTCTCTGGATGTGTGAGGTTGGAGAGGCTAATGTGACACTTTTATAAGTTGATAGAGGCTTGAGTCAGCAGGGAAGAGTGGAGGAAAGCCCCTTCCCCAAGAGGACACAGAGAAGAGAGGTTCATGAGCCTGTGGGAATGGGAACTGATCAGGAGGTGAGGAGTTGAGGGGTTCTCCCTCGAAGTCCCCACTCTCCTCCCTGCAGTGGCGGGGTGGGGGGTGCTGCATTCAGGGGAAGGGGGAGGACCTCTAGGCAGAGGGAAAGGTTTGAAATAACTGTGAGGTTGGGGAAAGGAGCAGATCAGATTAGGCTGATCTGCTAGGAGCAGGGCTTTGGCTGGAGACCCCTCGGCCCTCCCTGTAGCTGTGACCCACAGCTGGAGGGTCAAGGTGCTGTGAGCAGAGTGGGTGAGGGCAGGAGCAAAGGCCCAAGGGGCCGAGATGACTGACTGGGAGGACAGAGGGCTGAGGCCTTGGGAAGACAGGAAACAAGGGCTATCAGGAACGGGGGTGCAGAGGGACTTCCCTGGCGGTCCAGTGGTTAAGACTCCACGCTACCAATGCAGGGGGCCCGAGTTCGATCCCTGCTCAGGAAATAGATTCCGTGTGCCACAACTAAGACGCAGCACAGCCAAATAAATAAATAAATATTAAGGGAAAAAAAGAAAGGAGTGGGGCTACAGAGCCCACTGGGGAGACATTGGAGGGAGCACAGTCCTGGGAGATGACAGGGTCCACGGTGGGCCTGGATGTGAGGGTGTGCAGCAAAAGCAATTGGAGGCGAGGAGGCTGGAGGTCCCCCTGCAAACATGTCTGCCCCTAGGGGTGCAGAAGGAGCTGTGTGCCCCTGTGCCCCGTTCTCCTCTTCTCCCCCAGAGCTAGCCCCCTGCCTGGCCTCCCAGCACTCCGTGTCTTTTAGGGACGAGATTTACTGCCAGATCTGCAAGCAGCTCTCGGAGAACTACAAAACAAGCAGCCTGGCCCGGGGATGGATCCTGCTTGCCCTGTGCCTGGGCTGCTTCCTGCCATCCAAAAGGTTCATGAAGGTGGGAAGGGCTGGGGGCAGGGGCTGAAGGCGGGGGCAGCACGGGTGGGCCCGGGGCCCTGGAGCAGGTCCAGACATCCTAACGCATGCATGGCCCAGTTCTCCTGCTACTGCAGGCCAGGATGGGTATCAGTGCCTGGGCTTCTTTGAGCCTCAGTTTCCCGTCTGCATAAAAGGATGCTCCTTCCAACCTCTACTCAGGATCTGCAGAGTCATCTTACCTGGGCTCAGGCACCAGGGACAATGAGACAATCAATGGGTGCAGTGGGCACTGAAAAGGCAAAGGGGTCTGAGGAGTGAGCACCAACCAGAGATTGGCTGCAGCATCTCTCTCTAGGCCTTAGAACTAACAAGGGAGGTGCTTTCAAGTGTTGGAGGCCCCAGCCTTTGCTACTCTAATATACCTTTTGGTTCTGATGATAAAAGTAATATGTAGGGGGCTTCCCTGGTGGCGCTGTGGTTGAGAGTCCACCTGCTGATGCAGGGGACACGGTTCGTGCCCCGGTCTGGGAAGATCCCACATGCCGTGGAGCGGCTGGGCCCGTGAGCCATGGCCGCTGAGCCTGTCCGAAAAAAAAAAAAAAAAAAAAAAGTAATATGTAGGATATGAAGAAAATCTAGAAAGAAAATAAAAGTCATCCCCACACCCAGAGGTAACTTCCATTACAATTCCTGGCCTTTTGTGGTGTGATAGGGTCATACTTGGAATCACATAGAAAACAATATCACTACCTCTTGTCCCGTCAGGGACAGCAGGAAGTGTGGTCACCCTAGCCATCTGCCCTAGGCCCTGGGCCACCCTTGACACCAGTAAACCCTTCCAGGCTGCATCTCCTCAAAGAATCTCTCTGAGAGACAAAAAAGTTTTCAGTGCCTTGTTTCAGCATCTTATCAAACATATTTTGAACATCGGCTCTCCTTTTTAAACATTTTAAACACTTATCTTATGTGTCTTCTCATGTCATAAACTGTTCCCAAATGGCAGTGCTAATGCCATCTGTTAGTGCTGTCCCAGCGTGTATTTCACTCGTTGATGGACATTTAGGATCCATCTTCCAATTGCCCATCACCATAAACACCACTATGATTGAAAACTATAGGGACTTCCCTGGTGGCACAGTGGTTAAGAATCCGCCTGCCAATGCTGGGGACATGGCTTCGAGCCCTGGTCCGGGAAGATCCCACATGCCGCGGAGCAGCTAAGCCCCTGCGCCACAACTACTGAGCCTGTACTCTACAAACAACAAACCACAACTACTGAGCCCATGCACCACAACTACTGAAGCCCACGCGCCCTAGAGCCCATGCGCCACAACTACTGAGCCTGCGTGCCACAACTCCTGCAGCCTGCATACACTAGGGCCTGCGTGCCATGACTACTGAGCCCACGTGCTGCAACTGCTGAAGCCCGCGTGCCTAGATCCCGTGCTCTGCAACAAGAGAAGCCACCGCAATAAGAAGCCCACGCATCGCAACGAAGTGTAGCCCCTGCTCGCCACAACTAGAGAAAGCCCACGTACAGCAACGAAGACCCAATGCAGCCAAAAGACTAAATAAATTTTAAAAATGAAAAGCAAAAAAACCTATATATCTCCCTCTATCGTAGGTTTGAATTATTAAGTCGAAGAGTATGTACATTTTTAAACTATGTACTATTTAAAGCATGTTGACAAATGACTCCTTAGAAATGCCGTACAATTGATATTTCTTCTCACAGGGTGAGAGCCCCGTGTCAATGCACCTTTGCCAACACTATTATCATTTTTATTTTCATTTAAAATTTTTTTCCAGTTTTATTGAAATGTAATTGACATATAACATTGTTCAAGTGTAGGGTGTACAGTGTAGTGATTTTACATAGGTGTGTATTGCAGAATGATTGCCAAGTAAGGTTAGTTAACACATCCAACATCCATAGTTACAATTAGTATCACAGTTTCTAGAATCTGGACAGTAAGTAGAAAGTGTCCTCTGTTCTAAGTGTCTTCGTCCCCTTCCCTTCCTCACCCACCAGTATCTGCTGAACTTCATTGGTCAAGGGCCAGTCGGCTACGGGCCCTTCTGTGCTGAGCGCCTGAGACGCACCTGTGCCAACGGGGTGCGCACGGAGCCGCCCTCCTGGCTGGAGCTGCAGGTAGGGGCGAGAGACGGTCCATGTGGGATGGTGCCAGCCGTCATGGCTCTTCCAGCACAGCTCATGGGGCTGCCGGCAGGAAGTGTGCACTCCGGGCCCATCCACCGCCTTCTGTGCCTGTGGTCCCCGTGACCCTCCCCAGGCCTGGTCCAGCCTTCAGAATTGCACCCTCGCCACCAATCTAAATCGGCATTCCTTTAGGGCCCTACCAGCTGAAGGGGAAAGTAAGTCTACTTAGTTCCTTAGTTCCTTAGCTGCAGGGTGTGAGTGGCTGCTTAAAGCGTTACCCCTCCCGAGGACATACGCATTTTATATGGCCAACCAAGGTTGTCTGCCGTGGTGGCAATGTTGTTTGTGTCACCTGTGAGCTCCTGCAGTATCCTCAGGAAAGGACCTTCAGAAGCAGGCAGGGTTGAGGGGACACCCCTGCCCCCCACTATACCTGCAGCTCCTGAAAGGCACTCACTGTCTGTGCCCCACGGTGCCCTATAGCAGGGTAACCTCCCGCCACACTCCCTCCCATCCTCGCCCTGCCACCCGAGTCCACAGGGCCTCCCCGCTTCCACCTTACCTACCTGCTCTGCCCACGATCCTTGGAGTTGCATGTGAACTTGCCTTAACGGTGTGGTGGTGCTCACGCCCTGCTGTACACAGAGAGGAACAGTGGCTTCCTCGGACCCCAAATGTTCCAGAGTACGAGACCCAGCCATTTCCGAGAGCTTCTTGACTTTCTGTGATTCTGAGTCACCCAGCCAAAATTCAGGGATCTCATGTTAAAACTGGGCCTCCCGCTTGCCGGCTGCATCCCAGGGGCGCAGCCCTGGCCCAGTCTGTCAGTTCAGTAGCAGATGCCCGTTGGCCAGGACTTCTGTTAACTCCCTGCCGAACCGGGTGGGGCTTCAGAAGGCTCCTCCCCCTGGAACCCATGGGGATGAGCCAGCAGGGGCAGCGTGATGAGAAGAAGGGATGGTGGACTGGCCTCCCATCCCAGGGTTCCGGGAGCGCCAGCGCCGGCAGCTGAGTCCAGGAGCCTCCCGGGTAGAGGACCTGAGTCTTCGTCTGTCCCCAGGCTGTCAAGTCCAAGAAGCACGTCCCGATCCATGTGACCTTGGCGACTGGAGAGAGCCTGACCGTCTCGGTGGACTCAGCCTCGACGTCTCGGGAAGTCTGCCTGCACATCGCCCACAAGCAGGGCCTCAGCGACCACGTGGGCTTTTCCCTGCAGGTTGCCGTGTATGACAAGGTACTGGCCAGGGAGTCCCATCCACCACCCGCCTATCAGCCTAGCCACCGCTCGCCTTGCCGGCTGCCAAACACAGATACGAACACAAACTCCCGCTCACAGACATGCCTCCTAACAAGGCAACCTGCCCTCCTGCCCCAACACTCATGCGCTCAGCCCAGGGCTGTACCTCGGCCCCAGACGGTGTCACAGGCACACTGGTAGGTCCCCCCCCACATCCTGCTCCAAGCCCCCCACGCTGGGAGCTCAGACTCCCATGTAGCAGTGCGGAGGTCACACCAGCACTGCCCCACCTGAACCCCACGTCGTCGCCCCCCCAGATGCCCTGATGCCCATGCCCAGAGCCTCAGACCGAGACGTGCTCATGCCAACCAACCAATCAGAGTGTTCCGACCCCGTCACGTGGGCATGTGCTGCCTGTGGGCGGGGCGGGCAGGGGGGACAGTGTTGGGGGGGGTGATTGACAGTCCATGCCACATGGGGAGGAGTCCCTCGGGCGTCCAGCGGGCTCTTGTCCTCCGTGTGCCAAGGGCAGGTGGGGCAGCCTGACATGCAGCAGTCACTCACCCCTGCCGCCCCGATTCTGGCCTCAGTTCTGGTCCCTGGGCAGCGGGCGCGACCACGTGATGGACGCCGTGGCCCAGTGTGAGCAGCTGGCCCGGGAGAGGGGCGAGAGCGAGCGCAAGGCACCCTGGCGCCTCTACTTCCGGAAGGAGTTCTTCACCCCGTGGCATGACTCCCGGGAGGACCCAGTCAGCACCCGCCTCATTTACCACCAAGTCCTCCACGGAGTTCGCTCCGGCGAGTACAGCTTCGAGAAGGTGAGGGGACCACGGCCGTCAGGGCCCTGAAGACCCACCCATCAGACAGCCCGAGAAAGTGCCCTGTTCCAGCGCAGGGGCGGCGGGGACAGAGCAAGGGCAGCTGGGCTGCGGCCACCAGGGATGGCTGTGGGGAGCTGGAGGGCAGGCAGCCAGGGGAGAGGAGCAGGCCCGGGGGTGCGTCCGCCAGTGCAGGTCCCTGGGCCCCTCTGGGCGCAGCTGTCCCTGCCCGGCCGCCTCCATCTCGTCCCTCAGCCATAGGTTTGCTCAAGCCACTGGGGTTTGGGGCACCTGCAGCCGGTGGGGAAGCCCTCCCATCAGCCCCAAGCCCACCTGGCCTCACCACGGCAGCTGCTTATGGGGCAGCAGGGCCTGGGGGTCAAGAACGTGGCCTTGGAGCCCCAGCACTTGAGTTCAGGTCCCACCTGTGCCTCTTCCTGGCAGTGTGACCTTGGAACTTTAGGGCACCTCTCTGAGCCTCTGGGCCTCATCTGGAAAGTGCAGAGTCACCTGAGCTTTCTGGATGTTTGTGAGACTCGAGGGAAGGGAGCTTGTGCACCTGAAGTCCTAGGGCAGCGCTGCACCTGTTCAGTGGGTGCAGACCTCCCGGGCCCGAATCGGAGGATGCTGCCCTGGGGGGTCGGAGGCAGCCATGGCAGCCCTGGAGGCCTGCCTGGAATGGGGCAGTGGGCAGGGAGAGGCAGGGGTGAGGGGAAAAGGGGACCCAGAGGGCAGGCAGCTGGGTGGCCGGGCAAGGTTTTGGTCTCCCGGGAAGCACTGGGCTGCTAGGAGCAGGAACCCTGCTCTGTGCTGTGCATGCTGGGGCCTTACACAGGCTTCCACCCACATGAGCCCTGCAGAGGCCATACAGGGGTGGCCACTGGTCCCCTTTGCTCAGTGAGGACTGGGGGAGACAGGGTGAAGGCCTCGCCCACACTCACCCCACTCAGACAGCTGTGTTTGGGGCTCCACCCAGGCCTCAGAGCTCCCTCCCACACATTCTCTGGCTCCGGAAGGCTGAGAGAGGGGCACAGGGGATGCCCCCTTGTCCTCAGGCAGAGGCCCCGCAGGGCTCAGGCCAAGGCTGCTGGGAGGTCCCTGCCTGCCAGCCGGAGCCCAGTCGGGGCCCGCGGAGGTTCTGCCGTGTTGGGGGAGGGGCAGGTCCTGCCTAGCAGAGGTGGCTGGTCACCTCTGCTGGGCCGGGGCGAGAGCG
>NW_020172459.1:1795738-1806065 GCF_003031525.2 Neophocaena asiaeorientalis asiaeorientalis | reverse complement strand
CTGCTGTGTGTCCCCCGGGCTGTGCAGGAGAAAGAGCTGGTGCACCTGCTGGCCCAGTGCTGTGCCGTGCAGCTCGGCGCCTCGGTGAGGAGCCAGGCCGTCCAGGAGCTGCTGCCCAGCTGTGTCCCCCCGAAGCTGTACAGGACCAAGCCCCCAGAGAAGTGGGCCAGCCTGGTCACCGCCGCCCTCGCCGAGGTCAGCTCCCCAGAGCCTGTGCACTCGGGCTGTGCAGCTCTTTACGGGGGCCCTGGGGGCCCTAGGGTGTGTAGAGCGGATGGAGACCCCATGACGAGTCCCCACTCATGGGGGGTTGGGAGACTAACTTGCCACTCAGCAGAGCCCTGTCTCTTCAGGTTTAAAGAGTCTCGCTCAGGTCCACTCCCTCTGACAGGCCCGTTCCGTCTTCCCTCCTCCTTCCACGGCGGCATCCTGCCATAGGTCAGGGCAGCTCAGCCCTGCACTGGTCTCCACTGCAGTATCGGGCTGGGCCCTGGCCTTCCGGCGCGGGAGGGCATCCCCAGCTGCTGACCGTGAGCGCGCCCTTGCCTCGGCACCAGTCCCACCCTGTGAGGCCCCATCCTGGCCCCAAGCCTTACGGTGTCCCCTTGCTGGGCCCTGTGTGCCCGGGGCTGGCTCTGGACAGCAGGGAGGGCTGCCCCTCTTCTACCCCTGCTTGGTCAGCCCGCACCAAGTGAAGGCAGGTCCCGGAGGCTCACAGCCTCGTCCCCAAGACTCTACCTGCACCTCCCAACACCCACTCATGTTCTCGGGATCACCCGCACCAGCGGAGGTTTCTGCTGCTCCTAAACTTCCACCCCAAGAAGGGACAAAGACAGGCTGTCTGATTCAGTCCCCCTGTCTGTCTTCCCCTCCCACAGGGCTGTCCCAAACCCGGCCCTCTGTCAGAGCCTCCTTCCTCATAGGGTGCTTTGCTCTGCAGCGTGGCCTGAGGGTGCAAAGGCATCTCTGAGGACCTGGCTGGCTGGTGCAGCTGCTGCAGGAGAGCTGTGCACAGGGGGTTACTGAGGATGCAAGCCTTTGTTTAATGCCTCCCCTGCATTAACTTGCACTGGGGGCCAAGAAAGAACACGACAGGCAGTGGGAAATACGAAGGCAGCATGGCGCTTGTTTGTAAGGGGTTGAGAGCCCAGTGGCAGGGGGATAAGCCCCGGGGGAGTGGCAGCAGGGGCCATCCAAGTGCGGAGAAGGGCAGGGAGGATGACCAAGAAACACACTTTCCATTCTGGCAACACAGGAGGAGGTGCTCGAAGTGGGTCCGTAGACAAGGGTCCTGTACGCCTGCGGCAGGGGATGCAGCTTGCTCTTTCCTGCTCTTCGGGTGTCACAGCGCACAGCCCTTAGGAAAGGCTCTAAGAAGTCCTGCAGGACAGAAGCCTGATTGCCTTACCCAATGTTCCCCACACAAGCTTGACCACATATGTCCTGTTCCACAAGGCAGTGGCTAGCATCCCTTGGGGACAATCCTTGAACGGGAATTTGGGGAAGCAAACCCTGTTGGTTGTTCCTGTTGTTTCCCAGTCTGAGTGGATGTGTTTACAGGGGAGAGACCATGGACGTTTTAGGGCTAGTACGAGACGGAGGGGAACAAGAGATGCACACAACCCCAGATGAACATGAGTGAGAAGTGGCTTCGTAATTTGGGCAGGGGGAGTTGGGGTGAGAGTAAAGAATTAGGAAATTCACACCACACTTTTTCCAAAGTGGACATAGTTTCACTGATTTTTTTCCATTACACACTTAAAACCTGGGCATTACCAAATAAACCAGAAAATACAGACAAATACAAAAACAACAGGGAAATCACCAATAATGTCACATCAAAGAGCTCATCCCTCTTAAGCTTGTGACGTGTGTCCTTCTAGACTGCCTTATTCACATGTACACAATGGAGACATGCATATGATTGGAGTGAGAGAAACACGCCTTTTTTTTTTTTTTTTGGGCTGTGTTGGGTCTTCGCTGCTGCACATGGGCTTTCTGTAGTTACGGCGAGCGGGGGCTACTCTTCCTTGCAGTGCTCAGGCTTCTCATTGCGGTGGCTTCTCTTGTTGTGGAGCACGGGCTCTAGGCACGCGGGCTTCAGTAGCTGTGGCCCACGGGCTTAGTAGTTGTGGCTCACGGGCTCTAGAGCGCAGGCTCAGTAGTTGCTGCACACGGGCTTAGCTGCTCCGTGGCATGTGGGATCTTCCTGGACCAGGGCTCGAACCCGTGTCCCCTGCATTGACAGGCGGATTCTTAACCACTGCACCTCTAGGGAAGCCCAAAACATACCTTTTAAAAAAATAAAAATAGGATTATCATTAGATAACTTTAAGACATGCTTCTTTACTTCACTTAATAGCTTGCGGCCCTACTTCTGTGTCACTAAATACCGAGCTCTCTGTTTTTAAGGGCTGCATATACTGTATTCATGAGTTATAATTCACTTTACTGATTCCTACTGATGAATGGTAAGGTCATGCCCCATTTTTCACTGTTAAAACAGCAAGGTGAACCTCTTTGTAGATACAACTTTTCTATGTTTGCCAGTTATTTCATCAGGATCAATTTCTAGAAAAGGGATTTCAGAGTGTGTGACTGTTCTAAAAATCCTTGACACCCGTTGCATACTGCCAGGTCTCAGGTAGGATGTATCAACATCCCCCAATCCGGTATCTGAATGTTACCCAACCACCTTTTAAAGTAGGAACGAGAGAAATAACATTTTATTCAACAGATTAACAAGAAAGCTCAGTTGGGTGTTACAGCCAGCGATGAGCACAGAGCAGTGAGATGGGGAGAGGAAAGGGTGAAGGTGGGGAAAAGCCGAGGACCCTGAAAGATGCCTCCCAAATGTGCAGACGAAGAGCTCCGCAGAAGAGAGGCAGAGAGGGGCACCAGCAACACACAGACACACACACACCATGGTTGGCCTTGGGCACGGGGCAACATGCAGCCCCTTGAGGCCAGTGTTGGCGAGAGCCCGCCTGAGCCCGCAGACGGGGGCCCGCAGACACCTGCACGTGACCCTCACAGGCTTCCAGGCTGAGGCAGGAGCCTGGCCCTACAGCCTCTGGAGCTCTGATGCTGAGGAGGGGAAAGCCTTCCTTCCTTCTCAAAACCGCCGGTGAGGGGTCCTCTGCAGCCCACCAGAGCCTCCCACCCAGCCCTCGCCCGGCACTGGCCTGGCTTTAGGCAGAGGCTTCACAGAATCATCCAGCAAATGAGTACCCTGGGCGCTGGGTGAGTAGTTAGGCGGGGGATGATGAGTGATGGAGGTGACACGTCACCATGTCCTCCGAGCAGGCACCCTACACCCAGAAGCAGGCCACGCCACTGGCCGTGCAAGAGCAGGTGGTGAACACTGCCTGCCTGAAGTGGCCGCTGCTCTTCTCCCGGCTATTTGAAGTCACCACGCTCTCAGGTAACGGTGTCTGACCGGGCACGAGGGTGCAGCTGGGCCCACACCTCGGGCCAGCCCAGGCTTCACACTTCTGTCTCCTTCCGCCAGGCCCCCGACTGCCCAAGACTCAGCTGATCTTGGCTGTTAACTGGAAGGGGCTGTACTTCCTGGACCAGAAGGAGAAGAGGCTCCTAGAACTCTCTTTCCTGGAGGTCATAAGCCTGATCACCAACAGGTGGGTGCCCTGAGGGAAGAGGCCCCAAATCTCTCTCTCCCCACAACCTCAGCCCTTGGGGGGCTCCAGAGAGACAGGGAGAGGAGGCGGGACATCGTCCCTGGGAGCCCGGCTGGCTCATACCACGTCACACGTGTGGTGTGATGGCTGCTGGATCGGGACCCACCTTCCGCTGTCCCAGGGCCAGCACTGTGTCTGCACATCACGCGTTGCCTTCTCAGGCTTCCTTTAGAACCCAGCCCCCCTGGAAAGGGGCACATGAGCTTGCAGCCTCCAGGCTGTACGTTCACCTACAGGCTCCTTCCCTTCTCATGGAGGGGAAGCACTCACTCGGAGGTGCCAGCCATCTGGGAGAGGGAGCGAGGGACAGGGCTGCGTGTGCAGGGCACAGAGCAGCAGGAGGGCGGCCTTGCACGCCTGGTGGGACCTCGGACGCCCTGTCCCTGTGCTCTCCACAGCTCTCACCTTCTGAGAAGGCCTCCATGCCCTTCGGGAAGGCCTGCTTGTGCCCTGCCAGAGCCCCTGTTTGGTTAAAGCACAGCCCGGTGTGGCATGGCCACTGTGGTCAATACCAGTGTGTGCAGGGCGCAGGCTGGCCACCACTTACTGAGGCTGACCGTGCTGGGTGCTCTCTGCTATGCCAGTAAGTCCCCCCAGCACCCCCAGTCTGCAGATAAATAAACGGAAGCACATAGAGGCTGGGTAGCTCGCCCAAGCTCACCCAGGCTGGCGCTCCATCTCAGTGCCACCATTCTTTTTGTTGGCCCTGTGGTGGCCCTCCATGCTGGCCACCAACCTTGCCTGCCCGGAGCTGACCCCACAGACTGGGGCTCAATACCACCACTGCGTTTGGAGCCCATGGGAGCCTAAGCTCTGGCTCACCTGCCCACACACACAGCGGGGCCTGGGACCGGGGCAGACTTGCTCTCAGCCCCTGGCCCTGCCATGGCTCTGGACTCGCTGCTCAGTTTCTTCATCTGTAACTCAGGCGGGTCACCCCTCCCAGGCTGTCGAGGGGCTGACCCAGGGGGAGGGTGGAGTAGACCTCTGGTCACATTGCCCCCTTTCCCCCTCAGGGAGGCCCAGGGTGGGCAGAGGCTGGTGCTCGTCACGCTGCACGAAGAGGAGTTCGAGTTCAGGTCCCCCAGCAGCGTGGCCATCGCCGAGCTGGTGGCCATGTTTCTGCAGGGCTTGAAGGAGAGGTCCGTGTTCGCCATGGCCCTGCAGGACAGGAAGGCCACAGGTACCCAGCCAGGTGGGGAGGGGACCGGTGAAGGTGGGTGGCTGGCTCGTGCCAGGTCCCGGTGGTGACGTGGCAGGCGGGGCACAAGGACTCGAGCAGAGAGAGGGAGAGAGGCCACCAAGCCCTCAGGGGGCAGCGGTAGGCAAGGCCTTCCCATGTGCAAGATGAGGAGACTCCAGGAGGGGTCTCAAACCCTCCAAAGTGAAGTGCGCTCGCTGAAGGCTGTCCTCGTGCCGGAAGCATGGGAAGGGCCAGCGCCCTCACCTGCAGAGAACAGCTGGGCCACCCGCCCGTGCCTTGCATACCGTCCCCACAGCTGCCCTGTTGTCCCATTTTACAGGCAAGGACTGGAGGCTCAGAGAAGGGACACAACTTGTCCAGGGCCACACAGCTCAGGAGGGGGGTTGGGGGCGGGGTGAGCCCGGGCAGTCGAGTCCTCGGCCACGGTTTCCCTGAGCACGGCTGGAAATCAGGCTTCAGGAGGGAGGTAGCAGGGGAGGGCTGTGCACAGGGTCTTAAGTGCAGTAAGAAACATCAGCAGAAGATTTGCCCCTGGGGCCCATTCCATCCTCACAACAGCCCCAGGAGGGAGGGATGACTTTCTTCATTTTACAGCTGAGGAAACAGGCTCAGAGAGGTCACCCAGCTCCCGGGCAGGCTTGGTGACTGCCAGCTGGTATTCTGTTCCCTTGGTCCACCTGCCTCCCGGCTTGCCAGCCATCTCCTTTTCAGGCGTCTGAGCAGGTCTCCCCAGCTCCTGCCACCCCAGGCTCTGTGCCTGTCCAGGCCCCCTGAGGGCCAGAGCTCTGGGAATCCCACCACCAGCTCACTGTCAGGGTGGCCTTGGGCCCACTGCTCTGCATCTCCGTTTCCCCACCGGTCAAAGGAGATGGCCCACAGGATGCCAGCCCAGCCTGTGGCCTCCACTGAGCGCTTGGGAAACGGCATCTTCTCTGCCCCGTATGTGTGTCCGTGTGACCTGGATTTGTAGAGGATGCCACCCTCCTGCCCTTCAAGAAGGGGGACTTGCTGATCCTGACAGAGAAGCAGGGGCTGCTGACCTCTGAGAACTGGTCCCTGGCCCAGAATGACAGGACCAAGAAGACGGGGCTGGTGCCCATGGCCTGCGTCTACACCATCCCAACGGTCACCAAGCCCTCAGCAGAGCTGCTGGTAACTCATATGCTCCCCTGCCCTCGGCTGGGTACCCGTGGGCACCTGGGGAAGTGGCCGAGATGCCCGGCCTGGGGTCCTAGCTCAGGGGCCGGGGACCCACCTCATGGATCCTGGGCAATCACGTCAGCTCTGCCGGCCCCATCGTCCTTCTGGGCTGATGGAGAGGCAGGAAGTGCTCGTGCAGTGAGTGCCTGGTGCAGCGCTTGGCATTTAGTAGGTGCTCAATCAGTGGACATTCCTTCCACCCCTCCCACCAGGGAGTGTCCTGGGGATGCATCCGTCCTTGTCTCAGCCTCATTTAAACCCTGACCCGGGGGGCCACCCCACCCCAGCGCCCAAGACCAGCCCCCCAGGGAGACAGGACAGACAGGCCTTCCAGCGTGCATGTATTGAGTGCCAACTGCGTGCCCCGCGCCTGCAGTACAGGATTGAACACAGTAGTGTCTCCGCCCTCAAGGAGCACTGGGACGAATGACGACTTGATGGCAAGTGAAGGAAATGCCACCAAGGAGGAGTACCTGTTATGGGAGCAAATCCTAGGGCGGGGGCTTGCCCTGTCTGGGAAGGCATCCCTGAGGGACTGGCACTTGTGCTGAGGCTGGAAGGAGTGGACCTGAGAGCCCGCCTAAGGGAAGGGAAACAGGCTCAGAGACACTGAGTCACTGATCCTGGGTCACACAGCAGGTGACACAAGAAGGGTAGACCCAGGCTTATCCAACCCCGTGGTCTGGCCCCCGCCGAGTCTCTGAGGCAACTAGGCTAGGAGGAGCTAGTGGGCAGGGGCTCCTGGACACCCACAGACCCGTGCCCTCACAGAGCTTGCTGGCCATGCCACCAGAGAAGCGGAAGCTGGCAGCCCAGGAGGGGCGGCCCGCAGAGCCGGCCCCCGAGGAGCAGCCTGAGGAGAAGCTGCACACCTTGGAGGAATTCTCCTATGAGTTTTTTAGGTGACTGCCCTGCCCACCCCCAGAACCCACCCCAAGCAGCCTTGCTCTCCGCTCCCCGGAGGCTGGAGGCCATGAAAGCAGGTGCACTGCCCGCCTGGCCTTGCTGGGCAGGGAGAGGACCCTCTGACCCTCCTCCTACCACCCCGTTTCTGAGCTGAGAGCTGTGGGCACAGAGGGCATCCCCGTGGGGACCTGCACTGGAGCCCGGGGCTCTCTTGCCACTTTGTGCGTGTGGCTCATGGTGGGGAGGGGACAGAGAGGGGCACGGGCAGAGGAGGTGTGAGGAGGGCCCTCACCCCCGCCTTGATCCCTGACAGGGTCCCGGAGAAGGAGACGGTCAGCAGAGCCGTGCTGCCCCTGGCCCGGCCCCGGGGCCGCCTGTGGGCCCACTCAGCTGAGCCGCTGCGGCAGCCTCTGCTCCGGCGCGTCCACGCCGACGCCGAGCTGCGGGATGTCGCCTGTCGGATCTTCATCGATATCCTTTCCCGGCCAGACTGCCCCAGCTCCGCAGCCCGCCCGCCAGGGGGCCGGATCTCCCAGGGCACAGCGCTGCCCCGGGGTCCGCGCGGGCCTGGGCTCGGGGGTCAGCGGTGACAGGCAGCCCCGCCGGCGCGTTCTCCTTGACGGCTGCACCCGTCCTCAGGTACATGGGCGACTACCCCTCTCGGAAGGCCTGGACCTCCCTGGAGCTCACCGACCAGATCTTCTCGGCGGCCCTGCAGCAGGCAGCCCTGCAGGATGAGGTTTACTGCCAGATCCTGAAGCAGCTGACACATAACACCAGCAGGTCTGCGGGCACCAGGGAGGGGCAGAGGGCACCGCACGCGCGGGTTGCCATGCCCAGGGCCCCCTCAGGCCTCGCCCCAGTCCCCGAGGCTGTGTCCACTGTTCAGAGGGGGAGGCGGCCCCTCATAAGGGCGACCCTCGCAGTAACGGTGGGAAGGTTGGGACGTGGTGTGGCCCTGACTTCCTGGGCTGGCCAGAGCCGGGGGTGGGGGTGGGGGGAGGCAGACCTGCCCTGGGCCCCGCCTCTCCGCCCTCTCCTTCGTCTCCTGGGCAGGCCCTAGCCTCTCTAGACCTCAGTACCCTGCTCCACAAAATGGGCACGATAGCATCCCCTCCCCTTCTCGTGGGCAGGGAAGCCTTGGTGGCGTTGGCAGCAGGGCAGCGGCTGCCTTGCCCAGGGCCTCAGGCAGGCCTCAGCTCATAGCGTAAATCCTACAAAGCCCCATCTCCCCGAGGGGCCTGGCTGGCCCGGGCTTCCGGGAGGGGCCCCTCCTGGGCTGACCAGCAGTTCCATCTGCAGGCACAGCGAGGAGCGGGGCTGGCAGCTGCTGTGGCTCTGCACCGGCCTCTTTCCGCCTGGCAAGGCGCTGCTGCCCCACGCCCAGAAATTCATAGACACGCGGAGAAGGAAGGTGCTGGCCCCCGACTGCAGCCGCCGCATCCAGAGGGTCCTGAGGTGAGCCTGACGGCTCCTAGGCCCCCGGGAATGTCGGCTTGGGGATGCCGGGGGGCCCCGCAGCTCCTCCAGGAGCTCATGGTCCAGTGGGGACACCCGCCAGTGGAGCCAGACTCGGCTTCCTTTCTAGAAGCTGGTGTCAGTTTGTGGAGGCGGGACCAGGTCCCAGCAGCCGGGGAGGAAGATGGAGAGTGAGGCCCCAGAGGGTTGCAGGGCGGCCAGGCTGGTCAGTGGAGGTTTCTGGCCATGAGCTCCTCCTGCCCCTGTGGCTGCCTGTCCAGGGCAGAGAAGGAACTACCCTGAGGCCAGAGGATGACCTTGATGTCCCCAGCCACCTGTGTGTCCCCCTAGCTCAGCCCACAGTAGTTGAGCTCAGACCCATCCCTGCCAGCCCGTCCTGCAGTTCCTCCCTGGCTCTGCCTACCCTCCAGCCCTGGCTTGGTCTCCTGTGTCTGTGCAAGAGGGTGGGGTGACCTGGTGAGCAGACGTGACAGTGAGTGGCAGCCTGGGTCGCAGTGGGGAAGGTGGGTGTCCCCATCCCCAACCCCCTGCCCAGCTGTGTGGGAATGAGAACACAACTCACCCTGCCTACTGGTGCCGGGCCCAGGACCCCTGGCCAGCCTGGGTCCCCTGCCCATGTGTGTCCTCAGAACCTCGGGGCACCTGGGAGTGAGGCCAGGCTGGCCACTGCTGCCTCCTCTAGGCCATGTGCCCAGCACCGCAGGCAGGGCAGCCCCCCAGAACGCCAGTGGTCTCGGGGTTGGCTTTTGTTTTGTACCTGGCACAGAGCTTAGCTTAGAGGCTGGGCCCAAGTGAGGGTGTCGGGTGGCATGTGCAGCGCGTGCACTGTCTGCTCCAGGACGGGGCCCCGGAAGCAGCCCCCGCACCAGGTGGAGGTGGAGGCCGTGGAGCAGAACGTCTCCCGCATGTGCCACAAGATCTGCTTGCCCAACAACACGAGCGAGGTGAGGCCCTGTGCCCCCCGGGGACCCGCAGCTGGAGCAAGGTCCCTCCCCACAGGGGTCACCCGAGGAGAGCCAGGAGACACCGCCCGACACGGCTGTTTCCAATATAGAGTGGATGGTCTCCCCTTCAGCGCTCTCCTAGCCTTGCCCCGTCTCCCCCGAAACTACCGCTTCGCCCCACCCCAGTCCCCATGAGCATGAACTGAGTGCAGGGCGCCCTCAGGTGCTCCGGGCCACACAGGGGAGGGATGGGCCCCGGGGAGGCTGGAGTGCAGTCGGGAGTCTGGACGTCCCAAAGGTGTGGGGAGCATTCCAGGCTGGGCACAAGGGAGAAGAGGCCACAGGGCTGGGGGCCCCTCAGGCTTCCGACCCGGCCCCGGGACATGGTGAGCAAGGGCCGCCATGGGGTGCCTGCGGACAGAGCCCAGTCGGCCTCTGGGGACGGCGGAGGGGACAGGTGGGAGTCGGGAGACCCTCGGCCAAGGGGCAGCAGTGGAGCGAGGGGGCCCTCACAGCCCTCCCCAAGCGTACTGTGGCCTTGACAAAGTTCCCACAGTCTGGCGGCAGGCTCTCAGAGCAAGTTCAAAAGGCTGGGACTCTTGGGACCCCAAGACAGCGAGCCCTGTGACCAAACAGCGCATACATCCGGCCAGGTTTCCAGAAGGGGAGTCTTGCCCTTCTCAGGACAGGGCAGGCGCGACCCCAACCCCAGTCAGCAGGCTGTTGAGGGTCACCCCAGGCCGAGCCGCGTCCTGAGACATTCCCCTGCCCCCTCTCTGCCCAGATGGTGGAGGTGGGCACCAACACCCGGGTGCGGGAGGTGTGCAACAGCATCGCCGCCCGGCTACAGCTCGCCTCCTGGGAGGGCTGCAGCCTCTTCATCAAGATCTCGGACA
>NW_020172459.1:1780201-1795439 GCF_003031525.2 Neophocaena asiaeorientalis asiaeorientalis | reverse complement strand
GGGAAGGGGCGTTGCAGGGATGTGAGGCGGGGGAGGGCTTGTCTGCCTCCTGGGCCAGGGTCAGGGGCCTCCCCGGGCCACTCCTGCATGGCTGTGCCCATTCATTTATTCTCATTCCCCTTCATGTTCCCTGGGTCATGGGTAGGCCAGGCCTGGGGCCAGGCGGTCAGGCCCTGCCCCTGGAGCTCTCCCAACTCCGGCAGGGTCCGGGCATGCGGCAGGCCTAGAACACATGGCGGGACTGTGGGGTGATGGAGGGTGCATGGGGGCAGAGAGGGCGGAACGGGGCCTGACCCCACGGGGAGATCCGCGAATGCTGCTGGAAGAGGGGTCTTCCACACTTATCTTGAGGGATGAGGAAGAGCTGGGGCACAGGGAGGAAGAGACATGGAGGCTGTCCAGCTGGGGAGGCCGCAGTAACAAACACAGCGGCGATGCGAGGGGCCAAGGGCAGGGTGCGGGGGTGGGCGGGCAGCGCCCCGGGCCTGCTGGGCCAGGGACAGGCTTGGTGCTCACTGCCGCCTCTATCCAGGGGCCGCTGTGACGCTCTCCTACCAGGTGTACTTCATGCGGAAACTGTGGCTCAGCGTGGCCCCAGGGAGAGATGTGAAGGCAGACACCATACTCCATTACCATCAGGTACCCGGGCCGCCCCTCCTGGTGGGCGTTGGGGCCACCCTCACTCCAGCCCACACCTGCCCTGAGAGTGGAGCACGGCCGCCTGGCCCCCGGGCACCCAGCTCCTGCCCAGGGCCTCTCGGTGGGAGGGTTCTGGAGCCAGGAGCAGAAGGACAGCGGCGTCTGGAGACAGCGGCCACACCGTCACCTGCAGCATGCCTGCCTGCTGGGGCGGGGAGGCGCGCAGAGGGTCCTGCAGCCCGTGGAGCACTGGCCCTTGCCCTCCACAGCGAGACGGCAGGGAGCCCTGCCTCCATTCAGTGGCCTTCCCTCTGCTGGACACCTTACCCTGATGACCTTAGCTTTTTGCGGGCTCGGTTTCCTGGATGGGGGCGGGCTACCACATGAGCATGAAGCCAGGCGTGGCTGCAGCCTGAAGTCCAGCTTGTCCTTCACCCAGGAGCTGCCCAAGTACCTGCGTGGGTTCCACAAGTGCTCACAGGAGGATGCCGTCCACCTGGCAGGCCTCATCTACAAGGCCCAGTTTGGCGATGACCGGTCCCAGCTAGCTAGCATGCCCAAGGTCCTGAGGGAACTCGTGCCTGAGAACCTCACACGTCTGATGTCCTCAGAGGAATGGAAGAAGGTCTTTGGCAGGGGCTGGGAAGGGGCCCCTCGGCTGCTGCCCCCACAGGGACCCCGCCCAGGTGCCACCGTGGGGGGTGGCCTGGGTCCGCTGTAGCACCTTCCCCGCGCTGTCCACGGCCTCAGGCAGCAGCTGCCGCTCTGGGCCAGGACCTCGGGGCCTTGTGTGGCAGCCCAGTCGGGCAGTGGCCTCCACTCAGGCCCTCACTGGCCCTTGCTTCCCCCAGCGCATACTCCTGGCCTGTGACAAGCGCAGGGACATGACAGTGGAAGAGGCCAAGGTGGCCTTCCTGAAGTGGATCTGCCGGTGGCCCACCTTTGGGTCTGCCTTCTTCGAGGTGAAGGTAGGCCGCGCCCCAAGCCCGGCCATCCTGGCCACGCAGGCCCCACCCGGCTCTGGCCCCAGCAGCCTGAGCTTCTCCCCAAAACACGCCACGGGCAGGGCCAGCGGCCGGGCCTGGGGGAGCAAGTGTGCACGTGTGTGCGTGCGTGCGTCTCGGGGAGGGGCCGCCTGGCCTCCCAGGCTGGGCTGTGATCACTGTGACCCCCCTCCCTCCCCAGCAAACCTCGGAGCCCTCCTACCCGGACATCATCCTCATCGCCATCAACCGGCACGGGGTTCTGCTCATCCACCCCAAGACCAAGGTAGTGGCAAGACCCCGGGGACTGCGCCAGGGTCCTTGGGCCCCTGCGCAGCTGGGGCTGCCCTCCTGGCCTCCCACACATGGCCCCATGGGCTCTGGAGGACCCCGGGCAGCAGCTCAGACTCAGGGCCCCTGGGCCGTCTGGGCTCTGATTGGCTTCTACCCACCGCCCATTGTGCCCCCAGGACCTGCTCACCACCTACCCCTTCACCAAGATTGCCAGCTGGAGCAGTGGCAGTACTTACTTCCACATGGTGCTGGGGAGCCTGGGCCGGGGCAGCCGCCTGCTGTGTGAGACCTCTCTGGTGAGCCCGAGGCCCGGGGGCCTTCTCCCAGCCCAGACACGAGGGACCCAGAGGCTCCGGACACTGGGTTTCCCCGACCCTGACCCAACCCCCTGGCCACCAGGCGAGTTGCTCCCTGGGAGGACGTGGCCCCCATGCCTGGGGTGGGCAGGCCAGGCTGGGCCGGCAGAGGAAGGAGGTGCAGCTCAGGAAGGGCTGGGCGTGTCACCCAGGGGGGCAACAAGGCCTGGCAGGGGGGCCTGTGGTCCCAGGGAGGGAAGGGGACTCGGGGCCCAGCCGCAGGAGCCCTGTTTCTCTCTTCACGCCCTGCCCGGTGTGTCACTGAGGCAGAGGTTGGGCCCCGCAAGCTCTGGCCCAAGCCCCGCTTAGCTGTACCCCTCAGACTCCGACCCCACCCTTCCCCCGCCCCCGTCCAGGGTTACAAGATGGACGACCTGCTGACCTCGTACGTGCAGCAGATGCTGAGCACCGTGAACAAGCAGCGGGACCCCCGGACCTCAGTCCCGGCCAGTCCCTAGCGGTGGGGGCCTCTTGCCCATTCAGCCACCCTCCGCAATCGGGGGCTCCTGGTGGCACTTCCCGAGGACCCTTCTCTGGGCCCAAGGCCTGCCCTCTGGTGGCAGCCTTTCAAGTCACCCTCTCCCCAGAACCCCCAGCACCACCACCCTATGGCACCCCAGGGCCCCCCCCCCCAACCCGGGTGCTGACTCTGAGGGCCGAAGGGCAGGGCTGGGACTGGCAGGCCTCCAGGCCGACGGACGGATGGCGGGGAGGACTCCCCCCAGGAATGTTCAATAAAAGTTCCGCAGAACAGTGGGGAGTGTGTCAGCGAGAGACGAGGGTCGGGTTGGGGCTCGGGTGGGCAGCAGGTCCAGCAAAGGGTTCCTTCCAGAGAAAGCAAAAAGCACTGCGGCCCGTCCAGGCCCAGCAGAGGACAGCTTCGTCCTCATGGTGTGACTTCCTTCGTGTCTCCCTCCTCCCTTTCCTTCCACCCCCACCACTTCCCTTCCTCCGCCTCAGACTGCAGAGATGCTTTCTACAGGCCCCTCTGCACACCTTTCCTCCTTCCCCTGCCCGGCACCGGACACGGGCTGCCACCAGGAGGGTCTGCTGGAGGTGGCTGCTGGCTTCGCTGCCCTGAGGGCGGAGCTGCATGCGGGGCCTCGGAGCCTGGGCTGGGCACCCACGGCCCCTGCCAGCCCTTGCGGAGCCTGTCCCCCGACTCCACCCACCGGGCCAGCCTTCAAGGACTGAGGGTCTCTGTCGGCAGCCTGGCCCTGGGATGCCTGTCCGGTCTGGCGTCTGTCTCCCTAACCCTGCGGCAGCATATCCACCGCAATGTCACAAACCACGCAAGCGCTGGGGTCGTGTAGAAAAGCCTTCATTCGTTGTGCAAGTGTGAGTCCCAACACCAAGGTCCCATGCTGTCCTCCCCGGAGGGCAGGAATGAGCCGCCCACCAGAGCCCACCACCTCCTAGCCCCAGGCTGCACCGGGGAGTCAGCGGGTGCCCTGGCGGTGGGGCGAGCGGGGGCCCTCCCACTGCTGCGTGGGCTGAAGAAGCAGGACTCGCCGGCCTGGCCTGGGCACGAGGCTCCTGCTTGGCTGAGCGCGTGCGTAGTCAGGGGACTGCAGGGTGGTTCCCCGGGGGCGCCCACCCACATGGCCCTGGGGTCCGGGCGGCCGCCTGGCCGTGCGCTACACCTGTGCCACGGGGGGCGGAGGCTGGCCAAGCTGCCACAGAATGCGAGCCACGAGGCCTCCTGCGGGGATGGGACAGGTCAGGACAGGCCGGCCCAGGTGACCCTGGCCCTACTTGCTTCTGTCCCTGGAAGACCTCGGGCTGAAGCTGTGGACGAGGATGTGTCACAGGCTTGCCACGCCCAGGCCCCTGCCCCGTGGCCTCTGGCCTCGTGGAAGGAGGGAGGGGAGGGACGGGACGCCTTGGCGGGGGGATGCTGAGCGGAGAGACGGGCAGGGAGAAGCCACAGGTTCGGGCAGCGGGGGCGGGCAGCGAAGCCGGGGGGAGCAGGAGGATGACGGCGGGCGGCAGGCGGCGGGCGGGCCTCTCAGGCGGGTTGGAGGCCCGCGGACTTGGGCTGCGCCCTGCGGGCTGCCAGCTCCGACAGCTTCTTCAGCCGCTTCTTCAGCTCCAGCGGGAACTTCTCATAGCACCTCTTACACACGGGCTTCATGTCGAACTCCACAAACTTGTTCCTGCAGAGGAGGGGCAGCGGCCAGGAGAGCCGGGGTCTCCTCGGACCCCTGGCCCAGAGCCCACCACCTCCCCTACCCCAGCCTGTCCCCGCGCCAGCCGGCCAGGTCCGGGGGGCACCTTCTGGCCGGACGCCATGGGAGACGAGGAGACGGGCCTCCAGGCCTCCCTTTCTGCCTAGAGATTTCTCTGGAATGCTGGAACTCCAGAACCTTCCCTCTTGTCCTCAGACGCCGGGCCGCACCTCACCTCACCTCACTGCTCCAGCTGTCCTTCCCCCTCTCAGCCTCCTAGGTGAGGTCTGGCTCCTTTGGCTCTGAGCGTGTTTCCTGCTCCCTGAGCCGGAGTGTCCTTCCCTCCCCAGAGGCCGGCGCCCTTCCGAGCGCGGAGGCTAGTGTGACTCTTCCTCCCACCGTGCCCTGGGGGGTCCCTGGACCTGCCTTCTCGGGGCTGGGGCTGCCCCTGCTCCCACTGCACCCCCAGGGCCTGATAACAGTGAGCATTCAGGGAGGGTCCGACGAAGGGAAGAGCCCATGGCAAGCTGACTCCAACGTGAGCCCCTGATGGGCTCCAGGGGGAAGGAGGGGGACACCCTGCAGGTCTCTGCCCTCCTCGGCCCCCGACCCCTGGGAGCCAGCACGACTTACTTCAGGGTGAGCCGGCTGTTGCAGGTAGAACAGGAGAAGCAGTGCACACACCAGGCCTTGTTGAGGGCCGACACCACTGTGAGGGTCAGATGGGGGCTTAGCGGCCCCCCCAGGCCAGCCAGAGGCCCAGCTGTGCACACGGAGGGCCAGCTGGGCACGCAGCTGCAGGACCCACAGCCCAGAGAGCGTGGGGGAACGGGGCCTGGGGCGGGAAGGGGGCACAGGGACAGGGGCCTTACCATCGCCCTCGATCACGTGGCTGCAGGTATAGCAGACGTCCCCAAAGAGCTGTAGACAGAGCAGGTGTTAAACATGCTGCAGGCATTCGTGCCCCAAGCTCAGAGCCAGGAGTGTGGTCCCCACCCACCCCCCAAAGGGCAGCTCTCAGCCACCTGGGCCTCCTGCCAGGGCACAGCCTCAGGCCTGAGGGTCTATCAGAACTACCCCCTGGGAAAGACAGCATGTGGAGGCATTGCTCCCCCTAAGACCCCTTTGCTCCCGCCCGTGTCCTGAGAAGTGTGGGCAAGGCAGTAACCCTGTCCTCTGTGCCAGAAAGGCTGGGCAGCTTTGCCAAGCCTGGCAGGGGGGAGGAGATGGTAGTATATGTCACCCCAAGAGCCCAGGACTTAACACTGCCATCTCATTCAGTGCCCGGGGCAGGCCTGGGCCACAAGGCACGTTTCTCAAATGGGGACCCTGAGGCCCAGAGGGCTGCCCCGGTCCCGAGACCCTGAGCTCACAGGCCTGGCCTCAGCACCCACGGCGGGGCCCCGGGGGCCGCCCCGTGTCCTCTCCTGCCACGGACACAGCCGCCTTCCCAGCCCGCGCCCTGCCGGCTCCCCACAGCTCCCGCCTCCCCTGTCCCGGGCCCTACCTGGTTGTAGTGGGTCTCACAGTAGGCCAGGCCCTTCTTCTCATAGTGCCGGTGCCCCAGGAACGGCTTCTCACACTTGGCGCAGACAAAGTGCTGGGGTGGCGGGGGGGGTGCAGGGAGGGCAGCGTCAGGCCTGGAGCGACCTCCCAGCACACAGCCAGGAAGCGGAGGCTGGCGGGTGGGGGGCCTCGCTGGGCTGACACCTCCACGGACTGCTCATGGTCAGCAGACCCCACTCCTTCCCTGATGCCTGGTGGCGCTGCATCCTCCGCGGGCCCACGGGGCACCCTCGGCCCCCGTGTCGGGGCCGGCGAGGTGCCCGGGCCGTGGTGGGTTGCACCGTCTGCTTCTGGCGCACACCTCTACAGGCCCAGAGTCACCGGGCACACCTTCCGCCCACGGAGGCCATGGCGTGTGAGGATTCACCCTCCCCCGGGGGGCTGGGGGCCGTGCCAGGACCCTCGCCAAGAGGCCACCCAGGGCAGAGACTGGGGGACACAGAGCTGACCCAGTCACAGGCTTGCACGCCTCCCTGCCAGGTGGTGTCCCTAAGGCCGTCAGAGCCCCCAGCGCAGGGGTGAGTGTTCCCGGACAGCCAGTCAGACACACCTGAGCACCTCGCCGGCAGGTGGGCCAGACACGCAGCCACTTCCGCCAACCGCGATCCCACAGGGCACCCCGGACCAGTGTCCCCAAGGTGTTCTCATGATTTTGGAATCCTCTGGAAGGCCAGGATGGGGAGGGAGGGAGGGGGTGTGCCTGCCCAGCCATGGCCTGTGGGCTCAAGTCTGCTGGGTCCCGTGGACAGACCTGTCCCAGACCAGGGGTGAGGAGGGATAGCACCTACGAGGAAGGTCCCCGCTGGGAGCCGGCCACATGGCCTGGGGGCTGGAGGGCGTGTGGAGGGGCTTCGGGGCCAGGCTGGCTGGGGACGGGAGCCGGGGCGCCCACCTGCTGTCCGGGCTGGCCTCGCTCACCTCCACGTGCCACTGCTTGCCCAGCGCGTTGACCACACGGCCCTCGATGGGCCGGCGGCAGGCCCCACAGATGGGGACACCCATCTTGTCATGGCAGGGCAGGCAGTAGAGCTCGCCCTTCAGCTCGCGGGCCTCTGCAGTCAGCTCCTTCCTGGAAGACAGCGTGAAGACCCCAGGTGACCACCCTGCCCTTCCGTGGCCTGTCGTGCTGGGAGGGTCACCCCAGCCCCTCCAGCGCCAGGGAAGTAGCTTCCTGAGACACACCGCCACCTCCACCCCCCACCAGCTCGGTCCCAGCAGAGCACCCGCCCGGGGCAGGCGTGGCTTTCATCTCTGCTCTCTTTGGAGACTTCCTGTGCCCCAGACGGGCCCCAGGGCACAGGATTCCCCGCCCGGCCCTTGCAGAAGGCGGCACAGATCTGTCCCCCGGGCCCCCGCCCTCCAGACCAGACTGGGCGTCTGGGACCAGCACGAGGGCATGGCTCCATGGCCTCTCCTTCCTCCCTCATCCGCTCCACCTCACGCTCATCCTCTGCACCTGGGATTCCCTCCTCTCGGCTTCACCGGCGGCGGGGGTGGGGGGCAGCCCTCCCTCACCCATGAGTCCTCCTGTCAGCCTCGCCTGAGAGGCGTTTCCTGCAGCAGTGCCCTTCTGGACCCATTCTACCTGCCCCTGCACCCCACTCTCCGGACGCCCCTCTCTGCCCCCGTGGTGTTCCCCTCCCGCCCCATCACTGCCCCCGGGCGGCCGGCCCACCTCCACCCGGCTCTCCCCCTTCCCGGCCAGCCGGGCCCGGCTGTGCACCTACCCGCAGTGGGTGCAGCTGAAGTGGTCTGGGTGGTAGGCATCATTCTTGAACATGAGGGGCTGCTCGTCGATGACCAGGTGGCAGCGCTGACAGACGTACTTGCCCAGGCCCTTGGCCTTCTCACGGTTGTGGCAGGGTCGGCACAGGTGCCTGTGAGAAGTGAGGTGGGGGTCAGGGGCAGAGCCACTCTTCCTGCCCGGGCAGCCTGGGCCACCTCCCTGGAGAAGACGCCCCCGGCCCCCGCCCGCAGCTTGAACGAACGCCTGCCAGGAAGCGTCAGGGGGCTCAGCTCGGTGGTCCAGAAAAGCAAGCCAACAGTCCTGTGGCCGGGAAGGCCACGGGTGCACCCTCTAAAAGGAGCCTCTGCACGGGGCAAAGACCAGGAGGAAACACAGCAGCATGCCGTGTTTGGACAGTACGGCAAATGTGGTGTTTTTCTTCTTTACGCTTTTTCTGAGCCTAGGACATCGTGTGTGGACGAGAGCAGACACTTCATGGGCATTTGCTGAAAAATTCATTTTATTTTTCAAATGTCTTTTAACACACACGAGTGACCGTATAGTGACTTTCGTGCCCAGCCCAGGGGCCAAGGAGTGCCAGGCCCGTTGGGCCTGCACGCCTGCTTCCTCAGGGGTCGGCCCGACAAAGAGGAACCCGGATGTCTACAGGCTCTCTCTGTCTCCAAAGACAAGTGCAGCTGTGTCAGATGGAGGCCCCCAGACCCAGGAACTGTCATTACAGAGTCTTTTTTGTAAAGACCTCAGAGTGATTTCTGATGTTACTCCCTCCATTGGGCCACAGCTGCAGTCTCTACCGAGAGAGATAAATCAACATGGTTTCTGTTTCCTTGGGCCTCAAAGGCGGCAGGAATTTAGATTCAGGGTCCCCGGGCGAAGTTGCACAAAGGCCCCAGTGCACTGCTCCCATCCCCCACCTGCCACCCCGTCTGCAAGTGCTCTCAGCATCCGGGCCCTCCTTCCCTCCCGTTCCAGGTCCCCAACCCACTCTCACCAGCCTCCCAGTCACCTGATACCGGTGCGGGCCTCTTTTAGAGGCAGGTCAGGGAGTCCACTTAAGAGAGTAACTCTCAGACTCAGGAACCCCCAAGCAGGTGTGGTGGGCAGACCCTAGGTGCCAGGGCAGCCAACTCCATGGCCTTGACCGCAGTGCCTCCTACCGCGTTTGGGTCTGGACTGCCCTGTGCTTGCCCTGAGTGTGTCCTAGCTCCCCGGGGTGAAGGGCAAGGGGCCCAAGGGAGTGCCCAGCAGCTACCTGCTAAGCTGCTGACCAGCTCCCAGCTGTGCTCTTATGGACCCCGTGTGCCCCACACAGGGCAGCGGCTCAGGACAGGTCTTCTGATGCGTAAGTGGGTGAATGATTGTAAAAGACAAGAAGGGAAGGATGGCGGGCATCATCTCCCACGATGACGTGGCCACCGAGACTGGAAGGTCGTCTCCTGGCCTGGGGCCCCCAGCTCACTCTACCGGCCCAGGGGCCACAGACGTGGCCTGTGGCTACAGTCCCCATCTCCCTTCCGTCCCAAGATCCCTGAAGCCCAGTGGGCTCTCCCCGCCCCACTCTCCCCCAGACACCCCGTGCCCCAGCCCCACCCCAGGCCTCCTGCCACGGCGGGGCCACTCCCACGCCTGCCGCCTGCTGTGTCTCTGCCACAGACAGGGCATTTATTCCCTACAACCCCACTCCAATCCTGGTGACTCGTCTTTAGCAGTAGGACAACATGCAACCCATACGGAACGGTTTTTGTTTCAAAGATATAGAAATTAGCGCAACTCCTCAAAATTCTGTTGCAACGGTCAGTGCCCTTAAAACCACTGCCAACAGTCACCCGACAGAAGCCAGCCAGACTCCCACATTTCAAGTCACCGTGAGCCAGTTCTCCCAGACAGCCACCCCGGGCCACAGCGGGGAGGGGGGCCGCACACCCCACCGGCTCCCAGGCATGACAGAACTGAGCAGTCCCGCTCTCTTGACGGAACCCCAGACGGGAAACGTCTTTTCAACAGACCTGATCCCAGCGCCAGATCTAAAGGCAACCTGCAGAATTTTTTCCCAGGTAGAATGAAGATGGAACCTAAGAATTGTACCACTGAGCTGCAACAGAAGAGAACAAAACACACACGCATACAGCCTGAGTTTCAGAGTGACACACGCTTGAGTCCAAATGTGGGCTCGGCCACCCCACTGGTTTGTCGTTGGCCAGTTACCTCACCTCTCTGAGTCCCAGTTTCCCCGTCTGTAAAATGGGCAGTGATCCCAAGTGCACGGGTTTGTGCGAAAGAATTTCAGACAGTACTTGTGGCAGGTACTTCCCAGGGATGGCTGTGTACATCTTTCAACGTTGTAACTAAAAAGTTTTCTGAAGTCTTTTGAAATTAGGAATGGTGATTCGGCTCCCTGTGTTACCGGATGCATCACTTTGGGAAAGACGGGGAGAACCAAGCACTGCTGCAGCCGTCACAGGGGCAGCCACTGTCAACATCCAAACACCCCGCAGACTCCCAGACTCCCAGGAGGAGCTGTGGGGCAGGTGGGCGGCGGGCCGCAGCGACCCTCTTCCCAGGCTTCCCGTCCAGAGGAGGAGCCCACACAGGCGAGGGCCAGGCCTCCGGGTCCCCACAGGCACAGACAGCGCCCCATTATGAGGCAGCCTGCAGCTGCGCCCCGCTCGAGATAAAGGCCGCGATTTATTCCGCACACCCAAACGGGGCCCCATTATACGGGGCAGGACACAAGGACCCTAAGCAAGTGTCCTGAAAGCGTCCCCTCTCATTGGACCGAACAAGACTCCTTGGCCTCCCACCCTCCCCATTCACAAGACCCCCTCTGCCGATGGCCAGTGCGGGCTTGGGCGCCCAGGCCCGTTGCCATGGCGGCCAGCCCCTCCCTGGCCCCCTCCCCGCCTCCCAGGAAATTACTCTGATCTGAAACGTCCTGTTGTGTCTGTCGGTCCCAGCCAGGCCTCCCACCCGGCCGGCGCCCACTCTGCGGCTTCGAAGACAGTCGCACACTCGGCCTCTGTGCCGCTCAGTGGCCCAGCTGGGGGCGGGGGGTGGGGGGACGGCTGGGACACACTGGAATATTCACGGCCCAGCGGCAGCAGAGGCAGCCAGAGGAGTGGCCCACCACACAGGGGACCCCTCAGGAATGAAGCGGCCTTTCAGGGCCCGAGGGGCTGCAGCCTCGCCTCCCCTCCTTAAATAGCCAGCCGGCCTCCACCACAGCTGCGCGGAGCCCACCACCCACCCACAGGCTGCAGCCCACCTGCCGCCCCAGACCCGCCGACAGAGGTAAGGGCAGGGCCTGGCGGGGCGGGCGGGGAGCTCAGGCCCAGCCGAGGCGGAGGCAGAGCAGGGCAGGGACGCGAGCCCAGCCCCAGCCCCGAGACGCCTCTCTGTGGTCGGACTCCGACTTAGTTATCCAGGCCGCCGCGGTCTGAATGAGAGCAGCGCACAGGCAGTGTTCCTGTCTCCCTGTCGGGGCTTTTAAAGGAAGAGTGAGCGCCCGGCCTGCGGTCCCACGGCTGCAGTGACAGCCCCCGTGCCCCTCACTTCGAGCCAGGCGGCTCCGGGAGGGGCCAGAGGAGGAGTCGGGAGGGAGAGGTGCTGGCGGCCGATGCCCCGGAGACGGCCACCCCCCGCCCCACCAGGCCCGCCCACGTCCCCTCTGCGGAGGCCAAGCCCTGCGCCTGACCCACGGCCGGCCGGGGCCCCAGGCCCGCCCAGGCCCGGGCCAAACTGCACGCACTGCAGTCACCCTGCCCGAGCTGAGCGACACGCCGAGGGGCAGCGAGTGCGGGCGTTTCTGGGGACCCGCAGAGCCACTGCGGACCGCACGGCAGGACCAGCACCGAAACTCCTAACGTGGGGGAGGGGAGAGGAACCCCGGCAAAGCAGAAGCGAGCCTAAAAGAATTCTGAAGCCAAGTCTGCGCCCCCGGAGAGAGCACAGCGCACGCAGCCTTCAGGGCTGGGAGGCGGAGGGCACGGGGCGGGAGCAGAAAGCCAGGCGCTGGCCCGCCCGCCAGGTGCCACCTGTGCAGGCACGCGGGGCCCACGCTCAGTTCGCTGCTCTGCCATCACCATTGTGCTGCTTTTTGAACAAGGGGTGGTGCCAACTGTATGGATGGTCCTCGGGCCAGGCCCCCGTGGGAGCCACTGAGGCAGGGAGGAAACTCCAGCATGAGCTCTAGCAGCCGGGAGCTGTCAGCCTCCACGAGAAAGGCAGGTGGAGGTGTCGGCTGTCCCCGCCGGGTCTTCCTGACCTGACTTCCTACTCCAAGGCCGTCGCCCGGCCAAGTGACCCTGGGCAAGTTAGCTAATGCTAAGCCTCCGTTTCCTCATCTGTAAAATGAGGCAACTGAGGCCTGCCCCTCAGGACTGGTGTGCGGTGTCCAGGCAGGCCCGCCCCCTCATGCTGGCCAGAGGAGGTGGTCGGCACCTGGAAGTGGCCCTGACGGAGGGGCCGGGTGACGACTGCACCGCCGCAGGGCACAGCCAGAGGTCAGCCCAGAGCGGAGGGCACCCAGCTCAGCCCCTCCCCAGCCCCAGGTTTGGGGGGCGGGGCTTCAGGGGAGCCCCAGAAGCTGCGCTGCAGGCAGGGGCGCGCGAGGCTGAAACTGACCCCCACTCGGGGCTGTGGACTGTGTGGGTTGTGGACAGAGGGTGCTCTGGCCCGGCTGTCCTGCCTTCTCCTGCCCACACCCCCGGGTCCCAGGCCTGGCGAGGGAGGCGGGGTGTTAGGGATCTTCCCTCTCCTTTCTGGATCTCCTGAGTTGACCAAAATCAAAATAGGAACCTGTTACTCTGTCTGCTGGGGCGGCAGCAAGGGTCACCCACTCAGACCTGGGGTTGGCAGACAGAAATGGCTTGTTAGCAAGGCCAGTAGGGCTCCGAGCTGCACGGCCCCTCAGGTGTAGGTAAACCAGGCGGGTGAGGCCAGGCAGAGACAGGCCGCCTCCCTGGGCCCCGGGCCTCTCTGGGGCTGCAGATCTTGGCTAGAAAACCCTGGCAGGTCTGTCTACCTCTGGGAGAAATGGCTCTTCCTCTCCTGGGAAAGAATCCGCCTCTTGGTAGTTAAACTACCCTGGGTGGTAAAATACCCCCTGCAGGCCTGGGGCCCAAGGGCTTTCTAAAACACAGGTCTCCACTCGTTAAGATGCCTACCGTGGGGCTGGTGGGCTAAATCCAGAAAGTTCAAGAGACCTTGGGATCCAGGCCCGGATGGCCTTCAGGTGCCGGCAGACACAGCAGGCCTCTGCCCTCCCTGACACTCTGACACTGGCATTCCCAGCCAGGCCCTCCTGTGGCGGGTGGCGGGTGCCGGGAGAACTGGGGAAGCCGGTGGGCAGGCGGGTCAGGGAGGGGTGCGCAGGGTTCCCCCGAGGCTGAAGAGAAGATGGCTGAGCTCTACACACTGGGCCCTCAGGAATAGGTGACCCGCCCATCCACCCATGAGAAGTGGGACTCAGGGGCCCCATGCACCCCGCCCCTCAGACAGCACACAGGGGAAAGGGACAGAAAACGTGGGGCTCCACCCCCCGCCCTCGCACCCCCCAGAGCCTCAGACAGACGGGTCACCACGCTCTCCCTGTGGTGCTGACTCCATCCCCCAGGCCTGAGAGGTGGCCTTCCGGATCACCAGGGTCCAACCAGGGCCTTCACATGCCCTGTAGGGACGTGGCTGCACAGTGGGGAGCCGGCCCCAGCAGCAGCTGAGCACCCAGCCCCTGGTTCTGGTTTTGGTTTTGCTTCCTGCTGAAGTTCAGAGAGCCTGTGATGCCTGCCCACCCCCAGATGGACCCAGGAGGTGTCCTCAGTGGCCCCCGAGGCAATGCCGAGCGTGGAACAGGGTCGGGGTCGGCAGGTACCGCAGGCTTCCGAGGGCTCACGTCTGCAGAGGGTGACGCCCCGCCGGTCGCAGGCTCTCCGGGGCCTGTCTGCTTGTTCCCTCCAGGCTCAGCCCCGGGCTCTACCTCCAGCCAAAGCATGAATGGCCTCGAGGTGGCTTCCCCAGGCCTGATGGCCAACTCCTCCCTGGCCCCCACGGAGCAATGTGGCCAAGAGACGCCACTGGAGAACGTCCTCTTTGCCTCCTTCTACCTCCTGGATTTCATCCTGGCTTTTGTTGGCAACTCCCTGGCCCTGTGGCTCTTCGTCCGGGACCACAAGTCCGGCACCCCTGCCAACGTGTTCCTGATGCACCTGGCCGTGGCCGACCTGTCCTGCGTGCTGGTCCTGCCCACCCGCCTTGTCTACCACTTCTCGGGGAGCCACTGGCCATTTGGGGAGATCCCGTGCCGGCTCACGGGCTTCCTCTTCTACCTCAACATGTACGCCAGCATCTACTTTCTCACCTGCATCAGCGCTGACCGCTTCCTGGCCATCGTGCACCCCGTCAAGTCCCTCAAGCTCCGCAGGCCCCTCCACGCCCACCTGGCCTGCGCCTTCCTCTGGGTGATGGTGGCCGTGGCCATGGCCCCGCTGCTGGTGAGCCCACAGACGGTGCGGACCAACCGCACGGTGGTCTGCCTGCAGCTGTACAGGGAGAAGGCCTCCCAGCACGCCTTTGCGTCTCTGGCCGTGGCCTTCACCTTCCCGTTCGTCACCACGGTCACCTGCTACCTGCTCATCATCCGCAGCCTGCGGCAGGGCCCACGCGTGGAGCGGCGACTCAAGAACAAGGCGGTGCGCACGATCGCCGCGGTGCTGGCCATCTTCCTCATCTGCTTCGTGCCCTACCACGTCCACCGCTCCGTCTACGTGCTGCGTTACCGCGGCCACCGCACCTCGTGCGCTGCCCAGCGTGCGCTGGCGCTCGGCAACCGCATCACGTCCTGCCTCAGCAGCCTCAACGGCGCCCTCGACCCCATCATGTACTTCTTCGTGGCCGAGAAGTTCCGGGACGCCCTGTGCAGCCTGCTGTGTGGCAAGAGGCTCCCGGGGCCGCCCCCCAGCGCCGACGGGAAGACCAACGAGAGCTCGCTGAGCGCCAGGTCGGAGCTGTGAGCCGGGGGCCACCTCTCTGAGCACCGCCTCGTCCACGAGGACCGGCCCTCAGACTCACCACCAAGGAGGAGCCCGCCTCCACCCCAGCAGCCCCGAGAACACAAACTGCAGGCTCAGCGGGCCACCACCACCTGCTCCGAGGCCCGAACTCATCACCCGGCGCTGAGTTCTGTCTTCTCTGCCATGCAAATCCCTGAACAGGGAGCACAGAAGGGACCAGACGGCCTGGCCCTGCTCACTCACAGCTACAAGACACTCAGCAGCTTCACCCCCTGCTGAGGGGGCAAGGAGGCCAGAAACGTTCCTGAACAATGAGCGTCTTTCTCTCCCAAGGGCCGCCTGCGAGGTTCCCAGCCTCCTTCCCCCGACAGAAACGCGCAGCGGTGAAGCTTTGCAGAGAGGACGCCGGAGACAGCTGCAAACGGGCCCACGGGAAGAGGGGGCACTGGAAGCTGGGTGGGGGCGGGGGGGGCGGAGAGGC
>NW_020172459.1:1779292-1780180 GCF_003031525.2 Neophocaena asiaeorientalis asiaeorientalis | reverse complement strand
CGGAGAGTCTAAAGGTTTTCTCTCAAGTGCAAGGTGCTTTGAGGTCCCTTTGTGGCACCTTTGCCAAAGGACTCTGCATTTAGGGGACACAAGCTATAAATTAGAACCCAACACTGTAAGCACATTTCAGGGTGGTCACCAGGTGACAGCCAGCAACACGGGCGGGGCCTGTGAGGCACATCAGCTCTCCATCCCTCCCGCCAGGAACCCACACACAGCCCTGCATGTGCTTGACAATCCCCAGGGCTTCTTGGCAGCTGCCCAGTCCTTCCCGAGTCCCCGTGGAACACGTGCTATGGGTGGACGGTCACGGGGAGCTGAGCTTTGTCGCCGCTGGGTGGCGGGGAGGGCAAGGCCCGGCCTGTGAACCCGTCTGCTACTAACCCAGACCCAGCAGGGGCAGAGCCCCCCCTCCTTCCCAAGAGGCTTCCATCAGTCCCGGCAGGCCAAGCTTTGAGCTGTTTTGCTTATAGGGTGGTCTGATCGCCCTCACCGGTCCTTTCTTGTACTTGATTATACTGATCATAAACATAACTGTACTTTAATAACTGAAGGTTATTCTGTTTGGTTAACACAACTCCCTCCCCAGAACTTTTCTTCCCTCTGACCCAAGAATGGCAAAGCGGAGGCAAAGGCAGCAGTGTGGACTGTGGTTCTGGTGGCCCTACGGTGGGCCTGCCCCACGCAGACTCTGAAGTTCTGCCCCGTGGGCTTCAGAGCGTCGACCTGGGCTGGAGGGTGTGCGTAGGGCCCCCGCACTCCTTTCGTCACAGTGATACTTTACTTTCCTGAGCACGTCCAGCCTCTTCCGGACTTTTCCAGCAGAGCACCGGAGTAGGGGTCCCAGCGTGAGCTGCGGCTCAGGCCCACACCCGGCAGGGGACCCCA
>NW_020172459.1:1770084-1779194 GCF_003031525.2 Neophocaena asiaeorientalis asiaeorientalis | reverse complement strand
ACCATGGTCTCTCAGATCCGCACCCAATACCCAGGCTGCTACTGAGTGCTCTGCAGACACCAAGACGGACAACACGCGTCTCTGGTGGGGCAGGCAGATGGGCGAGACCACTACAGCAGCGTCAGGAAGGGGTGTTCGACAGGCACCAGAGAATGTGACAAGTGCCCAGACGGGAGGGCATGGGAGATGGACAGCTAGGGCGCTGCAAATGAGGCAGGCCTGCTCTTCCCTGAGGCCTGGCTGTCGGCAGAGGGGAAACTCGGAGTCGGTTGGTTGGTTGGGCTCTGTGGCATTTGGGGTGCCCTAGGCACCAAGTGGAGCTGGCACGTGGGCAGTGGGGTACTCTGGGAGAGGTCTGGGGTGGAGGCGGACATCTGGACTGCCCAGCACACACTCACCATGTGAGGCACCGGGACTTTGGGCCCGGTGCAGAGCCCCAGAGAAGCCCAACATGGAGAGACAGGTGGAGGAAAGTGAGCCAGGAGAGGAGAGGGACAGCGCAGCCGTGAAGTAGGGGGAAACTCCCAGAACATGGGGGCCTGGGTGCCCAGAGAGGAGCGGGGGCTGCCGTGAAGGCCGCGGAGACACCGACCAGTCTGGGCGGCAGGGAGCAGATGGGAGGACGCGGCTGGTGGGCTGGGGAGGGCTGCAGGCAATCGCTGTGGAAAGAAGGCTCAGAGGGTGCTTTGAACCGTGGGGGCCACCAAGCCTGAGCCTTTAGAAAGGGAGAGAGAGCGGACCAGAGCCATGAGCCCCTGCTGGAGAGGGTGTGTGGGGTGAGCAGGGCTTTGGGGTGCAGGGACACGGCCCCCACTCTGACAAGGCAGGGCGGCAGCACAGATGCCGGGCGGCAGGGGTGGCCATCCGTCGGGGAGGGGGAAGGGAGGTCCTGGCTGTGGGTGTGATGGTGCAGGGACTGTGGGGGGGCGGGTAGGAGGCGGGGAGAAAAGAGCAAGTCTTCATGGAAGGCGACAGCTTAGGCTGCTGAGGAAACCTGGGCCCCAGCTGAGTGCTGTCCCTCCAGCAGCGCTCATGGGGCGTGAGGACGGAGGTGGACGGCCGGGGCCAGCACTGGGGGCGGCCGGGCAGGCAGGAACTTGACTCAAGCTCCTCATCCTTCCGCTGCACCAACAGCACCTGCTTGGGCCACCTTCCTCCTTGCTGTATGCTGTCAGCCTGCTCCCAGGAACAGCCTCAAGCCTGGCGTGGCCCCCGACTCACCATCCCTCACTCTCTCCAGGCTCCGTCCTCACCCATACACTGGACAGGGCTCTCCCGTCCGCCTCGCAGGGACAGGGCCGCACGGCAGCCCCATCCGCAGCCTGCAGCGCCCGGACCGGGCCTGGGCCCATGATGAGGGGCCCATCTCACCTGCCGGCGTTCTTCACAAAGCCCAGGTCGGCCAGCTCCACGTCGCACAGCTCGCAGCGGAAGCACCCGGGGTGCCAGTTGTTGTTCATGGCCTTGATGACGCGGCCGATGATGAACTCGCCTGGAGGAGAGAGGTTCCTGCTCGCCTCGTGCCCTGCCCCTCCGCAGGCCCCTCCCAGAGCTGGGAGGGTGACGCCCGTGGGAGCCCGGGGCCGATGCTCTGAGGGGCAGAGCTCTCTGCCCACCCGCCTCCCAGGCAGCGCCAAGGCCTGTGCGGCCCTTACCACAGGTCCTGCAGCACGGAGCGAACAGCATCTGGAAGTCGTGTTCGCAGTACTTCCGCCCTTCGAGCTGCAAACGGGGCCAGCAGACAGAGGACAAGGAAGGCACTGTCATCCCCCAAGCTGCGCTGGCCCGTCTGCTGGGTGAGGACCTGCCCTCGGGGACGCTGGACAAACACCCCACTTTGTGCACCTGCTACCACCACAGGAAGCTGGTGGGGGGGAGGTGCGGGGAGGAATTCCAGACAGTGAGCTGCCCGTGCAAGGCCTGGAGATGGAACGGGATTGGCCTGTTTGACTTGGGGAGAGTGCAAAGCTAGGGGCCTCGAAGAAGCGGGCAACTCAGCAAGGCCAGCCCCGCAAAAGACCACTGCTGCTTGCAGAAGATCTCGGCCCTGTTGATCTCAGGAACGAGCTGAGGGCTGGGGGCGGAACGTCAGGCTGGGGAGGGTGGGGATCGAGTTTGAATTCTGTGTGTCCCTTGGCCCTGTTTCCTGTGTGAGAAGTCCACTCCCCCAGCGGCCACAAAAGACCCAGGGAAGGGACACAGGAAGCGGGGCAAGGGAGTCCTGCAGCCGCTGTCCCCATCTGTCTGGGCAAGGAGGGCCCTCACACTGGCCCCAAGTGTGGCCCCAAGAAAGCCCCTGCTTTCTTCTCCCTTGATAATTGTATTTGGTTTTCCCCCGTTCTCTAAAATGAGTGTCTTATTAAGCTGCACCTGGCTAGAGCCCTAGCCAGTGACCTTCAGAGGCGGCAGGAATTTAAACTGTCACAGGCACATCCACAGCGCCCTGCCCACATCTCCCCTCCCTCCACCCCCGCCTCCATCATCGGCCAGCATTTCCCAGGAGGCACCACAGGCAACAGCAACTCCTGCTCTGCCAGGCAGATCACATACCCCACAGCCATCTACCAGCCCGTCCCATCAGCTTGGAAATCTGTCCAGCCTCTGAGCACTGCCCTGGTGTGCTGGTAAACATTTCACAACCGGCTCTGAGGCTGCCTTGCAGCGTTTGCCGATTTCTATGGTATAAATATTCCCACCCGTGGTCAATTTCAAGCTACCAACAGACCTCCGCATGGAGCTGAGAAGAGACGTCAGTAGCCACCACGGTACGGTGTTTCCAGCACACAGGCATAATAACAAATCATAACCTCAAAGGCATAGCTGATCGTGAATGTAATAAAGTAATCAGGAAGCGGTGAGTTTTGAGTATCTGTTACCTTTGTTGTTTTTTTTAATTAAGTTTCATTGGAGTATAGTTGCTTTACTATGTTGTGTTTCTACTGTACAGGAAAACGAATGTTACCTTTGTTTTTAATACAGTTTTATCTCATTGTATGTTTATATCATTTAACTTTTAGTAATGGCTGTGTTTAACAACCGGCTTGCAAGGCTGCTGAAAATTTAACGATCTGCTCTTGTGACCCAGTGCAGCCCAGTGTAGGCCCCTTCACTTCCATCTGGATTACCGAAATAATCAGCTTCTGGTCCCACCTGTTCTCCTAGCTTCTGTCCCCGCCGCACACAGTCTCTCCTCAGCAGAGCAACCAGAGGTCCTTCTCTAAGGTCAGACAGACGATGTGACCCCTCCCCTCCAGACCCTGCAGTGGCTGCTGCCCCTCCCAGGAGGAAAGCCTGAGGCTCCACGAAGGCCCACGGGGCCAAGCAAATCTGCCTCCCCACTCTCGTCTTCTTCTGTTCCCTCTCCTTTGCTCTGCTTCCATCACACCGGCCCCCCCACTGCTCCTCAAATACCTGCGTGCTCCAACCTCAGGGCCTTTTTGCCCTTGCTGTGCCCTCTGCCGAGAGCTCTTCCTGCAGGTACACGCTGCTCTCTCACCTCCTTCAGGTCTGCTCAGACATTCCCTTCCCTGATCACCACCCCGCCTCCCCTGAGATGCCTTACAACCAGAGCACTTAGCACCATCTGGTACACGTGGGTTACGCTTACTGCATGACCCCAGGGAGGGTAAGTGCCACCACGGCAGGGTGTTTGCACCCCAGGGCCCCCCAGCAACTGCCCAGAGGTGACAGGATGAACGGCGACTCTCCTTCAGCACCCATGGCCACCAGGAGAACACTGTTCACATCTCACAGGTAAGGGATGGGGCCCCGAGGTGGCCAGCAAGGTCCTCAAGGAGCACCGCTCGGCTCAAGGGCTGGCGTGTCTGCCTCATCCTTCACAAGAGGACCACGGCCAGGCATGGCCCACAGGCTGCCAGAGGGCAGACCCTGAGCTGGGTCCGGGGAGCACGCTCACCTCGTAGAAGAGCCCGTCGGGGAAGGGCCGGAAGCACTGAGCGCACACGAAGCAGTGCTCGTGGTACAGCTCGCCGTTGCTGTTGACAATCCGCTCGGCGGGGGCGAAGCGGGCCTGGCAGCGCTGGCACACGGCATTGGCCAAGGCATTGGACATGTTACTGGGTGGGAAGAAGGAACGGGCAGGTCAGGGCCTGAGGGCCGCACTCGATGGACACGCTTTCTGGGGTGAAGACAGCGCCGTGCTCACCCCGGGTCGGCCTTGACACCGCAGGGACTGAGTCACACAGGCGGGGCCACGCTGCCCGGCACCGGCTTGGGTCACCCATCCCTGCAGCTACCTTGTGCCTCAGGCACATTGGGTGCCAGCGCATGCCAGGCCACGGTGGCCTTCCCAGATGACAACCCTGCGAGGCCAGCGCAGCGCCTCCATCTCCCAGATGGACAAGCGGAGGCCTGGAGAGAGTGACCCACACACCACCAAGGCCACAGTGGGTGGAGGCAAAGTCTACATCAGAACCGGTCCCCCGCCTGACTCTGGGGCCCCGACCTTCCCCCACACCCTGCAGCCCCTGATGCCCTACACGGGGGCTCAGGCGCAGGCCCGGCCGTCGCCGGGCTCACGCCGGCCAGAGCAGTCATGACTCAAGTCCGTTGCTCTCACTCACAGGGCGGCCAGGGCTGGCCCTCGCTCTCCAGGCCCAGACGCCCAGCCGTGGAAGGACCCTAATCACGGCCATGGCCACGGGTTACAGGCTGTTAGACGACGGACACACAAGCTTTCAGCAGGGTGCCTGGCCCACTGTAAGCCCGCAGCGGACGGCGCTGTGCTTGTCAGTGTTACTGACCGGGCCCCCAGGCTGCTCAGTCATGGTGCTGGGCCGTCTCTCGAGGTGTCAGGGACGCTCGGCAGACACAGGGGAGCGGCTCGGGTTTTACACATTTATTTAATCCCCGAGGCCACTCTGCTTTCCTAAGGCTCAGAGGGGTTAAGTAACTTCCCCAAAGTCACAGAGCAGATGACAGCGTCCAGATTTGAACACAGATTGGTCCGACTTCAATGGCTCTTTCCCCTGCACCACGACTTAGTTTCAAATCACCTGCACCCCCAAAACATATAACCACCCTACCATGGGGAAGGTGAGATTGTGAATATTGGAGATGGGAGCAGAGTGGGGAGTGGACCTCCTCATCCACAGAGGGCAACTGCTGTCCCTGGGGAAGCGGCAGACATCCCGCCGGGAGGTGGGGAATCTGAGCTAAACTACAGGGGAAATGGCCACACAGACAGATGTGTGCTGGCTCCAGGCTGGGGCCCCAAGGCTCAGGCTGGAGGAGCCTGGCTGTCAGCCCCGACAGTCTGTACAAACGCCCAGCACCCTGATGCCTGTGTCTTTGGCTACAAGGGCGGCAAAGAAATTTTGTCTCGTGTCAACTGGGTGGGCACAGAAGGAAGGTCAGGCTCAGTGAGGAGAGATGTAACCAGTTGGCAACATCACGTAGACGCGTGCGGTGGCACACGGCACGTCTCCTGAGAACATCTCTTCAGCCTGTTCCGCCTCCCGGGATGCTGAAGCCCACCCCTCCCTCATGGCCACAGCACAGGGAGGAGAATTCTCAAGTGAGCAATGCTCGTGCTGGGGTCCCTAGGCGCGACGAGCCCAGGAGGTGGGAGAGGGCTCTGCCTGTCAGGGGTCTAGGTGTGGACAGTGGGTCTAGCAGAGGGTCGCTGCCACGTGGACACGGTCTGGAAGCCAGGCTGGGGCACCCAGGCAGGACTTCCTCTCTGCTCTGTTGGAGGAGCCCTCGCGGCAAGGGCAGGGCCGGTAGGCTCCTTGGCGAGCCTTGCCAGGCAAGTGCACCTCTGCATGCCTCTGCCTGCCCCCAGGTTACTTGGGGGACCAAAGCCGTTTCCTGCATCCATATTTAAGCCAAAGGGGCAAGGAGGCAGGACAGTGGCAGGAGGGATGGGCAGAGCCCAAGATGACAGGGAGGCTCTGTGCACAGTGACCACCGCCCTCCTTTCCAGCTCCCTGCTGATCGCCACAAGGCGATCAGTACCAGTCGCCATGGGCTGGGCTGGACTCTGTCAGCACAGGCATGGCTTCCTGTCCCAAGAACACTGTGAACCTTGAGGCCTTGTTCTCCCCAAACACACATACCCAAGGTGGCTGGGAGGAAGTTCCAGTGCCTGGCCACGAACAAGACCTTGGCAGGTCTTGGAGTAGTCAGAAATCAACAGGAAATCCTGTGACTCTTGAGCCTGGAATTCCCCACTGAAAGGACCCAGAAAATGAAGCCAAAACAAGAATTCGAGTGCAGCCCCAGGCTTCCAGATTGTTCCAGACCTCTGGACCCTAACCAAGCGAGTGCACAGCAGGCCCATCTTCGGTTTGCCTCTCCAGAACTCCAGCCTCCCCGCAAGGCAGACATTCGGGGACTGCGTCTCCACGCTGTCACCACAGCAGCCGGCCCCCAAAAGAGCAGCTGGCCCTTCACTGGTCTGGGTCTAGTTCCCTGGCTGGGTCCCTGGGAGTCTCAGGTCAAGGATTCTGCCGTCTGTCCCCGACACACCTCGCAATAAGCCCCGGCACAGACAGGTGGGGTGCGGGGGTGACCACCTCCCCCCTGCCCCACCAGCTGCCCCAACCCAGGTCTCGGCCAGGTGCACCCCCGGCGTCACTTCTGTGGCTGCGTCCCCACGGCCCCTGCTCCGGACCGCAGAGAACACCCCAGCTCACTGGCCGAAGGCAGACGGATGGGCCGACGTACTCATGTGCCGGACAGCCGGACCACAGGCCCGTCAGAGAAAATGCCAGTTGTCCCCTGCAGGAGGAGGCCGCTCTGGGCTCCACCCCGCGAGGTTAAACCCTGACAGCCCTAGCCCCCAGCTGTGCGCCTGGAAGAAGGCCCAGCTCCTCGGGGCCTCATTTCCTCATCTGCAAAGAGGTCCCCGAGGAGCAGGACCTGCCCCGCAGAGCTGAAGCGAAGAACTCGCTGCCTGCAGCATAGGTACAGAGCGCGGAGCACAGGGCCGGGCAGGCCAAGCACTGGATACAGAGCGGTTGTTGCCGGCAGCTCAGGGACCCCACCACCACCACCTCCCCCCGCCCCACCGCCACCCCGGCCCAGCAGCGCTCCCTGCAAGGACAAAGGAGGGAGATGCGCATGCTACATCCTCCTCCACACATTCCGCCCAAGAGCTGGGAGCACAGTCTGCCCGGTTACCTGCAGGGAGACACCGCCGCCCCGCCCCGGCTGGACAGCACACAAACACCGCCGAGGGCACGGCCACCACCTAGAGGCCAAACCCCAGAGCACACCTGTGCTCCCGAGCAGGGGCCATGGGGATGCCGTCACAGAAGTGCCCGCTCCCTGAGACGGGCTGGGGCAGCCGGTGGGGCAGGAGGGAGGTGGTCACCCCCATCTACCCTGTACCCTTCTCCGACCCTCCGCGGCACCCCAAAGGCTCTCAATCTTGACAGCCAACGCAAGCCTATTTGTTGCAAGACGTCACTGAGCTCTAGCCTGGGGTGGGCTGGAGGGAGTGCTCTCCGAGCCAGGTCCTCGGGAGGGGAGGTTGCTGGTTCCAGATAAGGAAACTGACGTGCAGAGAGGGTCAGAAGCCCGCTGAGGTCACATGGGATTGGACCTGCGCTCTCGCGTCCCCTCAGCTCCTGGTAGCATCACACAGGCATGACCATTCCAGACTGCTTTTTCAACAGCCCCAGACCATCCCCCACTCCAGTCTCCCACCCACCAGAGCCTAGAAAGCCAGCGTGTGGGCCCAGGAATAGGCAGGGGCTGGCCACAGGGGCCTTTGCACACTCGAGGGTGAGTCCGTGTCGCTGAGGCCAGGTGATCCCGCACAGCAGTCAGTCACAAGCCAGAAGCTCAAAGAAATACCAAGCTGAGGATAGCATATGAACGTATGTGCATGCATGTGTGCACGGGACTTTCCTGAGGCCTGATCTTCACTATCAGCCCTGCCCTCCTTTCATCTGGCTCAAGTTCTTGTGCTGCATCCATACAGTGACACCAGCCTCCAGCTTGGCCTCTGGCCCATCAGGGCCCTGGTCGCCCACTCCCAGCTCACTCCACAGATGTCCACGGTGACCCAGAGGCCAACCGGTGAGGGTTCCTGTTCACTCAGGTAAGTCACTTGTCCTCCCGTGCCCCGGATTCCCCACCGGAGCAGTGGGCTTGTCCAGTGCCCATCCTGGTGTGGCCCCTGGTGAGGGGCCTGAGACACGGATGCAGGTGCAAGCCCGGCTACAACAGGTATCCCGCGGGTGGCCCTCTGCAGCCTCTGCTCCCTGCCCCCCACCTGACGGCCTCCCAGACACCTTTGAGGGCTCAACCCTCAGCCCCGCTCCGGAAGGCTGCCCTGGCCATGCGCGCACCGTGAGCACACAGTGGGGCGCACGTTTAACGCAGAGCATCAGCCTCTGGGTTCGCTCTCCTCCCGCAGCCTCCAGGCCGCCCACCTCTGTGACTGCTACTCTGTCTCCTCCCTGAATCCCCACCCCCTCCTTGCAAACCCCACGTCCTTCCCACAGCTCCTCCCCCACGCCTCCGGGGGTCCCACCTGCTATTTTGATGCCAAAGACCCCAAGCCCGCGGCCCTCACCGCTCTCACTCCCTGCAACTTCAACTTGTCCAGGAGCCCCTCCCCCAGTCCCACCCTCACTCCGGGGGCTCCACTATCTAAGTGCCCCCTCAGGCCCTCCCCACCCCAGGCTAACTCATCCTCTAGATGCCCTGAGGTCCATCCCGTACCCACAGGTTCCCCCTCCCAGTCCCAAAGGAAGCTCTCCTCATTGTCTACACTGGCAGTTCTCCCCGGGATAAAGCAGTTCAGGCTTCAGAGTCAGTCCACCCTGGCTTCAAGTCACAGCTTAGCCATTTTTTGGATGGGTGATGTCCAGCGCGTTCCCTGACCACCCAGGGTGCTCATCTAGAAAGCGGCCAGAAAGCGATCCAAGTCTGAAAGCGGTCGTGGAGGTTACCTCGGGCAACTTATCTGAGCGCCCCATCCTCAGCGCCCTGCCCAAGAGTGCTGATCCCAGGACAGCAAACCCGGCTGGATTAAGCCGCGCCCTGCCCCCCATGGCCGCCACGCCCGGCGCCGAACTCACGCCCGGGGCAGCCGGGCCGCCGCCGCCGCCGTCGGAAGGGCCAGGCGGGTGTCCGAG
>NW_020172459.1:1760699-1770059 GCF_003031525.2 Neophocaena asiaeorientalis asiaeorientalis | reverse complement strand
GGGGCAGCCACCAACGGCCGGGCTGGGCCGCCGGACTCCCGGCGTGCGGGGGGCGCCTCGGCCCCCACCCCTCTGCACAGGAGCTCACGTTACGCACTGCGATCTCCAAAGGGCAGCAGAGTCAACTCCGAATAGAAAGGATATTGTTCCCGCCGCGGGGGCAGCACAGTGAAAGCTGAGGCTGGCAGGGTTGGGTCCAGGCTGGGGAGGGAACACGCTGGGAAGCTCCCAAAGTGCACCGAGGTGAGAGGTCCAGTCCACAGTGGCAGGGCAGGATGCCTGGAGATCCCGGGTTGCCAGGAGCCTCCGAGGAAATGCTGACGATGGTACAGACATGGACATGCTGACGATGGTACAGACATCTGAGGAGGGCAGTATGGGACTGAGCCAGCTTAGGAATCCTGCAGTCAAGAAGCTGATGAGGGATTCCCACACATGCCCACGTTTGCCTTGTTCCCTTCCCTGAGAACATGCAGCCACCGAGGAGACCCAGACCAGGGCAGCCCGGTCCCTGGATCTGGCCAACAAATAACCATCCACCCCAAAAGGGGTCCACACTGTCAAAAGCTAGAGGGCAGGTAGCCCCCCAGCTCACCACGGAAAGCAGAAGCAGCAGCCTCTGATGGAAGACCACAAGAAAGGCAGCGTTTCCATGCCTTCTTACTTAAAGGGACTGGCGGGGTTACTGTGATCTAAGTGCAAACACCCACGGCCAGCATCTGAACTGTGGCCACTGCTGGCCAGGCAGGCACCACGCGCAGCGTTAAATAAGGATCCGGAGGGCTCGCAGAAATCTATAACTTAGATTCCATTTCCCTGGAAAACCTTTCTAGTGGGGTCAAGGAAGCGTGAGCAGGAACTTCCTCTGCCTTCCATCGTTCCAGGGTGCTGGGCCTCCAACACGGGGGCAGGAGGAAACTGAGGGGATCCATCGAGACTCAGATGCCAGTCCCAGACACCGAGGAACACACGTCATCTAGTAAATCCAAACACGAGGAAGTAAGTACTCATTAACTACCCTGGGGGTCAACCCCCAAACACAGCCAGATGACTACGAACATTGGGTGCAGTATATAGTTTGTCAAAGCAGCTCAATTCCAAAGGTACCAAGCACTGATCAATTCAACAAATATTTTCTTAAAGGTGGCCCCAGGGGCTAGAGGGCAGAGAGAAGCTGAGCCTGGAGCCAACAAGTAGAAGGATCACCTCCCACCTGCTGATGTAGAGAGATGAATGCTTAAGAAAGCTACTGTAGAGAGTTTTCTTAGAGCAGCTTCAAGTCGATGGCCTGGGGCCTAGGCCCCTCTTACCAGTGCAGGTGGAGGTACCAGTCACACTGGGATCCCCAGCCAGCATTCTGGCTCCAGAGAACACAGTTGCAAAAACACAGTAAGAATGATGTCAGCAAAAATGGCAGAATAAGGACCTCTGAAAGTTTGTCTTTCCATAAAAGCAATGAAAAAACTAGCAAGGAATGTCAGCATCACCTCTTTCAGAGCTCTGTAAATTAACCAAAGACTTACAGTAACCCAGAGAGCAAGAAAAACTGCTGAGAAGACATACAGATGACCAACAGGTACATGAAAATATGCTCAGCATCACTAGTCATCAGGGAAATGCAAGTCAAAACCTCAAGGAGATATCACACCTGTCAGAAAGGCTTAAGGCTATTATCAAAAAGACAAGAAATAACAAGTGTTGGTGAGGGTGTGGAGAAAAAGGAACCCTCTTGCACTGTTGGGGGGAATGTAAATTGATGCAGCCACCATGAAAAACAGTATAGAGGTTCCTTAAAAAATTAAAAATAGAACTACCATATGATCCAGCAATTCCACTTCTGGGTATTTATCTGAAGAAAACAAAAACACCAATTTAAAAAGATATACACACCTCTATGTTCATTGCAGCATTATCTGCAATAGCCAAAATATGGAAACAACCTAAGTGTTGTTTAGGTCAATGTGTATAGCATGGTGACTATAGTTAATAATACTGTATTTCATATTTGAAAGTTGCTAAGAGAATAAATCTTAAAAGTCCTCATAACAAGGAAAAAAAATTTTTATAACTACGGTGTCTAGTTAACTAGATGTTAACTAGACTTATTGTGGTGATCATTTCACAATATATACAAATGTCAAATCATGTTGTACAGCTAAAGCTAACATAATGTTGTATGTCAATTATACCTCAATAACAATAGATAAATTTAAAAAATAACCAACTGGGAGGGGGTTATAAAAGCTGAATCTTGGTAAGAACACCTTTATGGTGTTTTAATTTATCCTAGTCCTTAATCCCCACTTCCTAACTCCATAGCTGCCTAGAAGAGGAACTGGCTGCATTCCCAGTAATGAGGGAGCAGAACAGGCTGAAACTCTTTCAAAGCTTCATCCCCAAAGGAGAAAGACCTGGTCTTCCCTGGAAGATCCCACTTGAAAGGCTGGTTTTTATGTGACCTCACTCACACTTACCCAGTGCTCAAATCCTCTCCTGGGGTGAGTTTTTCAAATGTATTACTATCACAGCTACCTATGTATTACTATCATAGCTGCCATTGTCACAGGCAAAGGGGACAGTTGGGCAATTGACTAATCAAAAAGCTTAAAAGGAAAAACCAAGGAATGAGATGTCCTTAGGGGCTTCAAAAAGAACCGACATATTCCTGGGAATCTAGAAGGCCATGCGAATGCCCAGGGCTACGTGCATGCTCAGGAAAGTCCTTAGAAGGTCCTAAGCTCTCACTTCTGATGGACCTTTTGGGCTCTGTACAATCAGGAAGTGAAGACTAAGGCGGAGTTGTAAAATGCCTGGTTGGATGTTGACACTGTACCCCAACATACACTCAGAGCCTTCAGTAAAGGCTGGGAGACTTACTGGTTTCAGACATTCAAGAAAATCTCTGTCCAATCATTAGCTGACTACTAAACTAACCAGGCAGAGACTTCAGTGGCCACAAATGACAGAGATACAGACTTTACAGAATCTGTTCAGAAAACTCACTAAACAAACAATAAGCAGCAACAACAAACCCTGGGGAGTAGGGAGAATCTGGTTTCCAGAGCTGCCACGTTATTTTATTTGAAAAGTCCTGTTCTCAGCAAAAATTATGATACACGCAAAGAAACAACAAAAAAAATGACCTAGACACATAAAAAAAAGAGCAATCAACAGAAACTGTCCCTGAGGAAGCCCAGATTTTAGACTTACTAGACAGACCTCAAATCATCTGATACAAATACGTTCAAAGAACTAAAGGAAGCCAGATCTAAAAAACTAAAGAAAAGTATGAAAATCTCTCACCAAATGGAGAATATCAATAAAGAGAGAGAAATTATAAAATGGGACCAAAAACAAATCCTAGAGTTGAAAAGAAATACTAAAGAGAGTCCTTCAGGATGAAATGAAAGGACACTAGACAATAATTCAAATCCACATGAAGAAATTAAGAGCAGGGACTTCCCTGGTGGTGCAGTGGCAGTTAGGAATCCGCCTGCCAGCATGGTGGGGACACAAATTCAATCCCTCATCCGGGAAGATCCCCCATGCCTTGGAGCAACTAACCCTGTCCTCCACAACAACTGAGCCTGTGCTCTAGAGCCTGTGAGCTACAACTACTGAGCCCGTGGGCCACAACTACTGAAGCCCGCGTGCCTAGAGCCCATGCTGCACAACAAGAGAAGCCACTACAATGAGAAGCCCACGCACTGCAACGAAGAGCAGCCCCCGCTTGCTGCAACTAGAGAAAGCCCGTGCACAGCAACGAAGGCCCAACGCAGCCAAAAATAAATAAATAAATAAGAAAAAAATACTTAGAAATAAATTTAACCAAAGAAGTGTAAGCCTTATACACTGATAACTCTGCAACGTTGTTGAAAGAAACAAAGAAGACCTAAATAAATGGAAAGACATCTCATGTTCATGGATCAGAAAACCTAACATTGTTAAGATAGCAATACCTTTCCCCCCAAATGACCTATGGATTCAACACAATCCATATCAAAATTCCAACTGCCTTTTTTACAGAAATGGACAAACTAATCCTAAAATTCATATGGAAATAAATGCAAGGGACTCAGAATAGTTGTTCAAAACAACTTGAAAAAGAACAAAGTCAGAGGACTCACATTTCCCAATTTCATAACTTACTACAGAGTTATAGTAATCAAAACAGTATGGTACTGGCATAAGGATAAACACATACATCAGTGGAATCGGATTGAGAATTCAGAAATAATCCCACACATCCAGGGTCAATTGATTTTTGACAAGCCTGCCAAGACAATTCATTGAGGAAAGAATAGTCTTGTCAACATATGATGCTAGAACCACTTAATAACCACATGAAAAAGAATGACTTTAAACCTCTACTTCAGGTCATATATACAAACTGACTCATAAAAAATAAAAATAAAAAATAAATAAAAACTGACTCATAATGGATTGAAAACTGAAATATTAGAGTTAACACTAAAGAACTCCTAGAAAAAAACATAGGTATAAATCTCCATTGATTAGGTAACAGTTTCCTAGATATGAAACCAAAAACTCAAGCAATCGAAATTAAATAGGTAAATAGGACTTCATCAAAATTTAAACTTTTGTGCATTGAAGGACACTTTCAGGAAAGTTAGAAGACAATCCACAGCAGAAAGTATTTGCAAATCATATATCTGACGAGTGTGTAATATCCAGAATACAAAAAGAACTCTTACAACCCAACAATAAAAAGAATCCAATTTTAAAATGGGTACAGAATTTGAGTAGACGTTTCTCCAAAGAAGATATACAAGTGGACAATAAGCACCTGAAAAGGTGTCCAACATCACAAGTCACTAGGGAAATAAAAGTCAAAACTATAATGTGATACCACTTTACACCTACTAATGCAGATAATGATGTAATAATTAGGGCGTGGAGAACTGGAACCCTCACACATTCCTGGTGGGAATGTAAAAATTGTGCTGTCACTTGGAAAACAGCTTGGCAGTTCCTCAAAAAGTTTAACACAGAGTTACTATGTGACTCAGCAATTCCACTCCTAGGTGTATGCTCCAGAAAGTAGAAAATATATATAGGGATGTTCACAGCAGCATTATTCATAAGAGCCAAAAGTGGAAACAATTCAAATGTCCACCACAGATGAACATATAGACAAAACGTGGTATATCCATATAAGGGAATATTTGGCTAAAAAGAGGAACAAAGTACTGATTCATATGACAACATAAATGAACCTTGAAAACATGATGCTACATGAAAGAAGCCAGGCAAAAAAAAAAAAAAAAGTGACCTAATGTATGGTTCCATCTATATGAAACGTCCAGAACAGGCAAATCTGTAGAGACGGAAAGCAGACTAGGAATTGCCAAGGGCTGGGGTTGGGGCGGGGGGAATTGGCTGCAAATGTTTTTCTTTTGGGAGTGATGAAAATGTTCTGGAATTAGTAGTGATGGTTGCATAACGTGGTGAATGTACTAAAAGCCACTGACCTGTACACTCTGAAACAGTGAATTTCATAGCATGGGATTCCTATCTCAAATGTTTAAGCAAAACACACGTAGCGATGAATGCAACTATGTCACTTACTAGGGCAGAGACAAGGGCCAGGGCAGCCGCCAGCAAGGCATGAGATGGCACTGCCTCTCCGGCTGAGTGGTTAGTGCCACCCCCAGGGGAGCCAGTGACACCACCACAAACAGCCTCTCTGCCAGAGCCAACCTCACTGGGGAGCCGAAGACGACTCGCCCAGATCCTTTGGCATGCCTGAGATGATGAGTGGTATATTCCAACCTTCTTGCCTCACGGGAAATTCGAGTAAATAGACATCATCAGAAATTCAGAAGATCTGAATAAACAGAGCAAGGAGCACAGTTCAGGGACCTCCCTCTGCCCCACTCCCCACCTAGAAATGAAGCCCCCGGGAAGGTTTAAGTGAGAATGTGCGCGTGGTAGGTGGGAGCGGGGAGCAGCAGTGTCGCCGGAGAGGCGGGCCAGCCGCTGTGCAGGGAACGCCTGGTGCCTCTCCACAGCGGTGTGCCCGGGCCACCCTGGGCCAGATCACACTGCTGACCGCTCAGTTTTCAGGAATTTCGTGAACTGCTTCACATCACGTGGGTAGCTTGAAGTGAGCCCAGGTAGAGGTGTTGTTATAGCATGGAACTGGGCACACACTACAGGTCAGGCCAGCCAGAGAGGGGAGTCTACACTAGAAGCAGAGGAAAAGGCAGGCGGTGAGGGGCCATAGGCTGGGCCCAGCCTGGGGCTCAGGCCTCAGCTGCACATCCCGTGTCACCCACTTCCCACTGTGCTTAAACCCTTGCCTCCATCACAGCCCCATGTGCTGTCCTGAGGGCTCTGGCTGCCACCCTAGCTGCACCTCGGCAGGTCCCTCTGCTGAGGGGGTTACTGGCCGTATTCCTGAGGAGGGTGGGGAACAGCTGGGAGCACATCGGGGTCGGGGGAGGCTGGTATGTGTGAGGAGAGGGCTCTAGCAGCCCCACTCTGCACCGTACCGAGCGTGGGACCCAGCTGAGATCTGGCAGCCTCTGCGGATGCCGGTCATGCGGTAGGTGGGACTTGGTGGGTAGGCCAAGCCACCGAGTCACACTGCTGCGAGCACCACGTCCCAGGCTCCCTCTGGAAGACAGCTGCTGCCAGGCCAGGTCCCTGGGTAGGGGACGTAACCCACCCGGGCTTGAAAACCGGTGATGCCAAAGGCCCCTTCAGCTGGGACAAAGATGCGGTGTTTTTAAGGTCCAGAGTCCCCAGGGCTGCAGCTGGGGCTGAGCCTCTTCCCACAGCACAGCTGCTCCCTAAGCAACCACGCCCACGTTCCAGGCCTCATTCACTCTTCCGCCCTAGCTCAGCCCTCTCCTGGGCTGCAGGCCCTCATGTCCAGTCTCAGGGTTTGCCCCTAGACTCACCACAGCTCTTCGAACGCTTCATGGCCCAAACTAGCTCTATGTCCACTCCCACACCTGCCACCACAAACTGGGCATCCTCTTCCTGGATCCGTACTGGGTCCAGACTCTACCGCCCAGGTCCCCTGAGTCCGTCTATTCTTCTCCAGCCCCATGGCTGCCAAGCAGAGGCTCTCCCGTTTCTTGCCTCCTGGCCAGTCTCCTTCCCCATCTCTTCCTCAGCAGCCCCAGGCATGGGGTGACATGCCTGGTCATGCATGTCACCCCAGGTCACTTCAGTGGCTCCCCACTGCCCTCCCTCTGGTCTCATCTGCTCCAGTCCCACGGAGGGCTGGGACTTTACGCCGTTGGCAGGGACAGCCCCAGAAGGTGCATGAGGTGTACAAGGACAGGGTCATTTCCAAAGGTCAGCCTGGTCTGGGCAGCAAGGGATGATGTGCGGAGAGCCAGCATCCAGGTGTGAGAACTGCCCTGGCATCTCGTGGGGGCAGTGGACGTGTGGAGGGCATGGGGGCATGAAAATGAAACTTCACAGCTTCTGGGACAGGAAAAACCTCGCCCACCCCAAAGACTGAATGTCCATTGCTCTGCCAGCCTGGCCCCTATGCCTGTGTGGGGAGGGGAGGCTCGCCAGCCCTGGCATGGACGCCGCATGTGGTAGGCAAACTTCAAAGGAGGGCGGAACACTGTGCTCAGAGACCACTCACAGCTTGTGAAAAACACATGAGCACGAGAAAACACCACAAGAAAAGAAGAAAGCCACCAAAATGTCCCTGAGGGCATTTCTGAGGAGTGGAACTGCTGGTGTTTCCTTTCTTTCTTCTAATGTTTCTGTTACCTTTTTTGTTTCTGGGTTTTTCCAAACTCTCTAAGATGAGCAGTTTTACTTTCACAAGGAAAAACCCGACTCAGTGTTTTCCAAGGCTCACTCTGGTCCCTGTGTCACTTGACGACCAGCATCTTTCAGGCTCAGGGAGCCCGCTGGAGCCAGGCAGCAGCTGGGGCAGGCTGGTCTCTGCTCCCCCCCCCCCACCCCCACCCCGCCTGCCTTCCCAGCTTCTCCTGCCGGGCTGCGTCTGGCTGACCCGATGGCCCCCTCTCCCTGGAAGACCCCCGGGACTCAGGGTTGAGAGGACTCCTGCTGAGGGAACAGAGGTGCGTCGGGGTTTCTGCCTCAACGCCCACCCGGGGAATCTGGGCAGAAGCTGGCACCCTGCGGCTCTGCCCTACGATCTCTTCTGCGCCTGGAGAATCACCTGCCACGCATCCCACCCCCACCCCACCACCCATCTGTCGCTGCTCCTGATTCCGTCCCTGTCCTTCTCTCTCCCTTCTTTTCCCCGTAAGCTCTGAGGGTGGGGAGCGAGGCAGCCGCTGGGGCGCCCTGCGAGGGACCGGAGGACACGAGCGCACTAGGAGGGGTGAGCGCTGGAAGCTGGCTTTGTCCACAGACTTGGGTCGGGACAGGAGGTCTGGGAAGTGGGCAGCAAATTGCATATGAAGCACAGGACTCCCCAGGTGACAGGATCCGTGCTGGTTTCTGGGGCTGCCCTAAGACTCGGGGCCACAGCCTTAATCGATGTGCCCCTGCAGGCTGGGTGACGGCCCTGCACATCACCTAGGTTTGGGTCCACCACCCTGTCCCGAGTGGCTGCTCCCCATTCCTGGGCACTGCCTCTCCAAGCCCCTTTCCCCAGCAAAGCCACAGGGTGCCCTCCACCCTTCCGCCGAATTCAAGGGGTAGTGAAGAAGAGCATCCTCCTCCCAGGGACTGGCTGGAAGGGGGCGCCCGGACCTCAGAGACCAGCCCCTCCCACCCAGCCGTGAGTCATGCACTTGTACCCAGCCACGTTCCAGAAAGGGCCGCAGAGGCCAACACTGGCCAGGAACTGGTGGACATGTGACTGGCCTGGTGAGTCACTCGGGCTCTGTGGCCTCAGTCACCCCATCTGTGAAATGGCCACAAGGGGTATGAGAGCAGAACCTGAGCCAGGCCTGGGGGAGTTTCCTGCCCCCAGCCTATCCCCGCGCAGCCTGTGTTTGCGGGCAGTTCTGGCCAGGCCCCCAGACAGACCTTTTACCATTTTTACCATTCCTGGCTTACAGAAGGCTCCAGAGGTGGGGCCTCACAGGATCACACAGGGAAGCTGGTAGAAGCCGACAGCCTGGGTTTTGACGCCTTGCCCTTTAGTTGGTTGTGACCTTGAGCAAGTCCCCGCCCCTCTGAGCCCTGAGCCCCGGTTCTCCGGAGGGGGCGGGGCTCACGGCCCAGTAGTGCGGGCAGGCGGTGCGGGGGACGGAACAGGCCCTTCACCTGCCGCTGCCCGGGGCCGGCGGGAGGGCGGGACGCGCGGGGCAGGGGCCGCTGACCTGACCGGCGCTGCCGCCCGGGAGCGGCCGAGGTGGAGGGGACGCGCGAGGCCGGCGTGCGGGAAGG
>NW_020172459.1:1743477-1760661 GCF_003031525.2 Neophocaena asiaeorientalis asiaeorientalis | reverse complement strand
GGGTCACGTCCTCCCAGCCGGCTTCGCCCGCCACCTCCCGGATTCCGGGCATAGCTTTCCTTTAAAAGGGAGGGAAGTTATAATAAACGCGAACGAGCCCCCTCGCCCCGCCGGGGCGCCCCACCCGGCGCTCCCCCTCCGCTGTCCCGGGCCGCCCTGGAACGCGAACGCAGCGGGTGGGAGGACGGGGGAGAGAGCGGCGGTGCTGAGACCACCTCCCTCCCCGCTGGCCCCCAAGCCCGGGGTCCCCGCTGCGGCCCCGGGCAGGAAAGGGGGTCACCTTCGCGCTTTAATTCCGCAGACGGATGTTTCTGGGCACCGACTCCCTCCCGGGGCACTGGGGACTCCCAGTCCACGCAGTCTCGCCTCCAGGGAGGTCAAGGTCGAGGGGCGCCCCTCGGAGTCAGGAGCCAGGTTCTGCATACTTAGATGCCAGGCCAGGAGATTACCTAGTGCCCTCCCCAGGAAATTACCATCTCATCCAAGTCTGTGAGCAGCCCCCTAACCCAGCAGAAGGTACTTTGTAAAGACAGACCAAACGCCGAAGTTGGGGAGGAGGGCCAGGTACTACTCCTCTTGCCTATGATGAAGCGCTCGCTATTGGTAAGCTGAAGAGCCATTAAAGTGACCTGGCGATATAAAACCATTTAGGGAATCTATTCTGAGAAAAGTATTAAACAAACAAACAAAACAAAAACCTCACTCTGCCTAAAGGCAGATATTTCTAGCGGGGCTGTGGAGTGTAGCTCATAATTGGAGACGGCCCAAATGACACCGTCGGGGGGCGTGGGGGGGGGTGGGCGGGCAGAACTGAGCAGCCTGGTCTATTAACCCGACTGAACGTCGCGCATTACTTCTTGGCAACAAAGACTATCTAGAAATGGCCATGCAAAATAGCAACCTATGAATAAACAGGGGAATTCAGAAAGATGAATTGATACTACCGTGCAGCCTTATATCTGCAGAATAAGCTTGGAAAAGGCACCTGTCCCTAAGTAGCTGATATCTTGAAACTAGTGTGGTTTGCAGTTGTTCTTTTGGCGAACGTGTCTTAGCTGATTCTGATTAACTGTAATTTGATGGTTAAGTGTAAAATGTGGATGATTTCTTGGGTCGTCTGCCTGTTGAGAGACAGATGCTTTCCATAACTGCGAACACAGAGAAGCAAGTGTGCTGGGGGCCGTGCACCAGAAATGGACTGGATGCTTAAGCGAATACTGGGGTCCTGTGGGAACCAAAGGGGATGAAAAGTAGACGGCAGAATACCAAAGGGACCTGCTGCCTACCTGTAGGGGATCCCATGCCTGCCCTCCAGCCTTCCAGCCTCCCTTTGTACTGTTGCTGAGCGGGAGACTATCTGCCCGTGGCCAAACCAGAGCCCTCTGCTGCTCACTCATCCAGAGTGCCTCTTCCCTGTGCCAGGGGCAAACTCAGCAAGAGCTGGGCGGCGACTGCGGCATCGTTCAGCCCCGCTGGAGATGTGGAGCCTCCAGGAGTCGTGGGCCAGCCCCCTACAGTGCAGCTACAGGTCAGATTTGCAAGAAAGAGCAGGCAGTTGCCTGGCAGTGGTTATTCACATGTTCACTCACTCATCACCCCTTCATTCAAGACTATTCATGGTATATCAGCACCAGGGGTACAGCTGTGAACAAGAGGACCTGGACCAAGCTCTCACTGAGTTTAGCTGGGGGTGGGGAGAGACTGTAAACAAACATGATTTTAGACAGGGACAAGTGCTGCAAAGAAAAGGCAGTGTGCGGGGCTGCTTTAGAGTGGAGGGGCAAATGGAGGTGACGCTTGAATGAGGAAAAGAGTTGGCGGTAAAAACAACAAGTGCTGTTTTTTTTTTGGTTTTTGTTTTTTGCTGCCCTGAGGTCAGAAAGAAGGTGGTCTGGAGAGAGGGAGGGCGGGGCATGGGGAATAAGGGAGAAGGTAGGGCCAGAGTGCAGGGGCGGAGTCTAAGCAAGGACGGACACAACACTGACCCCAACGTGGATGAATCTCCAGACATGACTCTGAGTGAAAGAAGCCTTATGCAGAAGAGCTCCTGCTCCATTTATGGCAAGCTCTACAGCAGAAAAACTAGACAGTAGTGGAAAAAAGTCAGGATGGTGGCTGCCTCAGGGTGTGTGTGGGAGGCAAGGATTGGCTGGAAAAGAACATGAAGAAACTTTTGGGGGTGATGATAATGTTCTATATCTTAATAGGGGCTTGGGTCACACAAGTGTATGCTTTTGTCAAAAATCATGAAATGTACAGTTAAGATTTGTGCATTTAATCTTGAGAAAGAAAAACAGAGCTGGAGGAATCAGGCTCCCTGACTTCAGACTATACTACAAAGCTACAGTAATGAAGACAGTATGTTACTGGTACAAAAACAGAAATATAGAGCAATGGAACAGGATAGCAAGCCCAGAGATAAACCCACGCACATATGGTCACCTTATCTTTGATAAAGGAGGCAAGAATATACAGTGGAGAAAGGACAGCCTCTTCAATAAGTGGTGCTGGGAAAACTGGACAGCTACATGTAAAAGAATGAAATTAGAACACTCCCTAACACCATACACAAAAATAAACTCAAAATGGATTAAAGACCTAAATGTAAGGCCAGACACTATCAAACTCTTAGGGGAAAACATAGGCAGAACACTCTGTGACATAAATCACAGCAAGATCCTTTTTGACCCACCTCCTAGAGAAATGGAAATAAAAACAAAATTAAACAAATGGGACCTAATGAAACTTAAAAGCTTTTGCACAGCAAAGGAAACCATAAACACACGGTTGCACATCCCAGGGAAGGTAGTGGGGGAGTAGGCACTGTGAACCTGGAGCTCAGAGAGGTCCCATCTCTGCAAAGATGTGGAAGGTTTGGTGCAGATGGAGTTTCAACCCTGGGGCTCATGAGGTCACTGAAGGTGTCTGTTCTGAGCCAGGAGCCCTCCAAGGGTGAGAGGTCAGGGGACCAGGGAGTGAGGAGGAGAGGGGTGAGGTATCACAGAAGCCCGGAGGGTATGACTGCTCCCATGTGTAAGCTGCTCCGGTTGCAGGACAGGGAGGGACCTGGGTTTGGTGTCAAGAGCAGGCCCGTGCGTGTGAGGGGACCTGAGTCCAGCTGGAGGGGTGCGGTGGGACCCTGCAGTGCCCCACCCCTAGGAGCACTCCTCACTGTGGCCATGCAGACGGTGCTCCCCCGCAGTGGGGCATGCAGCACCCTAGGGGGAGAATGGAGGTGACAGAGAACGTTATAACTGCTTGGAGAAATCCTGCTCTAGGGGAGCAGAGACGTGGGAGGGAGGGAGGGGGAAAGGGTGCAGTTCCTAGGCTGGGGTTTGACAGGGAGGGAGCCCCTGATGACACTCAGAAGTGAGGCGTGAATCACCCACTTAATGTGCTGATTCAGAGCAGGACAGATGAGGCTTTGAGACAGGCAAGGCTGAGCCACAAAGCAAGCAGTGGAGCGACACGGGAGCTGTCCTAGAAGGGACCCGGAGGTGTGGGGTCCCCCCCACCCGGGCGCAGGCTCCACACCTTCTGGGCCTCGGGGCATCTGTAAGCACCCCCTTCCCAGGGGTTTCCCTGGCTGCCCCGCCCATCCACCCTCTCACTCCCCACTCCAGCCCAGCACCACACCTGAGCTAGCCCTGTGCCCAGGGGTCCCATGGTGGGGGGCTGGGGGGTCATGGGGGCCAAAGGAGGGGTCGGGCCTCCCTCAACCAGCATGGCCTCATCAGTAGGCTGAGGACAGTGGGAACTGGGGGTCTCCAGGTGCCTTGAGTGGCCTCTCTAGAGCCAGGGCCCTTCCCCCATGTGGCAATGGGATGGAGAAGGAGGTCTCAGGGTCTCTCCTGCCATGGGCCTTCCCAGCAGGCAGGACGGGTGTCACGGCCCATGTGATGTGAGGGCCCCAGGGGTCTCTCCCCCTGCGTCTGGTCTGGGCATTTCCCTCTCAGGGTGTTGGGGGTGATCAAGCACTGGTCCTCGTAGGGTAGGAATACATTACTCAAATAAGCCAGCTCTTTCGAGTGTAAAGTTTGTTCCAGAAGTGGCCTTCAAGAATCCCTGGGGAGGGCCAGGGAAGCACCTGGACTGTTCCAGCTGGAGCCTCTCCCCAGCCCAGGCTTCCCAGGCTGAGAAATGAATAGCGGGCAGCACACCCACAGACACCAGAACATTTGTCATTTTGACAAATACACTTTTCCATTTTAAAATGTGAGCATGCCCTCAGAACACACCGTCTGACCAGCACAAAACGTCCTTACTTCTTCTTGGACCACGCAGCGCTCAGTGAAATAAGCTGGTGGAATCGTAACCCACTAATTCTTGCAACACTTGTAGAGCAAACAGAGAGACGCAGAGCCCTTCTTCAGGGTAAGGAGAACACAGGACCCTTCTTCAGAGTCTGGTTTACTCAGGGGTGTTGCTGAGCCAAGGAGCTTCACCGCTCGTGGCTCGGCAGCCTTTCCAGAGACTGTCTGCCTGGAACTTTGAAAAGAAAAATGCATTTCACTCTTACCTTGGCTCTGGGACGGACTTGACTCCCGAGTTTGGAACAAGAGTGGCCAGAGAACAGCCCCCAGCAGGCATTCAGCAATGCCACATTTTTGCACCTCAAACATCATGGCCTCCATCACCCAACAAGAAACCACCTGTGCACAGTGACCACAGAGTTCTTCACCTGCGTGGTCCCCAGCCTCTCCCTGCTTCTAAAAGCACCTTTCTTCAATGCGCCGAGGTCTGTTTCACTTTCCCTTTTCCACAAGGACGACCAACCGCCAACCTCCCCATCAGAGCATCTCCAACCCGTGTGCAGAATAAAGATTGGCTGTGCCCACGCCCACCCGCAGCCTGTCCATCCTTGGCCTGCCCAGCAGGAGGCCCAGCATCCGGCCAAGGTAAGCCGGGCATTCCCCCCCAAGGGCTGGTCCCTTTCCCCATTAGCGACATTAGCGTGACCACTTAGAAGGCATAAAGGGAATGGCAGGGAGAGCCAGGAACAGGGCCCCACGCACATCTCAAGAGCAAAAAGCACCACTCGCTGGGCACCACGCAGCGTCTCTACCTCAGAGGGCTGAGTCGCCACCCGGCCTCGTCCTGCTGCTTCCATACCCGAGCACCGCCCGCCACTTCTCTGGGGAAGAGCAGCTGCCTGGCCCTCCTGGCGTGGCCACGTGGAGAAGGCCTGGGCAGCCCCTGGGAGTGTCCAGTCACCACGGGGTACCCAGGCATTTCAGTCCCATCTCTCCCTGGACAGGAGGCTGGGCTGGAGCTGGCGCGGGGGCAGGAGGCACTTCTGGGAGATGGAGAGAAGATGGAGGAAGCCGAGGAAAGAAGGGCCAGCCTCCCTGGGGAGGTGCCTGCTGGGCGGGCCATTGAAAGCCTATTCCCTGCCGGCCGGGAGCCAGGGCTGCAGAACAAATGGAGCGACAGCTGTCCTCTGAATTCAGAGGGGCCAGCAGAGGTGCAGCCGCCCCTGCTAAACTAAGCATTCACTAAACTGGCTTCATGAGCCCCTGGGAAGCCTGATGCTTAGAACAGGTACGCAGGCCAAAGCCACCCCCCAACAAGGGCACGAGAAGAGAGAACCTGCAACCACATGGAATAACCCAAGACCGCTTACTAAGACACCTCCCCGCCAGTTACTGTTTCCCCAAGAAGGAAAGTCTCAAGATGATTTATGTCAAATCAATTATAATCTTCTGCTATAAAGTTTTCATTGAATTGGGAAATGTCCAGAAGTAGAAAGAAAGAAGAAAAATTGAGTTGCACCGTCCAAGATGGGTGCTGACGACACCTTTGTTCCAGTCTCACTTGGGCAGAGTTATTTGGTGATCTGCTTGCAGAGTTATTTTGTGCTCCTTTTGTGTTTGCAATTCCATGCTCTGTTTCTTCACGGCAGATGGCCACACTGATGGGCACTTAGCAGGGCGGCCCCAGTCGTCCAGCTCTGGGCATCAGTCACACTGCGTAGTACGTAAATGCTGCTCCGGGATCTCCCTGGATCTGTGCTGCTGGCTAGGGGTGGGCCGGCATTCGTGTGCACCACTTTCACGAGGATAACTGGTTTTCGTTTTTCAATCAGACGCTACACCCCTCGAGGTTGGAACTGTTGAACTTTTACACAACAGAGCACCCAAGAGGGCCAGCTAGATCTAGAGCAGGCACTCAGCAATTTGCTGGAACCAGTGATGTTATACTGTATTGACGTGTTGTTTAAAATGACTTGCCACCATGCTATAAATATGCTAGACACCAGAATGTAAACTCTCCAAGAACAGACTCCTGCCCTGTTCACTGCTCTACCCCCTGGACCAAGGACGGGGCTCTCTCTACTCAGAGAAGCTGCTCAGTAAATATTTGTTAAATGAACATTGTTTTAAACATGCTTGCTCAGTTTTATACATGTGTGATGAGCTGCCTAATTGTAGAGTACATATCATACTCCTGTTGCTGAAAGCATCTCAAATATCATTTTACTCAACACATCAGTTCCTGAACTGAATTTGTAGAACTGAAAGAGTTTACACCCAAGGGAATCTATCATTCGAGGAAACCTTGATGGACAGCATTCTTTGAAAAACGGAATCTGTTTGGAAATGCAATTAATGCTCAAAGTCATCTTACGTATGCCGGACTTTCATAGCTGTTCACTAGCCTGAGATTTGCCCCGGGAGAAGCAGGTCTGGGAACACCCCTAGCCCCGCCAAGGCGCCGTAACTTTGACCAGCACTAATGCTATTCCATTAACTGACCAGCTACAGGGAGGCCCAAGGCCTCTGACCGGTGCCGCCCAGAGAAGCTGTAATTCCACCTGCATGTCTGTCGATTAGGACCGAGTCCGTAAGGGTGGGGTCCAAGCATGAACGCAAAGCAGAAATCAGCTGCACATCTTTTCCCCTGGGGCCACCCCCAGAGTTGTCCACATGAAGACACTTGGAGCCCAAGGATTCTGCTGGGCAAGAAGGGTGCAGACACCTGGGACAAAAAGGGGCTGGGCCGGCATCTAATGGTTACTCTGAGGCTTAGAAACACTGTATCAAGTGGAAAAACCCATGCTCTGAAGGGCAGTGTGGCATCGTGGTTTGAAGAGTATAGACCATAGAGTCAGGCTACATGGGTTCAGATACTGTCTCACACTTCCTGTGTGACGGACAACTGCTTCCCTGCTCTGAGCCACAGTCTCCTCACCTGTAAAACAGGGTTGATAACAGTAATCCTAATAAAGATTTTGTGGGGATTAAATAAACTCATATATGTAAATTGTTCTCAAAAGTATTGAGGATACCAAAGATAGTTTGGTACCAAGGATATACCAAGGTAGAGCAAGGATACTTTTATTTATGTGGGTTATATCTATCAATATTTACCATATTAGAAATTAAAGTGAAAAAAATTTAATTAGTTATCAATTCATTTAAAAATCAATAAGAATGGGGACTTCCCTGGTGGTCCAGTGGTAAAGAATCCGCCTTCCAATGCAGGGGACGTGGGTTCAGTCCCTGGTTGGGGAACTAAGATCCCACATGCCACGGGGCAACTAAGCCCGCGCGCCACAACTCTCTCAGTGAGAGAGCCCGTGTGCCGCAAACTACAGAGCCCACACACCCTGGAGCCCACGCGCCACATCTAGAGAGAGAAAACCCGCACGCCACAACTAGAGAGAAGTGTGGGTGCTGCAACACAAGATCCCGCGTGCCTCAACAAAAGATCCTGCATGCTGCAACTAAGACCTGATGCAGATTTAAAAAAAAAAAATCAATAAGAACATTAGTACGTATTAACATGATACCTGTTTATGAAAACTAACTATATTTTCCAAGACAAAAAATAATTACTAAGACTTCTATACCCAGCCAAGATGCAGTAGCAGGAACCAAACAAAATATGTAAAACAAGAGACAAAATATATGAAACAATTGTTTTCAAGATACTGAACATCAGGATGGTGATCCATAAGAGACAGAACAGACAAGTGAACAGTGATTGCCCCAGCCTACTGCCTCAAGAGCGCTCCCAGGCCTGAGCTTGGAGAAAAGGAACCCAGGCAGAGCTGAGAGAACTCCCTTAAAGAGATGCAGCAGAGAGCCCAGGGAGACAGAGGCAGCTGGATTTCATGGGACTGGATCCTGGGAAGGAGAAGGTTGCACAGAGAGAGAACTCCGAAGATCAGAGGGTCCGCCTCAAGTACTCAGCTGAGTGCTGACAAGCACGTGCATGTGAGAAACTACTCCCTCGGGGAAAACCACTGGAAATAGTGCGAGGAAACAGTGTCTGGTACCTTTACGGGGCCAAGAACAATGCCTATTTCCACCAGCCAGATTGAGAAATCCCGGGATGGAGGAACGTAAACTACCCAAACTGAACACTGAGGGATAGACTGAAAAAAATGTAGAGAACCCCAGCAACCGGTAACACTATTACAAAATGGTAAAATGTCGACACTAGTGGACTGTGCATACAATGACTTTTTAGAGCAAGTACTAAAAAATCTATACAAAGAGGTACACCAAAAAACGCTACAGATAAATCAAAGTGGAATTCTAAAAATATGTTCAAGGGTAACATGGGGAGGCAGAATAAAAAGGAATGATACACACACAGCTTGGACATATCTCAAGAGCATTATGCTGGGTGAAAAAAAAAAGCCAGTCTTCAAAGATGACGTACTATGCAAGTCATATAACATCTTTGAAATAACAAAGTTATGTTATAGAGAAGGAAAACAGTTTAGTGGTTGCCAGGGGTTAGGAATGGTTGGAGAGGGGGTAAGTGTGACTCTAAAGGAGTTTTCTGATCCATTAACATGGGTTGTCTCTCCATTTATTTAGATTTTATTTAATTTCACTGAACAATGTTTTGTAGTTTCCAGTGTACAAGTCTTGCCCTACTTTAGATAGTTTATTCCCAAGTATTTTATTCTTTTGGGTGTGATTGTAAATGCACTTGCTTTCTTAATTTCCTTTTCAGATATTTCCTTGTTAGTGTATAGAAATACAATTAAAATTTGTACACTGATCTTGTATCCAATAACCCTGCTGAACTTGTTTATTAATTCTAATAGTTTCGTAGGGGATTCCTTAAGTTTTTCCACATAACAGATGTCATCTGCAAATATAGTTTCACTTCTTCCCTTCCAAACTTGATGCTTTTATTTTTCTTGCCTATTTTCCCTGGCTGGAACCTCCAGTACACTGTTGAATAGAAATCTTGTTCTTGCTGTTAGCCTGAAAGTATTGTCTTTCACCATTAAATATATTAGCTGTGTTTTGTAGACCTCTTTTATCATGCTGAGGAATTTCCCTGTCTTGCTTGGTTGTTATATATGTTTTATCGTGAAAGGGTGTCAGATTTTTGTCAAATGCTTTTCTTGTATCTATTGAAAGGATCATGTCACTTTTCTCCTGTATTCTATTAATGTGGTGTGTTACATTGTTTGATGTTCATATATTATTCCAATCTTGCATTCCTGGGATAAATCCTAGGGTAATGGTGTGTAATCCTCTGTACATGTTGCTAGATTTGGGTTGCTAGTAATCAGCTGAGGATTTTTGTGTATATTCATGAGATGTTGGTCTGTGGTTTTCTTTGTTTTGTGATGTCTTTCTCTGGTTTTGATATCAAGTACATGATCTCACAGTATGAGTTGGGAAGTGTCCCCGCTTCTTCTATTTTTGGAAGAGTTTGTGAAGGATTGGTGTTAATTCTTTAAACGTTTGGTAGAATTCCCCTGTAAAACTTCTGGTCCTGGGTTTTCCTTTGTGGGTAGCTTTTAAATTACTAATTCAATCTCTTTATTTGTTATGAGTCTTTTCAGATTTTCTATATTTCCTTGAGTTAGTATTGGTAGTTTGTGTTTCTATGAACTTGTCCATTTCATCCGGGTTGTCTAATTTATTGGTATAGAACTGTTCATAGTATTCTTTTTTTTAATATTTATTTGGTTGTGTGGGGACTTAGTTGTGGCAGGAGGGCTCCTTAGTTGCGGCATGTGAGCTCCTTAGTTGCAGCTCACCGGATCCTTACTTGCGGCTCACTGTCTCCTTAGTTGCGGCACACAGGCTTCTTAGTTGTGGCATGCGAACTCTTAGTTGCGGCATGCATGTGGGATCTAGTTCCCTGATCAGCAATCGAACCCGGGCCCCCTGCATTGGGAGCATGGAGTCTTATCCACTGCACCACCAGGGAAGTCCCCCAGAGTATTCTCTCATAACCCTTTTATTTCTGTTAGCTTGATAGTGATTCCTTTCTTCTTCTTCTTTTTTTTTTTTTTTAGTTGCGGCATGCAGACTCTTAGTTGCAGCATATGGACTTTCTTAGTTGTGGCATGTGGACTTCTCAGTTGTGGCATGCATGTGGGATCTAGTTCCCTGACCAGGGATCAAACCCAGGCCCCCTGCATTGGGAGCATGGAGTCTTACCCACTGGACCACCAGAGAAGTCTTGTGATTCCTTTGTTTCATTTCTGATTTTAGTCATTTGTGTGTGTGTGTGTGTGTGTGTCAGTTTAGCTGAAGGTTTATCAGTTTTGCTGATCTTTTTAAAGAACCAGCTTTGGTTTCATTGACTTTTATTTTTCCATTCTCTATTTATTTCCACTTTGCTTTATTTTGTTTCCTTCCTTCTGCTTGCATTGGGTTTAGTTTTCTCATCTGTTTCTAATTTCTTAAGGTGAAAAGATAGGTTATTGATTTCAGATCTTTCTTCTATTTTAATGTACACTTTAACAGGTACAAATCTCCCTCTGAGTACTGCTTTTCCTTCATCCCGTAAGTTTTTGTATATTTGTCTTCATTTTCATTCATCTCAATGTATTTTCTAATTTCCTTTGTGATCTATTCTTTGACCCTTGTGTTCTTTAGGACTATGTTAATTTCCACATATTTGTAAATTTCCCAAATTTCCTTCTGTTATTGATTTCTAATTTCATTCCATGTTGTCAGAGAACGTATTTTGTACGATATTAGTCATCTTAGATATTTTGAGCTTTGTTTTATTGGCCTAGCATATGATCTATCCTGGAGAATGCTTCATGTGCCCATGAGAAGAACGTGTATTTTGCTTTTTTTTGTTGTTGTTGGCTGCACCATGTAGCATGTGGGATCTTAGTTCCCCGACCAGTGATCAAACCCACACCCCTCGCATTGGAAGTGTGGAGTCTATACCACTGGACTGCCAGGGAAACCCCTGTATTTTGCTTTTGTTAGGTGGAGTGGTCTGTAGATGTCTCCTTCCCTTCTCTGTGTTATTGTTATACATATTATGTCCATATATATTATAAACCCAACAATAAATTCTTATAATCCTTACTTTACATAATCCTGTGTCTTTTAAAGATTCTGTGAGAAGAAAGTGGAGTAATTATATATTTATAAAATTATACTAAACTTTTTTTAGCATTTCTGATTCTATTTTTCTTGTGGATTTGAGTTACCATCTGGTGTCATTACCTTATTCCAAAACAGCTTTGTTGCCACCTCCCTCCTCAGTGCTGTTATTGTCAGATAACATTTTGACAAAATCTTGACAAATACTTCTATAAGTATGTGTCAAGAAAAGCCTAAGAATACAGTTATATACATATATCCTAGGTAATTACGTTTTAAACAAGAGAAGAAAAGAAGGGAAATATGCAATTATACTGTCTTTTGAAATTATCCATCTTTACTGACACTTTGTTTTTCACATGGATTTGAATTACTATCTTGTGTCATTTGTTTTCAGTCTGAAGAACTTATTTTAGTATTTCTTATGTCAGGCTTGCTAGCAATTTATTTTTTCAGGTTCCCTTAATTTTGAAATATCTTTATGTTTTGAAAGACAGTTTTGCTGGATATTGAATTCTTGGTTGACAGGATCTTACTTTAAGCACTTTGAATACCATCTTCCGGCCTCCATTGTTTTTGATGTCAGCTGTCAATCTTATATGTGATGAATTGTTTTCCTCTTGCTGTTTTTTTAATATTTTCTCTTTATCTTTGACTTTCAGTGTTGTGACTATGATATATCTCAGTGTGGATCTCTTTATGTTTATCCTACCTGAAGTTCATTGTGCTTATTTGATGTACAGATTAATGTCTATGATCAAATTTGGGAAAATTTCAGCCATGACTCCTAATAGTTTTTATGCCCCCTTTTCTCCCTTTTCTCCATTATGCATATGTTGGTGCACTAAATAGTGTCTCACATTAGTCTGAGGCTCTGATTATTTTTCTTGTTTTTCAGATTGCATTATCTCTATTGAACCCATCTTCAAGTTCACCAGTTCTTTCTTCTGCCAACTCAAATCTGTAGAAAGCCCCAGTGAATTCTTCATTTTGGTTATTGTACCAGAATTTTCATGTCCAGAATTTTTATCTGGTTCTTTTATATAATTTCTCTTTATTGGTATTCTCTATCTGATGAGACATTGTCATCAAGTCGTCTTCTTTTTTTTTTGGCCACGCCGCACGACTTATGGGATCTTAGTTCCTGGACCAGGGATTGAACCCAGGCCATGACAGTGAAAGAGCTGAGTCCTAGGGACTTCCCTGGTAGTCCAGTGAGTAAGACTCTGCACTCCAAATGCAGGGGGCCCAGCTTCGATCCCTGATCAGGGAACTAGATCCCACATGCATGCCGCAACTAAGAGTTTGCACGCCACAACTAAAGATCCCGCATGCCTCAACTAAGGAGCCCACATGCTGCAACTAAGACCCAGCACAGCCTAAATAAATAAATAAATAAGAACCTGAGTCCTGATCACTGGACTGCCATTGAATTCCCAAGTCATCTTTTAATTCTTTAAGCATGGTTTCCTTTAGTTCTTTGAAAATATTTATAATGGTTGCTTCTTTTCCTATGTATGGGTCACACTTTACTGTTTTTTGTGTGCGTCAAATAGTTTTTGTTGAAAACTGGATGTTTTAGATATTATACTAGCAACTCTGGATACCAATTCTCTCCATCCCCCAGGAATTGATGCTGTTCTTTGCTTGGTCATTTATTTGTTTAGTGACTTGCTGAACTAACTCTGTGAAGTCTATTTCCCCTGCAGTGTGAAGCTTCTGATGTCCCTATTCAGATCTTGTCTTGCTCTTATATTTTAGTCTGGCTTCCCAGGGGTCACCCCTGGGTCAGCATAAGCCACTTATTGGTCAATGGGTGTGCTTAAGCCCCCTTGAACAGTTATATTTTTTACCCTTTACCATTGGGTGTATGTGTGGTTTGGATGCTGCTATCACAGCTTGAGGATCTTTTTTTTTTCTTGGCCTATGTTCAGCCAGAGACCAGTAGCTTGGATTGTCCCCCTCTGATCCCTCCTAAGAATGTTCAGCCTTGGCCATGCACACAGTCTTCCAAACTCCTTTAACTTTTACGTTAAAGCCTGACTTCCTAGGCTTTGCCTCTGCATGAAAGTAGCTTATTGTTCAGCTAGTGTTCGGTCAGAAGTTCTGCTTAAGGCCCTTGTGCCAAAGAGGCTTCCACATTGTGCTGAGTTTTTGTGCAGACTGGAAAGTGTTTCCAAGACTGCTCACATCCTGCTGCGATTGCCCCTAAGCGGGTGAAGCCTAATGCTTGTATACAGACTTCCTGACACCCATGGCTGACTGTGATCCCTGGAGAATTTTTCTTGGCTGTCTCTTTCCCTGGTTTTCTCTATCAAACTTCTGGCTGCTCTGCCGTTTTGCTTGTTGCTACTAATATCATGGAGCTATGAGTGCCTTCTTAATCGCTCTCAACCAAAATCTCGTTTTCAACAACACCCTTAGCATGAAATTTTCCACCCTCTCCTGCAAATAAAATCAGTCCCCCTCGGACAGAGCTGGGAGCTCTTAGTTCTTATGGTCTGACTCTCCCCTGGAGAGAATCTCTGCACCACCGCACAGGATCTAGGCTTAGGGACAGCAACCCACTTATCCTAAACTGAACATGTCTTCTCTAAAAGTGGGCTCTGGGCTAAAAGTAGCTCCTGGTCTTCTTGGCTTGCCCCTCTTGGTGTGGAACCTCCCCCCATAAGCAATCTGGGGTGGGGATTGCGGCCCCAGGATTCTCAGCCTGTGCACCTGGAGTAGAGCCTCTGCTCTACTGGTAGGGTCTGCGGGAGAGGGAGTCCCTCCTCTTCTTGCCTGCACCAAGTAGGGTGCCTGGAATAGAGTTTCTGTAAGGTGGAGCCGACAGGGGAGGGAGTGGGTTGTAGCTCAGTTGCCAAAGAAATCTTATTGAGATTTAGGTTTTCTTGAATGAATGTTTCTCCATTTGCTGTATGCCCTTAGGACAATTTCCAGAGGCTTTTAATTATTCTTCTTAATCATTTTCTCCAGTTAAATGGTTGTTTTGTTGGGGGGAGAGTCCACCATGCCCTTCACTCCAACATTCCAGAAACAGATTCACTTCTGTGACTTTTTTTTTACTGTATTTGCATCCAGCAATGTTGAATGCATAGGCTTTACCGGTCTCTCAGCTATTGTGCGTATTACTCTAGTCAAGACTGCCTGGTAACTTAACCTGTAAGATGTCCTAGCAGTTTTTTCATATCTAATTTTAAAAGATGGGAGAAATAAATTTGGTCTTTCCAACATTTAAATCATTCAATTCCTTTAACTTCAGAATTACTGGTCTTAAAGGGACAATGCAACTTAAGTGGCACAGTAGTGCTGAAAACGTTCTATTGCATAAGATACAACAAACTAAAGTAAGATCTCAGCACTGTGGAAGACAAAATGCACTGGACAATTAAGGAGATGATTCTATTCAGCCTACTGCGCTAGGGAAAAGGGTTCAAAAAAGTGGAAGGGGGTCTGGGACTTTATAGAGCCAGATAAACAAGGGAGTCATGAAAAAGGGTGGAGGCACGTCCAATCTGCAAGCACAGGGTGGTCCTTCACAATTAGCCATCTCCCAGAACATTAGGGGGTCAATGTGGTTATTCCCCTCAAATTTCAGTTGTTGCTGAACTCAGAGGCAATCATAAACCTCCTGTGCAGGTGAGGAAGGGTCTAAGTGTTCATATCTCAGGCATTCTTGTTGGCGTTTTGTAAAACCATTTGAACCATCTGTTGGAAGGTGGTGGCGAAGGTCAGTTCTTTCAGGGTCCTAGAGATCAGACTTCTTAAAAGAGGGAAACCTAAATGAAAAAGGAATATAAAAGCTGTACGAAAGTAAGAGCCCCAGATTGAACGCTGAAAGTACCTAGTCCAGCAGATTCTAAGAGGTCAGTGGGGGAAAATCTTTCAGCTATGCAGCAGCACTGATTATTGAGCCTCTTAAAGCCCCCTTGCTAGATGTCAATGCTTTTGGTGATGCTGTTCACAGTCTTGGTTGCCTCCATACAGGACATGTATGACCCAAGCCTTTGGCCCACCTGTCCAGGGAAATCCAGCTCATGAAATGTCTGCCGCAGCAATAACTCCTTCCAGGTCTGTAACAAGTCACCAAGCTTCTCCAGATCCTGGGGAAATGGCCAGGCAATCCAGAGACCCAACAGGGATCTAGCTGGTCAGGCTTCAGCCTTAGTGATGCCAAGTTGGGTGGGAAGGAGGAAAACTGGAAACATTCATTTGGAGGGTTCTTGCCAGATGCTGACACAAACTGGAAACACTGAAAATTTAGTAAGGTTTGACAATTTGGGAAAGGTAGCAGGGTCCAGTTCAATGTGCAAGTAGGTACCAAAACCGATTCTTCCAGTGTCAAGGAAGTCAATTAAATCTCTACCAGATAAGGGCTGCCCTGTTGGCGCAGTGATTAAGAATTCACCTGACAATTCAGGGGACACAGGTTCGAGCCCTGGTCTGGGAAGATCTCACATGCTGTGGAGCAACTAAACCCGTGCGCCACAACTACTGAGCCTGCACTCTAGAGCCCGTGAGCCACAACTACTGAACCGACGTGCCACAACTACTGAAGCCCACGCACCTAGGGCCCGTGCTCTGCAACGAGAAGCCACCACAATGAGAAGCCTGCACACCGCAATGAAGAGTAGCCCCCGCTTGCCACAACTAGAGAAAGCCCACGCACAGCAATAAAGACCCAACACAGCCAAAATAAATAAATAAATAATTTTCAAAAAGAAACCTTTACCAGATAAGACAAAGTTTGCACCTCCATCAGTTACCCACAATTTACAAAGAAAGTGCAAAGTGGCTCAAAGGCAATGAACAGGGCTGGAATCTGAATACCTAGAAGAATGCACAGTGCATAGTTTTCTACTGAAACACAATTTTTGCTCTCAGGTCTCTAATCTCAAAGATACACTAATCTTGCCTGCAAAATAAGTCTGGTCTCATTAGACCTGGCCTGGTGTTTTCACAGATGCAGCAAGAATGGTAATTTACCTCAGGCCTTCCTAAGTTCGCTTTACTGGAAGTTTTCCTAAGGAATCTCAGAGTGCACATTTTTTTTTTTTGGCTGAGCTGGGTCTTTGTTGCTGTGCACGGTCTTTCTCTAGTTGTGGCGAGCGGGGGTTACTCCTCGTTGCGGTGTGCGGGCTTCTCATTGAAGTGGCTGCTCTTGTTGTGGAGAGCGGGCTTTAGTGGTCGCAGTACGCAGGGGCTCAGTAGTTGCAGTGCAGGGGCCCTAGGGCACGTGGGCTTCAGTAGTTGCAGCACACAGGCTCAGTACTTGTGGCGCATGGGGTCAGTTGCTCCACACGGCATGTGGAATCTTCCCAGATCAGGGATTGAACCTGTGTCCCCTGAATTGGCAGGAGGATTCTTAACCTCTGCACCACCAGGGAAGTCCTCAGAGTACACTTACGCGGGCCCCTCACTGTTGCGGAGCACAGGCTCCGGACGCGCAGGCTCAGCGGCCATGGCTCACGGGCCTATCCGCTCCGTGGCATGTGGGATCCTCCCAGACCGGGGCACGAACCCGCGTCCCCTGCATCGGCAGGCGGACTCCCAACCACTGCGCCACCAGGGAAGCCCCAGACTGCACTTTTAAAAAAGCTTCTTGAGGCTAGGAAACCAAGCAAAGAAGAGCCACCAGATCTCACTGCAGTACCTATAGACTTAGGTGAATTCCTCTCTTCTCAAGGTTCCCAAGATATCTTAAGGATCCTGGGCCTGCCAGGAAGTGACCTTCCTTACTCACCTGTAAGGCTAGGAGACCTGTAAGCCAGGAAACAGGCTGGTGTTCCAAAGAGGGTTTTGTAAGCCTTGGCTCCATAAAGTCAACCTTAGCTTCTTAAAAGTGTCTGGTCAAAAA
>NW_020172459.1:1689183-1743326 GCF_003031525.2 Neophocaena asiaeorientalis asiaeorientalis | reverse complement strand
AAAGTGTTTGGGAAAAAAAAAAAAAAAAAAATGTCTGGTCATATTTGGTTAAATGATCATCAAGCTCAAATACGATATTCCAGGCAAGGCTTTGGTTCCAGCTACACCCATTAACAAGGAAGACAATCTTACTGAATTTATGATAACAACTTATACTGCTATGAAAATAAGAGAACTCAGTAAGAGTTCCTACAGGTAGGAGTTCCTACCTGGACGGGTCAGGTAGGAAAAACAAGATATTTTATAAACTGCACATTTCTGTTTATAAAATCATAGTCTACTATATTGTTAGGAGTTGCAGATAACTTCAAAGAACAGAGGAAGGCGTTCCTTATATAGCCAAATAATTTTCCGAAGTTAAAGACTGGATGAGAGTTCATTACAAGAATAGCGCCATCGACAAGGAAATCTGCTTATTTCTGCAGCATGCAAAACAATTAAGTCAACCCCCCCAATTTAGATAAAATAATTATATACAAAATTAGCCCTATTTTCAAAGAAGAATAAACAAGAACAAATGCCCTGTGATTTTCCAGGTATCCTCAGGGAAATTCAAAGACAGTTTTAGGTGTAAAAGATACCCTGAAGGAACATCATTCTCAAATACGACATTCCAGGTGAGATTTTGGAATTTTGTAACTTCACTTTATTATACATTTAGGATTCAATATGAGAACATAAAAATCAAAGCTATCAGATTTAAGATAGGAATCAAATCATGGGTGCCTGAGAAACAATATTTGGCTATTCATTTCAAAGTGACAATAAAACATTAAAAAAAATAGACGGTAATATGATTGCAAAGAACCTTAGCCCATTCTTAAATGAGAAACTCTGTTTTCTATTGATAAATAATCAAAGACATAATAAATGAATATAAACCAAAGAAGGCTATTCTGGTCAGATACAGAATTTTTGTTGTCTAGATAGATTAAATAACAGAATAAGTGATCCTTTATGCTGTAGGTGAAGGTAATAACCAGTAAACCAAGGAGACAAGCCAATCAAATTGGGCAAACTTTGCCAAGATTTTCACTTTTCAAATTCAGGTATTATACAACAAGGTGAATAAAATTCATTTCCAAACTTTGTCTTTCACTGCACTCTTTCGTATTCCGGGACAAATGGACATTGTACTCTAGACCAATCTCAAGGTGTCTTAGCTCATTCAGGCTGCTGTAACAAAATACCACAGACTACGTGGCTTACAAACAACAAGAATGTGTTTCTCACAGTTCTAGAGGCTGGAAGTCCAAGATCAAGCGCCAGTGTGGCGCGGCGAGGGCCTTCGTCCGGGTGGCAGATTTCTCCTTATACATGCACATGACTGAAAGGGGTAGGGAGCTCCCTGGAGCCTCTTTTATAAGAGCACTAATCCCACTCATGAGTTAAGCACCTCCCAAAGGCCCTACCTGCTAACACCATCATCTCTGGAGGAGAGGATTTCAACATATGAATTTTAGGGGGGAATTTTCAGACCATAGCACTGGAGGTCCACATGGTCAGAACGAATTCTGTAATACTACTAAGATATTAACGTGCAATGTGTTCATTGATCCTACTGTCAAATGAATCAATGACTAAGCATTTCAAAGTTTTCTCAGTTTCCGCTTCCAGTATAGTAAACGTCAATAGTTACAACCATAGAGAAAGCTTTTCTCGGTCCTCAGTAAGCTTGAAGAGTGCAGAAAGGGGATGGAGACTAAAAAAAAAAAAAAAAATCACTTCTTTAGGACAAAACTACTGTTTTCCTTGAAAAATAGATATATGCACTCAGTTGTATTTCTCCAAAATTCTTTCTACTTAGTCTAAACCACAAATTAATGATACTTGTTAGTAACTAACTCCCAGTCGAGAGATAACAGGGTGGACAGCTGTGCACTGTCTGTCACACAGCAGCTCTCTATCGCAGACTAGCAGCACTCGTGAAGACACACAGGACAGCTGTGTGTGGCCTTACACCTCACAAAATGTAAGAAATGAGCGGAAGTGCGCATGTTCATTACAGACCCAAAGATACAGCCCTCTGTAGCAAATGAAAATAAGAAGCAAAAGAATGCAAAATTTAGGGACTTCCCTGGTGGTCCAGTGGTTAGGACTCGACACTTTCACTGCCAGGGCCTGGGTTTGATCCCTGGTCAGGGAACCAAGGCAAGCTGTGTGGCAAATACATAAATAAATAAATTATGCTTAGTAACAATGTTTCAGCATTCTCTTACTTGGAGATGATCTAGGTATTTTTGCTTAATTAACTCAATACACTATAAGTACAAGGATTAAGTTACCTAAACATCTTGGCAATTATCTTCAAGAAAAGTAATTACTGTTGAAATAAAGTTTGTCAGAATAATGATTTGATTTGGTTAGATACAAACAGGTGTTTCATAATCTTCAACACTTAGTGTAAGTAATGCTAGCTTATTTGATCACTAAACCTGCATAAATTTAAGAAAAATATACCCAAGTAGAATAAAAATGTAAGCACTTAATGGTCAGAGAAGACATGGCTGTTTTTATTAAACCAAAAATATTAAGCTAGTCTCATCTGCCTAAATAATGTGAACTTATTCTTAAAACATTTCTGAGTTAATTTCTGTAAGAATGTATTTTTTCTTTCTGTTCTTTGAAAGTATTAGAAGTTCAGTTTCCTTAACTTCTGGAAATTTTAAGAATATTGCATTTATAAGGTGCTTACTTATCTCTAAGTCAATGAAAATAGAGCTCCTTTAATTTAAGCAATTTCATAATCTGATCTGGCAATACCACCCAGAGGTAGGAAAATATCACACACTCACATAATGAGAAGTCAAGGCCTTTCTGAATGACAGACACAGACCAAGAGCTTATAGCTCCAATTCTAAAATTTCAGCCCTGGGCAGCAGTCAACAGAGATGAACAGAATTCACTAGTCCACATCAAAGAGCTGTTTTCTTCCCAGTGGATACGAATCTTTAATTGATGAGCTCAAAGTAGATGAACAGAAAAGAGTAACAAACTTGGAGCACAGGCTCCGGACGCACAGGCTCAGCGGACATGGCTCACGGGCCCAGCCACTCCGCGGCATGTGGGATCTTCCCGGACCGGGGCACGAACCCGTGTCCCCTGCATCGGCAGGCGGACTCTCAACCACTGCGCCACCAGGGAAGCCCCCTGTCTCTTTTACCCAACAGAGACCTGATCTCTATAATCCAACTGATCAGACCATGAAACCAGGTGAGCATTCAAAAAGAATCAAAATAAAATCCTTCTGTGCTACTGATGGACACAGTCCAGAGTACAGGAGCAGAAGTCAGAAATACCATCGGTCCCAAATCTACAGTCAGGAATGAAGAGGCTCCCTATGAGGGTGGAGGAAGCAGGGATCCAAGCACAGGCTTTGCTCCTGAACAAGTCACGGCACCAAAACTATCAAAGACAAAATGCACTGACAACTAAGGAGGTGGTTTCACTCGGGCTGCTGTGCTGGGGAGACTGTTCATTAACGAGCAATGTCTCAAACAGGAAGGGGTCTAGGGTATTACAGAGACAAGTGGAGAAGGGGTCATGGGGATGAGGGGTGGGAGGGGGCCCTGTCCCAGACATAAAGATTGGATTTGAGACACGGGGATCTCTCAACTGCCACTGCTTCCAGGAGCACAGGGCTCAGACCATGCTCAATGTGGTCAACATCTATAAAGCCGACGAAAAGAGAGCTTTTGTCATATTTTCTTTGCTAATGTATAGTTTTGCCCAGTTCTACAGAGTCAACTCCTGTCTTGCAGAGAACAACTCTGCTATATGTCAGTTTCCCTTTTCTGGGATTTTTTTTTTTGGCCGTACCATGCGGCATGCAGGATGTCAGTTCCCTGACCAGGGATTGAACCCGGGCCACCGCAGTGAAAGCCCAGAATCCTAACCACTCAAAAAGAAGGGAACTCCCTTTTTCAGCATCTTTAGATGTAGATGGTGCAACTGTAGGTTGAGAAAGCATGCCTCCTATTTTACAGTCAAAAATCCATCTTAAAATATAAAAAATTAGTATAAATACATTTTGTTTCCTTGAGCATAAAATGTTAAATTCTAAATTAGTAACAGTTTTAGATAAAATGTAAATGTACAAAGGTTTCTGACACAATTTTTTTCAATAGTACTCCAAAATAAGAAAACAATTTGTATGTACTTGTTTTCACTTAAGTTCAAGGAAAACGTCAGGATTTCACAGGCTATGAATTGGACAATAGTGAGATTACAGAGCTTGTGGCTGGTATACCAGAAGAGGCCTAGGAAGAGCACAGTACAAGTACTGAGACGAACTGAATTAACTGCTCTACAGTCACACATCCACACGCCCAAAGCCCTACCTCAGCAAGTCCTAGAACACACACACACGTGCACTTCCCGAGCGCAGCCGCTGGCCGTGCAGCCCACTGGGTGCCCCTCTGCCCCTGGCTGGGCTGCGCCTCCAGCAGCTCTGCACCCCGGGGCTGTCCCAGCCGGGCACCGCCAACAGCCACACTGTCACGTCTTCTGCTCCCGTGTCCTGTCGGTGGGGGGCTGTGCTCCTGGTCCCCCGGCATCCTGTGCTCTCAGGCCCCCCACACAGATCACCCTGCTTCTTCCGTGCCCACCGAGCCTGGAACACAGGGAGAACCGTGGGCCCCTTCCAGGTGACCAGGTCCCACCTCCACCCTGGGGCTCCGAGTGGGAAATGACCCCCAGGGTCCAGTCTTTGGGATCAGTGGGCGGAGGGACAGGTGGGGAGGGTTAAACCAGCACCCTGACCACCGCCCCTCTGAGCCCTCTGCTGGGCTACAGTCAGACCAAGCTGCAAGTGGCAAGTAAGACGTCCTGATGAATCCTTTGACAGCAGCAAGAAGTGCGGCGCACCAGGGCAGCTATGGTCACGGCCGGGCCACAGAAAGGGCCCTCACCTCAGCTTGAGTCTCCCCTCAGCCCTCCTTTGGGACTCGGCAGTGCCACCTCGCTGCCCCATGACACCCAACGAGGGCGCCGGTGCCCAGGGTGGCTACCCAAGGAAACAGCACAAGGATGTCTCTCAGGTTAAGCGAGCTGGACACACAAAGCCCTGCTCAACAGTGAGATACACTGTGATGGGTCCTCACTATGCACAAGGAACTCCTGTGTAGGAGCGCCTGCTTCCCTGGTTTCCCCCAGGGATGGGCCCCGACTCAAGTAGTCCTGCCACGGAGCAGGTAGCGAGGTCTGCAGAGCTGAGCTGAGAAAACGCTGTGTTCTCAGATCAGACTGCTCTGCCAGAACCCCTGTGGAGGAACAAGCCATCCCAGCCCAGACGCTCTGACTTTCACCAAAGCCTGACATTGCAGGCACTGTGGAACAAATGCCTCCGGTGCCCACTGGTCATGGTGATAACCAAAATGCCCATGTTTCCAACGTGCTCCAAGCTGTGCTGTCCAATACAGAAGCCACTGGCCACATGTGGCTCTTATCAATTTGATCATATAATGATGCTATGTTATAATAAATTATATTTTATAAATTATGTTGATAATATAAGTTATAGTATAAATATAATTCATTATAAATAATGAATTAATTAAAATTTAAAATGAAGTTCTTCCAACTCACCAGCCACCTTTCAGGTTGCTCAAACTACATGTGGCTAGTGGCTACAGAACTGAACATTCACCAAGAATCTCTCCCCATCTAATTACCAGTGGCATTTTTCACAGAACTAGAACAAAAAATTATACAATTTGTATGGAAACACAAAAGACCCCGAATAGCCAAAGCAATCTTGAAAAAGAAAAATGGAGCTGGAGGAATCAGGCTCCCCAACTTCAGACTACATTACAAAGCTACAGTAGTCAAGACAGTATGGTACTGGCACAAAAACGGAAATATAAATCAATGGTACAAGACAGAAAGCCCAGAGATAAAACCACACACCTATGGTCACCTAATCTATGACAAAGGAGACAAGAATATACAATGGAGACAAGACAGCCTCTTCAATAAATGGTGCTGGGAAAACTGGACAACAACATGTAAATGAATGAAATTAGAACACTACCTAACACTATATACAAAAATAAACTCAAAGTGGATTAAAAACCTAAATGTAAGACTGGACACTATAAAACTCTTAGAGGAAAACATAGGAAAAACACTCTTTGACATAAATCACAGCAAGATCTTTTATGACCCACCTCCTAGAGTAATGAAAATAAAAACAAAAATAAGCTAATGGGACCTAATGAAACTTAAAACGTTTTGCACAGCAAAGGAAACCATAAACAAGACAACCCTCAGAATGGGAGAAAATATTTGCAAATGAAGAAAAGGACAAAGAATTAATCTCCAAAATATACAAACAGCTCATGCAGCTCAGTATCAAAAAACAAACAACCCAATCAAAAAATGGGCGGAAGACCTAAATAGACATTTCAGCAAAGAAGACATACAGATGGCCAAGAAGCACACGAAAAGCTGCTCAACATCACTAATTATTAGAGAAATGCAAATCAAAACTACAGTGAGGTATCACCTCACACCAGTTAGAATGGGCATCATCAGAAAATCTACAAATAATAAATGCTGGAGAGGGTGTGGAGAAAGGGGAACCCTCTTGCACTGGTGGTGGGAATGGAAATTGGTACAGACACTATGGAGAACAGTAGGGAGGTTCCTTAAAAAACTAAAAATAGAACTACCATATGATCCAGGAATCCCACTACTGGGCACATACCCTGAGAAAACCATAATTCAAAAAGACACATGTACCCCAATGTTCACTGCAGCTCTATTTACAATAGCCAGCACATGGAAACAATCTAAATGTCCATCGACAGATGAATGGATAAAGAAGATGTGGTACATATATATACACAATGGAATATTACTCAGCCATAAAGAGAAATGAAATTGGGTCATTTGTAGAGATGTGGATGAACCTAGTCTGTCATACAGAGTGAAGTCAGTCAGAAAGAGAAAACAAATATCATATATTAACACATATATGTGGAATCTAGAAAAATGGTACAGATGAACCTATTTGCAAGGCAGGAACAGAAAGGCAGATGTAGAGAACGGACATGTGGACATGGGAGGGGGGAAGGGGAGGGTGGGATGAATTGGGAGATTAGATTTGACATAAATACACTACCATGTGTAAAACAGATCGCTAGTGGGAACCTGCTGTATAGCACAGGGAGCTCAGCTCAGTGCTGTGATGACCTAGATGGGTGGGATGGGGGGTGGGAGGGAGGTCCAAGAGGGAGGGGAGATATGTATACATACAGCTGATTCACTTCACTGCACAGCAGAAACTAACACAACATTGTAAAGCAATTATACTCCAATTAAAAAAAAAATCTCTCCCCATCCTCAAGCCAAACTTACTGCCTGGACTCTGGCTAGACTCCCTGATCTAGGCACTCCTTGCTCATAAATACAGCCCAGTCCAAACCTCAACGGACTCCCTTGTAGCTGCTACAGTTTCCTTTTCCCGAAATGCAATTCCTCTGCTATTCCCGAATAAGTTCAATTTCTGGTAACTTAAGCTTGCCTCGGTTTACCCATTTATTCAGGGTGACACACGTGAGATAACAAATTGGAATGTATTTGAAAAAGCATACTGAAACCAAGCAGGACCCTCCCAGGGAGAGACCTCCCCATGTCTCCACTTCTTGTTTGTAGAAAAGCTTTAGCCTCCTAGGTGTTCCCCGAGTTCCAAAGAGCAAAGTGAGAAAATGAAGAAACAAAGGAAGCAGTCAAGCCAGACAAAATAATAATAGTTTAGCCATAAAACAAAGTTGAGGACCTTTAGCTCCTTCTCAAGGGCTGTAGATAATATCCTGAACCATACCCTTGAGCTGTTTTGCAGACACTAAAACCTCCACTAGGTGGAGGAAGTTAACTGCATGCTCACCACCAGCACGTAGACCCCAGACCTGTTAGAACCAGAAGGCTGATGACTGAGATTCCTGAAACATCATCCTCTTAACCTCACCATCGACCAGAGAACCGTGCACAAGCTGATCATGCACCCCGTGACCCTCGCCCTCCCACTGTCTTTAAAAGCTCTTCCCTGAAAGCCACTGGGGAGTACGGGTCCTCTGAGCATGGTGCTGGGCGCCCTGCAATAAACGCTGCGCTCTCCTCCACCACAATCCAGTGTCAGTGGGTTGGCTTTGCTCACATCGGGCAAGTGGAACCAAGTCTGGTTCAGGACCAACAGTAACTGCCAAGATCCAACCAGGAAAACAGAAAGTATTAAGGGGAATTTAATGCGGGAAACAGGTTACACAGGTAACAGGAAGACTGAAAAGTCAGAGACGACAACAGGAGAAAGCCATTGATATCAACCTTTCCATAGAAGAGAGAACAAAGGGGTGTTACCAGCCTATCAGCAGGAGTTGCCCAGGGGAAGCCAGTAGAGCCAAAAGCGGCAGACACGGGGGAAATACCCTGGGTTCACCTCCTGCAGTGCCTCCAAAGCCAGGGATACCAGAAACAGCCTAGAGTGGTCAGCCCTGCCTTCCACTCCCAGTACTTCTGGGGCAAGTACGCCGAAGACTTGTACAAGAGTAGACTGCTGTATTACTTAACTGTATCACACTGTACAGTGCAAAAGGACTTCCATGCCATCATGTTCACGTTCACAACAGGCATTTATAAAGTCCAGCAAAATAGGTTTTTCAACCAATGGCTTCTACATCTACAAAAGAAGTATCTACAGGGGACTTCCCTGGTGGTGCAGCGGTTAAGACTCCGCGCTCCCAATGCAGGGGTCCCAGATTCAACCCCTGGTCGGGGAGCTAGATCCCACACACATGCTGCAATTAAAAGTTCGCATGCCACAACTAAGGGGCCAGCAAGGGAGCCTGCAAGCCACAACTAAGGAGCCCGACTGCTGCAACTGAGACTCGGCACAACCAAATAAATAAATCATTTTTTAAAAAAAGAAGTATCTACAAAGCCTTTCAGGCAGCTTTACTGTACACAAATTGACAACTGTGTCAATCTGGTCAACATCTGTTTGTGTGCCTTTGCAGCACCCTTCCAGGCCCCAGGAAAAGGGAGATGGAAGAGAACCTGTCCTCAAGCTGCTGGCAGTGCCTTAAACCAATAAACTTTCACAACTAGAATAGATGAGAACTCAGAAAAAGTGCACCTAAGCGGGATAGGAGTAAACAGCAGGAGGTGCAGCTTGATCCAACGTCCCGGAATGGGAATTAGGTAGAAAGCAGAGGAGGATGAAGCCCAGGCAGAGACCCGGAAAGTTGTGACCACTGGCTGAAGAACTTCAAGGAGGCTCTGAAATAGAGCAGGGCTGTGGGAGCTACCTCAGAACACCCAGAAGTGCGAGGAGCATGGCAAGGCGGTCCAAGGATACATGATAAGGGGCCTGAAAGACTCAAGAATATTTCCAGGCCTCTGCTGAAACGGGGAAGAGAAAAGAAGCAAACTGGTGGGAGTGGGGGGTTAACTCTTCTTCACCTCTGTAGCTTTCCCAAAGAAACCACCTAAGACCTGCAGTCTGAGCTTCTAAAAACATTGAATTCATTGACATAGATTAGCATGGTTTTAAGAAATATGTAGATCCCGTGTACCCTTTCCCCATTTTCCAATAGCAACATCTCGAAAAGCTATAACACAGTATCACAAGACACTGACATCCATAAGGTCAAGACACGTTAAGTTTCCTTCTTTTATAACCACACCGACTTACGCCCCCCAACTAACTTTTAATGCTGCCATGATTTATCCAGGCCGTCATAGCGCCTACACCGGACACAGGACGAGGGCCGCGGCTAGGAGGGTAAGCGCTCAGGGACCAGCAGAGTCCCAAGCCCCGGGCCCACCGGAGGCAGCTGAAGGAGCGGAGCCGCAGGCCCCGCCCCTTCCGCCAAGGCCGACCAACAGCCGACCGGAGCCGAGCCGCTGCCAACGGCGACCGAGCAAAGCCGGAAGTGGGCGGCAGCCCTCCCCTTCCCGGAGCCCCCGCCCAAGATGGCGGACCTCCACCGCCAACTGCAGGAGTATCTGGCGCAGGGGAAAGCGGGCGGGCCGGCAGCCGCCGAGCCGCTCCTCGACGCGGGAGAGGCAGAGGAGCCCACGGCCGGGGCCGGGCCGGCGGGGGCGTGGCTCGGCCGCGCGGGCCTGCGCTGGACGTGGGCGCGGAGCTCCGCGGAGCCGACGACGGCGACGGCGGCGGGACCGACGTGCATGCCGAGCGTGACGCGCGCTCAGCGGCTGGCGGCGAGCGGCGTGTGCCTGCTGCTGGCCGCGCTCTGCTTCGGCCTGGCCGCACTCTACGCCCCAGTGTTGCTGTTGCGCGCCCGCAAGTTCGCGCTGCTGTGGTCGCTGGGCTCGGCGCTGGCGCTAGCAGGCGGCACGCTCCTGCGAGGCGGTGCGGCGTGCGGACGCCTGCTGCGCGGCGAGGAGGCGCCGTCGCGGCCCGCGCTGCTCTACGTGGCCGCGCTGGGCGCTACGCTGTACGCGGCGCTGGGTCTGCGCAGCACGTTGCTCACGGCGCTGGGCGCCTGCGCGCAGGTGGCTGCGCTGCTCGCCGTGCTGTTGGGTTTGCTGCCCCGCGGCGCGGGCACCGCGCTGCGCGTGGCGCTTCGGCGCCTGGGCCCGGGCGCCACCCTCGCCAAGGCGCTCCCCGTGTGAGAGGCCTGGGGCCCGCGCCGTCGGAAAGGACGCAGAGTCCGCCCCCGGGACGCGCCGTCGGGAGACCACACGGAGCCGGCCCAGGGGCCCAGCGCTCGCCATGCCAAGGACTGCGCCCGCCGTTCCCAGAGCGCGCGGGGCAAAGGCTGCTCCTTTACTGTGCCAGCGAAATCTGTAAACTGAGCAGCAGTTGTAAAACTGAGACATGAGCTGTTTCGGAAGCTCCTCAAGTTCAGCGTTTTGTGCTATCCTCAGCATCAAGTGCTATGAGAACTAAATTTTGTCCTTGAGTTGGTGACATACTGTGAAACATTTATGATAAATTGCTTTTGCGTTAACCGTGGTCTTAGTTTACACTCAGTTGAAAAAGAACACTAGCTCTTCCGTTTTAATTAACTGCCCTTATTACTTTTCTCAGACTTCTGTTCCACGTTTTGTCACTTTAAAAAATCCAGTGGTAGACTGCAGTAGCTTAGCTACAGTAAACTTGTTCTCTTCGGCTCTTGGAAATTATTTTTCCGTATTCTTCAATGTGAGTGGATCCATAAGAGTTATTAAAATAAATACTGACTTTAGCCACCGGAATTTTTAAAAAGTACTTCAGTTAAGACGGTTTATCTCAGTTTTTTCTACTTTTAGTGGAGTTGTAAACATGGTACCTTATAAAATTAAAGGAAAATTGATTCTGTATTAGATGAGGAAAGCGATGGACCAAGAAGCATCCTGTAAGAAATACCCAGTAAGGTGCGTGTAAATGCTGTGAGAGGTCCGTGGGCAGAACTGGGCTAGGGGACTCCTGGGAGACAGATGATTCTATGTGCGGTTTCCCTATTTGATGGAAACCATGGATTTCTACAAGGCCTAATTTTTTTCATTCCTGATTTTATGATCTGCTTTTTAACTATAATTTACACTTTACAGTCTGATCTTCATGCAATGTAAGATGCTTTTCATATCTAATTGCCAAATTTCCTTCGTTTTAGGTTTAGCACTTAACTTTTGTTTAGGACCTTCTTACTTACCTTAATTTACTGCCAGAAAGTATGGGCTCAGTATTCTGAGGAGTCCAGAAAACTACATGTTTTGTCACTAGCTGTATGTTAACTAGGAAGTAAACTATTTAAAATGTTTAAATCCTATGCCAGTGGTTGGTTCTCCGTTCACATGACAATTACTTGACGACTCAAACCTCAGATCAACTCAGTCTGTCTCTGCAGGGATGGGGGTGGGAGCCACGCATCAGCATTTTTCTTGAGCTCTCCAGATGATTCCTTTTCCAGCTAAGGTTGTGAACCACTTTTCTGTATGCTGGATTGCACGATTTGAAAATAATTGTCTCCTGGGGCTGGATTCCAGTGTTGCCGAAACTGGCTGTCAGGCAGCAGTCGAGCCTTGCCCCTTTGTCCAACCTCAAAATTTAGGTTTTTATCAGTGTCCTAAGCCCTGCTCCAAGAAGTGGACACTAAAGTGACCAACATCCACACTGTAGACTTACCCCAACCCCCCATATTCTCTAAGAATGCTCCCTTGTTCCCCTCTCAGTAAATAGGGTTACCTACCTCAAGAGGATCAACCAAGGGGGTGTTTGTAAAAGCAAATCCACTGTTTTGGGGGAGTGATTTTTTTGACTGGAAAACTTGTACCATTGGCTGCTCTTTCTAACCCCTTGTTAAATCTGCATTCTAGTTCTAAACTTCTCTACAGTTCGCATGGCTGAAGATTTCACAGTGTTGACTTTTATGTTCATGCTACTGTATTTTTAAAAATTGTTTTCCCAACATTTTTTCAAGAATTCACTGTTTGGAAATCTAAGCTTTAATAAAATTCAAAGCACAACATCTTGTATGTATTTTGACAGTGATACTTTAAAATGCATCACTTACTAAGTAATGCATTACTAAGTAATTAATATATAATGTTGAGTTTTCAGTTTTCTCTAAATGAATTCATTCTCAAAATGTGATCTGGTTATCTGCTTACTGAGGTACTGTGTTTTTCAAGTTAAAGCCTTGGAATGTTATGATAAAGTTCTTACCACATAAATCTCAGAAAAAAGGAGCCTAAATCTCTGTATGGATTTGCTCTCTGGATCCCTTTTTAGCTTCTTAGAATTTGATTACAACTTCTTTTTAAGCTATGCCAGCGGAGGGCAAATAAAGAATATCCCCTCAGGGCTTCCCTGGTGGCGCAGTGGTTGAGAGTCCGCCTGCCGATGCAGGGGACACGGGCTTGTGCCCCGGTCCGGGAGGATACCACATGCCGCGGAGCGGCTGGGCCCGTGAGCCATGGCCGCTGAGCCTGCGCGTCCGGAGCCTGTGCTCTGCAACGGGAGAGGCCACAACAGTGAGAGGCCCGCATACCACACACAAAAAAAGAATATCCTCAAACCTAAAGCAATCCTGAGTCTCCTAAACATGTGTTTAGAGCAAAGTGCTGATCAATAGGATGTCTTAAGTCGCAAAGTAAAGAGAAAATCTCTTAGTCTCTAGGTTCTAATACCCTAAAACAGTGTGTGTGGTGTCAACATTTTATCTTCAGAGATAACAGCACTTACCATTTTTTACATTAATGGAGAATCAGTTACGAGTTTTTTATATACTCTCCAACTATGTCAGTATCCCTTTCCTAAGCAAGTACTGACACTTTCCAGCACCACTAAACTTTTCTCCTATGCCAAACTGAAGCTGGCAAAGTAATGAGACGTTAGGGTGGCCACAGGACAGTCCTTTGAATAATAAAAGGTTTCTTTTTATAAAAACAAAGTAAGGGGTCAGTATAGAAAGTATGCTGGGGTTATCTCAAACTGAACTTTTGGCTTTCAATTCAAACTGGGCCAAATGTTCCATTTATTTGAAACTAAAGGAACTTGTTGTGGATGAGAACTTCCTGGCTTACTTTAAGTTGGAACAATCCTCTGTCTTAAACACTGGTGTTTCCACATAGCTAGTGTGGAAGAGGAAGAAATTATTTAAGTTTTGCACAACTGTTTTAAGAGATATTTTGATCCATTCCTTTTCAACTTAGAACCATTTGTGAAATGATTTACAGTATTCAGAGGGTATGTGTAGTTGATTTCTGGTTTATGTCAAGTTCCTCTCTTCAGAAAAAGGCAATGCAAGTCTATGGTGTGATTACTAGGAGATGCAGCCAAGGAAGACCCCCTACTTGGACATCCAGATTTTTTTTTCCTCTGGTGTATAATTTTCCATCTGCCAGAGTAGATGTAACTAATTATAAGGCTTTGAATCTACTTCAGACCTTGTTATAGTTTTGAAGTATTTTTCACGCTACTACAAAAATAAGTGTGACAGAATGGCTAGATAAGAATTTGTTTAAAAACAAAAAGTTCACAGATGACTTTAGATGACTTAGAGGTTCCCATCAAGTATGCTCACAAATATAAGCAATAACTGTGCCCCCCTCAGCAGACCAGACGCAATGGAAGCTAAGGGTTTCCTTAAGGCAAGCACTTGACGACTAGTTGTTGTTTTCTGTTAATTCTTGCGTAAATCACATTCTGTATTCATACAAAAACAACTTTTTCTCTGACAAACTGTACATATAGAAACAAATTTCCAATTGGACATGAACTTAAATTTGTGGAGGTTCCATGTCTTGTGACACTTTAAAAAAAAAAGAAAAAAAAAATTCCAGCTCTTATCTTCACAAGCCCACATGGGATTTAGGGCAATGTGGGTGGACAGGACAAAACAAGGCCAGCTACTCTGGGTAGCCAGCTACTCTGGCAGCAGTCTCTTCACCTTAAAGACATCAGGGGCTCCTGGGATTCAGCTGCCCCAGAGAGAGTTCAGGGCTACACGGTGCAGGTTTCCTTTTGTTTCTCTTGGAAAGTCCACAGAAGTTCTTAAATACTGTCCAGAGAGGCCGAGGGGTACTGAGCCCCAACTTCTACCGACCCCTTCCACCCCCCCTTGAAGCTCCTCGCCTTGGCGGGCCAGAGTTCATGTTACTCCCTCTACCCCAGTTACTGCCACTCCGGCCCCCTCTAGAAGGGGTACCACTGCCTGGAGGGCCCCCAAAAGGTTCATCTCTGTGGTATCCATCGTGGTGATCTCCATCCAAGGAGCTGGAACGTCCGGACTTTGGCACTCTCTGAGAAGGTCCGGGGCCCCCTCGGCCTGAAACAAAATAATGGTTTTACATGTGACTTTTTTTTCCATCAGAGACTCCTGGTACAAACTTTTACTCTATGATGACAGACAGTGGAACACTTCTTTTTTAAAAAAAAAACAACAAAACAGAGTTCTGAGGACATGAGCACAGCCCTCAGAGCACTGAAAGCTGTGCCTCTGCTTTTCTGGACCACCATCTCACTCCTGCCCTGTCTTGTGGCTGTGCACCCCTCAGCCTCACCTACACACATGTTCCCCGCGGCTGTGACGGAACTGACAGGGAGCCAAGAGATAAACACGGAGCACCTCCTGGTGGTCACCGATCATATGGACCATGCCTACAGTCCATGAGATGTGTATCTTCACCCTCCTACGCCACCAGGGGTATTCCAGGGGAAGGTTTGAAAAGCACTGACTTAACACTGGAAGCAACTAAGAAATACAAACTGTTGATGATGTTAATTATTACAATTGCTCTAACCAGGATAAGTGTTTACTATGATTATCCTACAACTATATAGCGCTTCTGATTTCCTTTTAAATAATGAGATAAAACATTTCTTGAAAAACAAAAGCACTAAAAGAAAAACACTGGCTTTTAGTGCTTCTCCCAGGGATACTGTTATTTGTATCAGACTTAGACACACAAACCTCTAGGTATCTTAACGACTTTTAAGATTCTGACCTTTAAGATTTTTTGTCTTGAGATGATCGGATTTGGACACATCTCCCATAATGCATTATCAGAAGACTACTGCCAACTTCGTCTTAAATTTTTGAATGGAATTTGAATCCAGCTAAGACAAGGAGGCGAGGAAAGCTAGCCAAAACAGCCAAAGGCATTTTGGCTTCTTTTCTTACAAAGCTCAGCCTAGGTACCCTGGCTGAGTACCACCTGAAGGTACCTTGGCAGAGAACTTGTCAGCTAGGACATCATTTCCACACTAGCCACGTGGCCTCAGCCCTGGACCGACAAAGGTGTCCCCAGTGCCCACCCCAACCGGCAACAAAATGAGCGCTTGGCGGGGGGGGGGGGATCTACTGGTGACACGAGGTAATTTCTGAGGGCTTTGCACTGAGAAGAACGGAACTACCGAGAACAAAAGGCAGAACTTTGTAATGAAGGGACTACAGCCACGAGGCAGGTGAACTGAGGAGTGGAGCACAGGTCGAGGCACACAAGTCTTTCCAGCAGCCTCCAAAGTACACCACATGTGCAACGGCCCAGCCTAACCTGAGACCACAGCTGTAGTTAGCATTTGGTGGCTACTGCTCTGGGTTGCAAGTCAGTGCTGCCTCTAAAATAAAGGTCCAAAGTTTCAAGTAGTAGAAATAATCCACTGCTCCCCTGAAAAGAAAACCCCTTCCAGACCATACTCCCCAAAGTCTTTGTGACTCTGGGCACAAGCCAAATTCCTCCTGGGTTCAGACTCAAAAAAAAAAACACCACAGAACCTGAGAGAGGACAATTCTTTCTGCCACTGGTGACACCCTTCCAGGTATCAGAGCAGCCACTACCAGAGAGCACATCTGCCAATTAGAGCAAGAGTCTCACAGATCAGCAGAGAAAGTACTGGGGCAATCTGAAAGAGAGCTGGAGTGGAAAGCGTGAACAAACCAGAGATTCCTGGAAGCAAGAGGAGGAGAACTGCGTAGAGGCTGAGCTTGCAGTCACCCACCGAGAGCTCCAACTGGCTGTACCGCAGCTAGGAACATGTGCCTTTACACAGTCTAAGCCCTGGAGGGTAGAGTGGAGAAAGGACCCCCAGTACCCCAGTCGGGGACAGACAAAACAGGCGTACACTGGGATGGGGCTGGCCCGGAGATGAGGCTCCCCGTGACCCCTGCAGCCTTCTCGGCAGGGCTGTGGCATCCGTAGCTCCTGAGCTGAAATCACCGGCCTCACTTACCTTTGCCTCCTCGATCCTCAGAAGGACCCCCTGGGGCTTCCATTTCTCTATGCTCAGAGGTTCCTGGCCCATCATGCCAGGGGCGCTTTCGGGGTGGTAGGGATGCCATGTCCATGCCTTGGAGAGAAGAGGACCGTTCTCTGCTAGCTGGGGAATGACCGTCGTGAGGGGGATGGTCAGGGCGGGGAGCATCACGGAAATGTTCATGACCTGGCCCTAATATAGAGAACACAGATCCAGAAGGCTAGGAATCTAACCATCTCATTATATCAAAGTACAGTGTGGCTAAAAGCAGACAGGAATTACACTGTTAAGAATAAGTGGCAACTCCAACTACTGAGCCTGCGCGTCTGGAGCCTGTGCTCCACAACGAGAGAGGCCGCGATAGTGAGAGGCCCGCGCACCGGGATGAAGAGTGGCCCCCGCTCGCCGCAACTAGAGAAAGCCCTGGCGCGGAAACAAAGACCCAACACAGCCAGAAATAAATAAATTAATTAATTAAAAAAAAAAAGAGTAAGTGGCAGCTCAAAAACCAATACTCACTCGTGCAAGAAACATTTCCTGAACACCTAGTCACATCATGAGTACACAAAAAGGGTCAAGATTAGAAATAAACATGCCTCCTGAAATAAGAGGAGGCAGGGAAGGGCCAGAAAAGTGGTTCTCAGACTTTTTAGTTTCAGAGCGTCTTTACACTCTTAAAAATTACTGAGGATCCCAAAGAGAATTCATTTATGAGAGTTCTAACAACATTTGCCATATCAGAAATGAAGACTGAGAAAACTTTAGTTCATTTAACTGTACTTTCCCAAAACGAAACAATTTAGTGAAAAGAGTGGTATTTAGACAAATCTCTTTAATATCTGGCTCAGTAGGGGAAAGCCGGGCTCTCCCATCTGCTCCTGCATTCAGTCTACACTGTGGGTTGAAGATGTGGGTTGAAGACAATGCGGCCTGCCACGGAGAGGTGAGTCGCTAAAGAGAGAGCCCAGTGGACCCCTGGGAGAGTCCTCAGACCACACTCTGTGAACTGTGGGACCCTAAGCCACACGCAGCTCTACTGCCTTACCTGGCTCTCTATTTCCATCCCAGGAGTCTGGTTTCCGACCTCCTTCAAAGCGAGGGAACTCATCAGGAGTGGGAAGTAAACCCTTCCTTCCTCCTACACAATAGAACACAGCAACGCAGCACTCACAGACTATTTCAGGGGTGTCCACAACAACCTACCTGTCCACCCCTGTCCTTCCCACACCCGGGGTTCTCAGCTCACCTCGTGGGGCACCCCGACCTCGACCTCTGAGATCTCTTCCTCGGGCTGTTTCATCAGAAGCATCAAAATTCTCCTCTGGTCCAAAGTCTTCGGGACCAGGAAAACCATCCCTTCCTCTGGGGGGAGCACGGCCCTCATGTCTTGGGGGGGCTCCTCGTCTGAAGCTGTTAGGGAAAAACAACAGAATATCCACCTAATGGAATACCTTGTAGTCCTCAGTTCATGTTTCAAAGAAGCATAATGATGTGAGAAAATATGATACAATGTTAAATGGGAGAAAAACAAAATAAAAGTATGTATTTTTTAAAGTACCCATTTTACAATCCCAATATGGCACATAAAAACAGGCAGGAGGGAAAAGTACCAGAATGTAGGGTTATTTTAATTTTGTTTTAGGCTTTTAGGAATAATAGCAGTGAGCATTTTTTAGGTGCTTATATCATGCCAAGTGCTTTACGTGTACTATTTCATTTCATTTTATCCTCACAACCACCTTATGAAACGGACACTATTACTTCCCTGGCAGTCCAGTGGTTAAGACTCCGTGCTTCCATGGCAGGAGGCATGGGTTCGATCCCTGATCAGGGAACTAAGATCCTGCATGCCATGCAACACACCAAAAAACAGAAAGGAAAGGAAAAGAAACTGACACTACTATTCTACCCATGTGTACATTGGGGCTCAGAGAGGTTAAGTCATTTACTTAAGGACACACAATAAGTGTTGGGATTTGAACTCAGCCAGTCTTGACACCCACCCAGCCCAGGCTCTTTACCATTGCCTCCCAAATACTTTTCATGTTACCATTTATGTTTTTATAATGAATTTACTTATATAATCAGAAAAGGGGGGGGGGCACAGATTCATGCCTGCTAACTGTACCCGACTTGTTTTGGGGCATCTGCTCTGCCATCTGCCCCAGCCCACCTCTACTCAGGGGCAGGCCTGGTGGCCATGAACTTCACCAATAGCCCCAGCCCACAGCTGACTGGTAGGGCCTCTGGCTTATGGGTAGCCCACCCGCTGGCAAGCTGGCAACCTGGTGCCTGGGCTGGTGGACAATTTCACCACCTCTCAGAAATTCTGGAACTGGGACTAAGTCAGCCAGGAGTGTTACTGAAGCAGCACCATTAATGGGGGGGTGCCAGAGCTGTAGCAGAAGCCTGTGGGGAAGCAGGAACAGGGGCCTGCCAGCAGGAAAGGTGTGTGAACACCCAAGAGAGGCCATGGAAACTGGAGAAAGGATCAGAAGGGGGAAAGGGGCTGGGCCATCTGCATGAACTGCCTGCTCGTGGCTTCCTCTCAGGCCAGGCCTTCTGCTTTTTCCTGAGTTTCCACTCAGTTATATTTTACTCCAACATTTTATTACGAAAAATTTCAAACTTACAGTAAAGATGGAAGTACAGAGCAACAAATGCCCATACATCCTTCACTGCTACTAATCGGTTCTTAAGATTCTGCCACATGAGCCTTGTCTTTTCTCTATCCATCTATTTATAAATTCATTTTCTAAACCATTTCAAAACCAGTTGGGACACGATGCTTCACCCCTAAATCCTTCAGTAAATTTCTTTAAGAACAAGGACTTTCCCCTACATAATAACACTACTATCACTCTAAATAACATGTAATATTATTTAATATACAGTCCAACTTGAATTTCTCCAATTGTCCTCAAAACGTCCTTTACAGTTGTCTTTATAGATTTCAGTCATCATCACACACTATTATTTAGTGGTCACGTCTCTTTGGTCTACCTTAATCTAGAACAGTCCCCCCACCCCACCCCTCCTGCGTCTTATCTTTCATGACCTCGACTTTACTTACTTATTTATTTTTTAATTTTTACTGAGATAGGCCCCAACATTTTTGAAGGATCCATCCTTCAAAATGGCTCGTTTTACAGAACGTTCCACAATTTGAATTCACGTGATTGCTTCCTCATGATTAGATTCAGGTAAAACACTTCTGGCAAAACGTCTTATACGTTCACAGTGATGCCAGTCTGTCTCATTGTTTACGATGCAAAAGTGGTATGGCAACAAAACTTCATTGTTGCAAAGGTACATTTTCTCCTTTGCAATTAAGTAATCTGTAGGGTGATACTTTGGCAGCATGGGTGATTCTCCACAATCTCTTTACTCAGTGGCTTTTAGCATCCCCACTGATGATCCTTGCCTGAATCAGTTATGACACTGGGTATTAAAAGAAGTGATTTTCTAATTCTCACTCCTCCTCCATTTATAACTTGGTGTTTTACTGTAAAAAGAGCTTTCCTTTTTTCACTCCACCGTTCCAGCTACTAGCTACCTTTTTAATACCCTTCTTGTCCTGAGGTAACTTAATGAGCCACGCTCCTGCAAGCAAAGGGGGTATGACCCAGACGCTGGCTGAAATAACCACCTGAGGTGAGGGTGGAACTGACACGGGGAGGTAAGTGGAGCAGGGAGAGTACCAGCAGAGGGCGCTGCTCCCCCGAGAGGGATTCAGGGGAGACTCCCCACACGTGGCAGGACTCTTTTCTTGTCCAGGCAGCCATTATACGACTGCCCTAGCTACAAAAGGACCAGGGGAGTCTAATGTGCCCTAATTAGAAAACAGTTCCTGTTATGGACTAAATGTTTGCGTCCCCTCCACCAAATTCATATGCTGAAGCCCCATCCCCCGGGGTGACTTCGGAAATGGGCCTTTGAGAGCTATTTCGGTTAGGTGAGGTTCTCAGCACGGGGGCCCCATGACGGGCTTAGATAAGAAGAGATACCAACAAGAGCCTGCTCACTCTCTTTCCATCACGCAAGGACAAAGGAAGATGGTGGCTGTCTGCAGGCCAGGAAAAGAAGTCTCACCAGAAACCCACCCTGCTAGACCTTGATCTGGGACTTCTAGCCTCCAGTACTGTGAGAACATTGATTTCTGTCGTTTAAGCCCCCCAGTCCGTGGTATTTGTGATGGCAGCCCGAGCTGAGTAGCACACCTCCTAATGAACTGAACCCTGTCAAATACACCTCCCCCTTTAACAGATTCATTTATTCAACAGTTACTGAGAACCTACAGGGCGTCACCACTACTGCTCTAGTTTCTGAGGACCTGCCTTCAGGAAGCTACCGTGCTTCTGGGAGATACAAGTAATACAGAAATAAGTATACCACTTAATGTCAAGCAGTGCTAAGTGCTATGCAGAACTATAAAGCAGGGTAAAATAAAGGAACAGGAGGAGAGATCTAAGTGGAGTGAGCCACAAGCATCTGGGAGACTGTGCTCCAGGCAGAGGAAAAAGCAAGCACAACGTGAACAGGACACGTCTGGCACACCTGAAGAGGAGCACAAGCTGGACACAGCACAAGAGTCTAGGTGTGGGTCTGTCACTGACAGATGAAATATGACAAACTGAAGCACAGTAAAATCTGAAACTTTGCACAGGATGCAGAGATTCAAGAACTCAATGAAAGTTATGTTGATGCCAAAGCCATTGGAAATGAGGTTCCTGCAGACTTGTGAACACCTGGGATGTCATTAAGAGAGCTCTTAAATCTTTTTATTAAAAACTCCCCTCTGAGAGCTGCTTCCTTTAACCCCTCTAGTTCACCCTCCCTGGCCATTTTATCAGCCACTCTTTTCTAACACACACCGTGAGAACGGAGATTGCCAACCCTTACTTCAATTACCTGCAAGTGACAGTCATGAGAAGTATGATGGGAAAAGAAGACACAGGAGAGAGGACTGAGGCAGGAAAGGCGGGAGTGCTGGACAGCACAGCTTGGGCACTGCAGTCAGATGGCCCAGGCCTGAAGCTGCTCTTACACTTACCACCTATGGGACCTTCCAAAGTCAAGAAACTGCACTGACTCTCCATGTCATCCCTTATCTGTAAATGCTGATAGTAACACCTATCACACAACTCACTCTAACAGTTAAATGAAGTAACATCTGGCACAAGGTAAATCCTCAATTATTATATCACTGATTACTCCGAGTCTCACCTGAGATCTCACTAATTCTTGTTTTTTTCTCCCTACTACTTCTATTCCTTTGTTACCCCAAGCAAGTTGAGTATTCACGCCTGACCTCGACCTAATTTAACAGCAAGATTATTTTTCAGTTTGACTGGATTTTGTTAAGATCTTTAGACAATTACACAGAAACTATCTACTCAATAATTCCTTTATTCTCAATCTAGATATCTGTCTCATATTTCATCATTCTAACCAAGAGAACCTGGAGATTTCTATTCAAATCCAAGAAACTTTACAGTACACTGACCCACCTATCTGTTTAAAAGGACCAAGTAATAAGCAAAAAGAAAAAGATTTCTAAATTGTAGAGACAAAAAAGAACCACATAAATGTTAAAGGCATATACATATGTTTAAGTCTAAACACAAAACCTAGAGGGGGGAGGGTACTCTCTCCCCAAGTGAGAGAGGAAAGAGACTTTTGTGGAGAGAACAGGTGGAAAGCTCCAGGGAAGAAGAAACGGACCCATGAAGTATCCATCCCACCTTTCTTCTCTGCGCCCTCGAAACCGTGGGTCCTCAGGATCCCGGGGGAAGCGCTCGTCTCCAGGTCTGCGGCCTTCCCACGCCCCTGGAGGGCCCCGGGCCGCGCCCCGGCCATCCCCCTCACTGAACTCCCTGTGATCAGGAGGAAACGGAGGCCCAGGGCCCCCACGCCTCCACTTCTCTTCTTGCGGTAAAGGTCCTCCTCGCCCCTCAAATTCACGTAACCGGTGGCCAAAGCGCTTGTCGGGGTGGAAGTCATCTGGTCTGCTGAAGTCATCGGGGAAGTCGGGGTGAGGGCCGCGCCTATCAGGGGGACCCCTGCAGTCCTGGCCGCCCCGGAAAGGACCCCTCTCGGGACCGTGCTCGGGACCGCTGCTCTGCTCGTGCCGTCTCTCTGACATTGGGCCCATGTGATGGTTCGGAGGGCCACGTGAGTCACCTAAAGGAAACAAAACTGATTTTTACCTTGTCTTCCAGGAATCCTGCCGACGTAGGTCTGATTTTCAGCATCTTAAAATTTCAGAATGCATGCTTTTGTTAAGAATGTTTTCCCTTTCTGGTTCCCGGCATACTCAGGAGACAAACGTCCCTGAGGCATCATGTGATGAAAAGAACAAGGGCTTTGGGGGTGCAGATTTCATCACTCATTAGCTAAGCAACTCGACCTAGGGCAAATTATTAATCTCTAATGAGATTAGCAACTCAGCTGATATGAAGATTCATTTAGAAAACACAGGAGAGCCTCACCGGCATAAGAACGGGCTTCCCTTCCTGCCCCCACTCCTCAGTGTTTTTGTTGGGCCCACTCCCCATACCCAGGGAGAAGGCAACAGGGAAAATTCATGCTGAAAGCCGGGGAGCCAAGTACAAGGAATTCACCTCTGCGTTTGTAAAAGCCCGCAAGCTCACCACAGGGCCACAGGCCTACACTGCCATGATGTCTCTCCTTTAACTCCTAGTTCATTTAACTTGATTTGTTAACTCATACTTTGATTCTTAACAAAATCCTCTGTAAGGTACATGGAAGCATGGGCCTCTCTAATAACTGCTTTGTGACCAAACAGCCTTGCTGTACTTCAGTTTCAGGATTTATATAAACACTTTTTCTGTCCCTTTCTATGAATGATATCCCTCGTCTATAATATCATCACCATTCTTCGCAGATAAGAGCTTGGAAACCCACTAAAGATTTTTTTAAAAATATTTTAGTATATGTAATATATTCAGAGTACTGAATAAAAATGGAAAGAGGTCAATTACTCTGAGTTTAGTCTGAAGGGATTTGTTTTCCTGGCTACTGAATGATTATTGCAGCCATTGTAAATGTACACCTATTTTCTGTCAACATATACTTTAAATCAAATATATTTTTTAAAGTAGATGGCAAAGGGACACTCTTGCTTCTAAAACAACTAACTTTTAAAAATGAAATTCCTCCACTTGCCCAGCTCATGCCTTTTACTGCTTTTCCCTGGCAATCAAGACGAACTTCCCTTCCTTACGGCACAGTCGGCCATAATCCTTACCCTTCTAACAGCCTTCCTCTCTCATTTTTACGCATTTCTCTTGGCCATTTCAATTCCTCCTCACCATTCAACATGTTTAAAATACTTGGAAATCTTAGTATAAAAATACACCATGAGAAGGACTCTCTCTTCTTTCAAGCTTTCTCTGTCCCCTCTACCTTCCCTTCTTTCCTTCCATTAAACCAGTCCTCTCCACGCTGAGGAAAGCACCTTCGAAGTTGCCTTTTTGTTCAAATACCCCAGGCGTCTTTCCTCCTGGTAAACAGCCCCTCACTTCCCAGTGTGACCCTGCAGCTAATGGCTCCTTCTCTGCCTTCATGTTGCTTGGACTTCGTGTGACCTCAGACACAGCAGACGTTTGACCTGAGGAAGCTGAACACATTCCATTCGAACTTACCTATGAATAATAATCCTCCCATTACCTCTATCTGCTTAAAAGTACCCTGGCTCCTCCAAAGAAAGAAACCCACCACTACAAATCAGAAGGGATGTGGCCCCTGGTGACGGGCGGTGGCGCTGGTTAATCCAGTGGGGGCCGGCAGGGCCACTTTCTCGGCTCTCCCTTCTCCCTTTGGTCCCTGGGAGGAGAAAGGAGGAAGAGAGAGATGGGGGTGGGGTGGGGGTGGGGGTGGTGAAGAGAAAAGGGGAAGAGCAAGGAGGAGAGGGAAGTAGGTGGAGACAGACACAAGGTGGGGGAGAGGGAGAGAGGCAGGCTCTCGGTTTGCTGATGGCTGTACCTTGTGGGAAACAGACTTCTTTTCTTAGGGTCCCCAAATCCAGAATTGGTTCTTGATGCTTTCTTTCTCTTTTTCCCTGTTGGCCACGGCTTCCATAGGATGAGACTAAAATAAACATTCTCCTAATTCCTTTACCTCTCCCTTTCCTACCTCTAGTGACTCACGTAAATTCAGGACTAAGCTTTAAATTCCCAAAGTCCTAGGGCTGAAAATGCTGACAAGGACTTTTCTTAATCTAATCAAATGGGGGCAAGAAACCTAACATGTACCACAAGGTGCTGTGGGCTTAGCCAATTACAAATTAAAAGGGGTCTAGTTCTTTATAGCGACGTGTCCACAATGCTCACGGTTCTCTGGCTTGTTCCCCCGTGAAAAGGCGCACTGAACGTACAACTCCATCCACCCGCACTCCCTCCCGGTCCCACCCTCTAACTCTCCACCCAGGAGCTGCCCACTCACCACAGTCCCGCTCCAGCTCTTCCTGGAGGTGTGAGAGCTGAACACCTCGCAAAGCAGGGACTGCAGCTCCTGCGTGTGCCCCCTTCCAACCCTTAGGGGTGACTCAACTTCCACAACTTCCACAGAGCCTCACATCTCAACACTGACAATTCTCATCTCTGTGCTTTTCATATCATCAACAGCCGAGGCACAACACACTGGTACATGGCTTTCTTCTTTTCAAAGGGACAGAACAATGTAACCAGCTAAAGAATTCAGTATATGACACAATTTGAGGGGAGGAGGGGGTGATATTAAAAACACCGTCAGGGCTTCCCTGGTGGCGCAGTGGTTGAGAGTCCGCCTGCCGATGCGGGGTACACGGGTTCATGCCCCGGTCCGGGAGGATCCCACATGCCGCGGAGCGGCTGGGCCCGTGAGCCATGGCCGCTGAGCCTGCGCGTCCGGAGCCTGTGCTCGGCAACGGGAGAGGCCGGAGCAGTGAGAGGCCCGCGTAGCGCAAGAAAAAAAAATAAAATAAAAAAAACATCGTCAAAATCTCTGAATTCTTTATCCCATCAAAAATTTAAACTGAGCCAGTTCAGCTCTCTGGGACGCTAAAAACATACGCTTGCATTCAGTTAGCACAGGAACCACTCCCATTCCCAGGAGATGAGCAAGGCCGGCCTGTGGCCCAGGCCCTGCTCTTGGTGGTTGTCCAAGGGGTTTCACCGCCCACTTCTGGTAGTAAGCAGCTGTTTCCTCTGGGCAGAATTTGGGCTAACTAAAGCAAATCTACGAAAACAACATAAGACAAAGCTATTACCTGAATTGACTACGCTCTTATTTTTCCTAGAGGTTCAAATGACCATTCTATCAGTTACTTACCAGTAAAACTATTGTTAAGATTTACCCAAAGGAGATAGAATATAATCTCTCATTCAGCCAAGCAGATATTTACCTTTGTTAGGGCCAGGTCCTTGTCCAGGATTAAGAGGGGGGATGCGACCTTGTGCTCCCTGCTGCCCTAGGCCTGGTATCAAGGGTGGGGGGCCTGCGTTCTGTCCTTCCTGAAAAGATGTTTTTAAAGCGGGGGTGTGAAATCAAAGGCTTGTGCTTCATGAACAGCAATTGTATCATAATGTGACAAGATAAAAACACTAGGTTACCCCAAAGCTTCCAGGAGTAAATATATACCTAGTGACATCATAGCAAAATTGTCATTAAATTGGGGGAAAGGAGATACTTCTCTGACCATAATAAAAGGAAACACTTGTATTTTAAACCTGCTGATAAGTTTTATTTAAAGCTAAATCTTTACTTGTAATGCCAAGCAAGAACCTCAGTGGAAAGTCAGAAATCATAACATAAAACAACAACACTCTGCACACAGGCGGAACTTCTAGCAAAAGTAAAGGCTTGGAAACCCGCCAGGACAGGTAAACTCTGCTCTCGCATCCATGACCCCTTTCCAGCTATAGAAAATATCCATCCTCTCAAGAGGTGATGGCCAGGTTTAAAAGGCGGGGAGCAGGAGAGTAAGAAAGGGGTTCCTGATGAGCAAGGTGTTCACTCACTGCTTTCTCCTTTCACTCCCTAACCTCTACTGTCTAACTCCCCCGTGCTCAGCACCCACTGCGCATTCCCAGCTATGTTACCCGGGACATGGGTTCGGGACATGGGTTCGTGGGTTCTTGCAGCTTCTGTCTGATGCAAACCTACTGCTCTGATCCTCTTAACCTCCTTGCTCTGCAACCCCAGCTTGTCCCCAGTCCTAATATTCTGTATTTTTATCTAGCCATGTCTAAATTCAGATTCCCCACACTGCCCAGTGACCTTGGATCTGGTCTCTTGACAATCAAATAATCAAATATATATCTAGTCATTCGTTCATATAAAAAATGCGTTTAGTGACTGGACCTACCATGAGAATAGCAGAGTTTCAAAACCATCAATAGCAAAAGTGCTTTCACATTCCAAACTGGCTACAAGAAAGAGCAGCGTTGATAGGACTCATTTACAGCACTGCAGTTAAATTGCCATCATTAAGTCAACACCAGTAATTTCCATATTCCTTTGTTTCTTGTCCCTTTTATTCAAGGGCAGCTCTTATCAACATCTTTCATGCTATCACTGTAACACCTGAAGGCAATTCCATTAAATTTAACCAACTGGTTAAAACAACTGGTTTAAATAACTGACCTGGGGGACTTCGCTGGTGGCTCAGTGGTTAAGAATCCACCTGCCAATGCAGGGGACACGGGTCCGAGCCGTGGTCTGCAAGGATCCCACATGCCACAGAGCAGCTAAGCCCTCACCACAACTGCTAAGCCTGTGCTCTAGAGCCCGCGAGCCACAAGTACTGAGCCCACGTGCCACAACTACTGAAGCCCGCGCTCCTGGAGCCCGTGCTCCGCAACAAGAGAAGCCACCTCAATGAGAAGCCCGCACACCGCAACAAGGAGTAGCCCCCGCTCGCTGCAGCTAGAGAAAGCCTGCACACAGCAACAAAGACCCAACGCAGCCAAAAATAATAAATAAATAAATAAATAAATAAATAGCTGACCTGGTCAAAGTGAAGAAAGATATCAGTGTAAGAAATATAAGCAAAAAAAAAAGAAAAAGAAATACAAGCAAAGCTTTTTATCAGACTTCTGAGATGTGAAATGCCCTATATTAATCCTCCATTCTCATGCCACCAATATTTCTATAGGTCAATTAAATTTTTAGAGCCACTTTGCTTTTCATGTGTAAAATCTTTTACTATATGATACAATAAAAACTTATTAAATTGTCCCCAACAGACCTGTCCTCCGGAATATGACATGTTTATATAATTTCAGTCACAAGGTGATAGCTAAAGTTCATTATGCTTTTATCCTCCAAAATGAAAACTGTTCATTCACTAACATAAGGTTAGGTAGGTAAATATTATAAACACACACAAATATACTCTGTATTAATAAAACATATATAACTTTTAAGTCTTAGGACAGTTCTGGAAGGTAAACCTAGATTTATTAAACATCCTAAACTCTGAAAGTGCCCAGTAAGTTCTGGAAATAAACTCAAATGCCATCAGATTCTTCACTGGTATGACATTTTTAAGTTCTGGAAGATGTGCTGAAGAGGAACATATAATCTAGTTATTTTAATTCAGTTGAATCCAATGGTCACCTTCCCATTACAGACTCTCTGAGGTGTTGTGTGTTCTACACACAGCATCCACAGCAGGCCCTCTTCCACAGGAATTGAGTGCCTTGCAACACCAGCTCACTCAGTCACTCACTTCCTTTTGGTCCACGACTGACTTCAAGGACACAAACCCAGTTGTTCATACCCAAATAACGCTTTCAGACTATGAAATTCAGAAAAATGTAAACACCACAGAGCCAGACAGTGTTCAATCCACTCACGCCCATGCAGTCTTCTCTAATTCAGCCCAAGCAAACTGAACTCTCATCATACCACCTCTCAAGCACAGCTCAGAGAATGGGTAGAAAAACTTGGTTGACAATAACAGAATCCTCTAAAAAGGGCCAAGAAAATTTCTACAGAAATACTCCCTCCTGTAAACACTTTTATATGTGAGCTAAAAAAAACAACTTGAACGGAACTTCATCCAAAGGGTCACCATTTGAAAATGCACAATTCTGGACTCAAAAGAGATCTCTAAAAGCATTCACTGAAATGAAAATAGTGAGATCACAGTCTACAGTATACTCATGAGTTAAACACCCCACACTATCTTAACAGTAGAGCCGGCAGGCAGATCAGCAGGCAGATAGGGGGTGGCTCAGCTGTCCGGCAAGCCCATGAAACACCAGCCTACAAAGGCAATAGCCCAGAAAACAGAGCAGGACAGGGTCAGAGCCACCCATGCTCCCTCCTCACCCTCCCCAGGGCCACAGCTCTTTTGGAGCCCTGGGACAATTATGAACTGTATTCAAGAGGGAGTGCATCATTTCTGGAAGAACCTCTATTCAAAAACATAGGTTGAGAAGTAAAGATTCATATTGCGATGTATTTGGTATCTACTTAATTACTCTTATTTCTTTCTTCAGCCATGATGCTACTATTCTCAAGCCACCATCACTACTTGAGAGACATCTATACCAGCTGTGACTGCCTTTCTCAGCATTTGGAAGTGCCACCTCAGTGCAGAGTGTATTTTCCCAAAGTATAATGCCTACAAGTTGGAAAGAAATAATACCTGGTTGAAGGGGGCCCGGGGCCCATCACCTAGCAGAGCTGTTTTCTGCTGCTGGAATGGTATTGGCCCTTGAGATGGATGTGGCCCTCTTGCCGGGTTCTGCTGTCCCTGAGGTCCAGGGGGCCCTTGCATGCCACCCTGGGGTGGAGGTCCCAAAGAGCCCTGGGGCGGCCCCTGCTGACCTTGTGAGCCTGGAGGCCCTCGCAATTCCTGGGGAGGGCCCATCATTGATCCTTGGGGTGGAGGCCCCTGCATGCCTCGCATCTCCTGAGGACCTCGCATCTCCTGAGGGCCATGTCCCAGCAGTCCACTTGGAGGATGAGGTCCTCTCATCTCTTGAGGCGGGTGGCCCAGCATCATCCCTTGGGGAGCAGGACCCTGGTTCTCTCGGGGGCCTGGAGGACCCTGCATTCCTCTTGGATTCAATCCCATCAGAGGTCCCTGAGACACAGGACCTTGGATCCCTTGAGACCCTGGCCCACCTTGCATCCCATGAGGATGGGGAGGTCCTTGCATTCCTCTGGGACCAGGTGGTCCCTGCATACCTTGAGTACCAGGTCCCTGAGGGCCCAAGTGACCCTGGGGACCAGGTGGGCCTTGGGGGCCTATGTGACCTTGTGGGCCAGGTGGGCCCTGAGGACCCATATGACCTTGAGGACCAGAAGTGCCCTGTGGTCCAGGTGGTCCTTGAGGTCCCAAAGGGCCATGAGGTCCAGGATGCCTTTGCATTCCTTGGGGCCCATGCATGTCCTGAGGCCTCGGCAACCCCTGGGGTGGGCCCTGGGGCCCTTGTGGTCCCATGAATCCTTGTGGCCCCCCACCTCCCTGATGCAGTGGAGGACCCTGTGGTCCCATTTGTCCCTGGGGTCCAGGGGGCCTAAACTGTCCCTGTGGACCTGGAGGCCCCATTTGAGCCATGTTCATTGGCATCTGCTGAGATGGATGAGGCTGTTGAAAACCTTGAGGAATCTGAGACATTGGACCTTGTCCTGGAAAGGGCTGGGGTCCCAGGAGAGGGGTGCCAGATGAAGGAGGAGGCTGAATTTGCTCAGCCTGTTTCTGTGCAAGTCTTTCAATTTTAAGTTGCTGGAAAGAAAGGAAGAAAAAGCATGCTGATAAAAATGCCAGAGCCCTTAAAGATGACAATATTGCTATCACTTATTTCATTAGGGGAGCCTCAAAACAAACATAAGGTATTGAGTGGCCTCTATTCAGATGTTCTGAAGGTACTCAGGCTTCCAGACTCTAGAATGCTTCTTTTTAGGTGCTGGGAAACAGCAGTCAGGACTATTTATATCCATCTTGATCAGGGAAAGCCCAACAATTGACTAGTGTTTTATCATTCTTGGTAGCTGCCAAAGGTAGGGAAGATAAGAACAAACCACCTGTTCTAGAGCTGACAGAAAAAAATTTTTTATCCGTGGATAAGTAAATGAATCCAAATTAAAACTACGTTGGTTTTATCTTGTCTATTAAAAAATGTATGTTCAACTTAGGTCTACTTGCTGCTTGACTGATCTGGTTTTAAAAGTCTAAGAAACACGATTCTTTTAGAAACTAGCTTCCTAAGGCAGCAATAAGAAATGATATTGCTCATCAGACCCATCTGAGAGTCCATTCCCTTCTCCTTAAGAGCCTATCAATAAACAAAACGTTAATCACTACTTTCTTAGATCATCTCAAATCCCCCAGAAGAGCCACACACCTCCAGAAGCTGTGGGTTAGTATACTGTAATGTGGCCATCTCTTGTTCGATTTCTGCTTGTGTTTTTTTCTTCTCTTCCAATTTAATGTCTTCTTTTCTGTCATTCAATACCTCGTTTGGGGCAGGAATTGGGACTTTATTTTGCATCCAAGCCTTGGGAAAGAAGAGAATATTAAAGTATACTCTAAGTGTGTAAATCATAAAGACAGAATGAGAAAGCCATTCTATCATGTCAGTGGCTCATTCCAACCCGGTGAATACAAGTCGGCTCAGCTGGTAAACTATCTTTATTTCTAATACTAATTCTTAGTGACACAGGAATGGAGTCAGGCAAGCACATCACTAGGTAGAAACTGTTGTTGATAAAAGCTGCAAGATCTCACACGTTATTAAGATGCAACACCTGCCTGCCTCTTCAAAAGGACACGTGCACTCTGTGTTGAGGGAACAAAGTGGAAGACAGACAAAATATGTTGAAGAGGGTCAACATACTCTCCCTGCTCCATGTCTCTTTTTTCCTGCTTCTGATAGCTTGGAATGATAACAAGGAGGTGAGAATAAAAGAAGACCTAGAGAAGATTCATGACAAACTCAGGACTAACTGCAAAGCAACACATGGGAACTATGTCTAATAACGCCTGAAATATGTGAAGAATGCTCAAAAAATGTCTGTAGTACAGAAATACCTTCAACGGATGAGATAATCCAAGAGAAACCTACTTCTGCACTTCAGTTAGACTTCCCAAGCGGAGTCTCCCACCAAGTGGGCAGGGGCGCACTTCTAGTTACTCACCTGCTGAAACTGAGCAGGAATAGGTTTTGCATAAGGAACTTTCTTCTGAGGTACTTTTTTCTGATCCTTTTGCATCACCTCCTCCATTCCCCAATCTAAACCTGGAATTGTCATTTCAATTTCGTTTGATTCATCTTTCCCTGAAACCATAAAGAGAAGTAGTTAGCCAAGGAAATAAAAGAAAGTGGTCACTTCATCAATGAACACATTTTCGGAAGAACAGATTCTAAATATCATGCAGTTTACATCACTTTTATCAACATACATCATTTTGGCATTTTCAACATAATTTAATAGCATGATTATAAGAAATAGGTAAAATTACAGAAAAAGTAAAATTTATAGGTACAACTTCTCTTACCCATCTGTTCTTGTTCCATAGCTAATTTTAGTTGTTCTGGTATTCCCATCCCTGGAATTACTGCCAGGCTATTAGGTTCAAGGTCATCTATACATAGGAATACAGCCAGTGTCAATAGAGATTTTATAAATGTATCAGGCCAATAAAATTAACACTTTATAAAAATGAAAATTATTGCTGGCGATTTATAAATCCATAAACTATAAAACTTAAAATTCATTTTGCAAAATCTTCTCAACACCTAACACTTTTATAACAGAATATCAGATTTCAAAGACAGATAAACATGCAAGAACCTCACCGTATTCCACTCCATCTTCAGACATTCCAGGCAACAGGTTTAGATTGTATCGATCTCGCATTTTATCACCTGGTCGGTTTCGGGTCCAAAATTTGCTGTCAAAATAAAAGTATTTGGAGCGGGGAGGAGAGGAGCATGGTTTCAGTGTATTTCTGGGCACTTAACAGTACTTAGCAGTCCTCTGGCAAAAACAACAAAGTTTTACAATGCCTTATTCTAAACATTTTTAATGTAGAAGGACATTTTTTAAATTAGAAGGCAAAACAAAATTCAAATAACAAAGTCATATTCAATACCCAATCTCCCTGTAATATACGTATTTATAAACCACTACCAACATGTCCTTAAGAGTAAGTTAGAAAACAAATTAATACATTCCTATATGAATAAAGTATACATTTATCTCCTGCTGCTCCATAAATACAGTAATTCCTTGTTATTTTTGACATAAAGCTTACCTAGTATGGTCATTTGAGCCTGAGCAGAGAATATGTCCAAGAGGATGCCAAGCCAGACTCCAAATCATTCCTTCATGGGCCATCTCCATCCCACCCACTTCTTTCTCTACCCTGTAATGGCACCACAGAAAGTGGTCTTTTTCACAAAAGTTACCCAACCCCTCCCCCACCAAGAAAGACATTTTCTTTTAGTGCAACAGAAAGCTACCAAGGTCTGTTACTTTAAATCTGGTCAATTCCACATGTTTCAGAGGTACTGATTTGTCATCAGGAACAGTCTTTTATCCAGAGTACCTCAGAGGGGAAATGCTTCAGAAATGACCTCACCACAAGAAACAAGCAAGTTGGTCTTACTCTCTTCAAGACTTCCATAGCCAAAAAGAGAGATGCTAAGTTTTCTGTTCCAAACTGGGTTTACAGATACAGGACATATGAACACTCAGAAAAAATACAAAACACTATCATTTTTTTCATGTTCAGGTGCTCTCTTCATAAAATTTACAACTTTTTACATAGTAAGTGCCACATACCCAACATGCCAGAATAACAAAGAGCCATCAGACCCTCCACTGGCAAAAAGTCCTTCATGAACAGGATGCCAGGCCACAGCTGTAAACAAAAACACGGAGAAGGACAAAACTATTAGGATCTCAGAACACTACAGGTAATAGTCAAAATGAGAAGCATATCACAGCCGCTGACCTGTAGCTTCTTTCTTATGACCTCGGAAGACTTGAAGCTCTTCTTTCAGGTTTCGGATGTCGAAAAGTTTACAGAGGTGGTCGCGTGATGCTGTGAGTAGCCAGTTACCATTGAGATTTAATTTCACTTCCATTACTGTGTTTTTATGGGCATGACTACAAACAAAGTACCAAGAAAATAATCCGTCAGAATTCAAAACAAGTATAAATCAATATAATGGCCATTTTTCTTGAAAAGCACATGGCAGTCAAGATGGCAAGAACTTTGGCCTAGAAGTAATAAAGCATGTAACATTATAGGACCATGGTTAAAAGTACACGTGAAAGAAATAGGTCAAAGACAGAAAGAAATAATGTCCATTATCTAAGCACAGCTTTCACTAACTAGTTAAAATAGGAGAACTTCAACTGGATAGAAAAGTTTATCTGTGAAGCAGGGGAAGCACCTGAACACATAAATTAATATTCGATAAAGCTCATTCAATTTTAAAAATTCAGTGAAGCTTCTCTCATTAAGTCAAAGCAATTTTAAAAAGGACACAAGATAGTTTGAGGGTTAATTTGAACTAAAGACTCTGCAACTGCTGAGGCCTGCACAATGCACATCTCCAAGGAGCACCATTCACAAGGCGTCCTATTTGGTTGTGGCCACTGGAGCTGTGCAACAAGGCAGCCTTGCTCCAGCCAGCTCACTCTGGGTATGGCTCAATTCCCAATCAGAGGGACCAGGATACAGCTGCTTAGTCAAAAAAACGTTAACAACATACTCATAGAACTGTGAATGTTTACTGATAATTCAAAGAGAAAATTTTTTATGATGTGGCTGCATCATAACTAAATACCTCAGATAAAAAATGAGAACTGATTCAAATATGAAGGGAAAATTTCTGTATAAGTAGATGTAGCGAGATGGAGAAAGCTGGGCTGTGTCTAACAAATGGCACACATGTCGGGACTTCCCTGGTGGTACAGTGGTTATGACTCCGCGCTTCCAATGCAGGGGGCGTGGGTTCGATCCCTGGTTGGGGAATATGATCCCCGTGCAGCCAAAAGTTTAAAAAAAAAATGGCACACACATCAATTCCATACAAAATGTATTATGATGAGGAAACAGTAAAGCTAGAAGAGTAGCAATAACCACCTCCTCCCCACCCCCATGACGCCCAAATTAAATTTAGATGTATGTGGCAGAACAAAAATCAAGCCTTATTTTATTAGGAATTTAGAGAGAAATCATATTTAATAAATAAGAAGCCTCTAGGTGTAAGTCCATCTGTTGTCTACACTACTTTTTCAGGAATACATGAGAGGAAAAGAAAGCTAAAAGGTAAAGAATACAGGCAGCTTTGCTCCCCTTGGTTTAGGGACCAAGGTGGGGTTCCTATCACTTACAGTGTTGCAAGACTCTGCCCAGTCTTGGGATCCCAGAACTTGATTGGCTGTTGACTATCTTTACTTCCTGAAACAACTAACCCTTTTGTTGGATGCCAGTCTACACACTTCACATCAGCACCGTGCCCTGTCGGAAACAAGTTAAGATAAAAACCTAATCAGCATAGATATTTAAAACAGGACTCCATTCTAATTTAAACCAAAATAGAGAAACCTATTAAATGTTTTGATCCTAGTACTCAGTCATCTTAAACTTTTAAAACAAACTCTCTTTGGCCTTTGTGTCTGGAAGACTTTTGGGTACAGCAACCTCTCCTCCTATGCCACAATGCACAGGGACCATTCCTCTTCTCCTGGAACTAAGCTCACCTTCTCACGTACTTGCTGGTAGGCCGGTCAAGATTTTTGGAAGCCCCTGTAAAGCTGTGCAAACTTTTCATGATCTTCTATGTATTGTCCTAATTATTAGAAACAATGCTTGTCATTCACTTTAGCTTTCCTGCTTTGAAGTAGTCCCTATAGATCAAAAGTCCTAAATTCAGATTCAGACACCACCACTTTCTAGATGTGACAATACAAAAAGTATTCCATCTTTCTGATCCCATTTACTGAAATGCAGAATGGGAAAAATAATCCCTGCTTCATTCACACATATGTCAGATGAGATGCCAATAAAAGTTAGTCTAGCGAGTGCTCACTATATGATAGGCAGTGTATCGAGCACCTCTTTAAATCCTCTCAAAACCCTGAGAAAAGCTAGTCAACAATAACAGGAGCTGGAATCTGAACCCTGTCTGTAGGAATAGAGATAGTTCTCTTAAACACTGTGCTAGAGCATGAGGTTGCTTCAAAAACGCAACAGGTTAACCGTTACTAAAAATTACGAAAGTGAAAACCAGAATTTACAAAACTGAAAAAAATGAGCATGATTTTTGAAAACTTGTTGCTGTACAAAAAGAGCCTCAAGAGTATTTTATACAGCAAATGCACTAAGAAGCAGGTGAAGAGGGAGGTAAACAGCATTTGAAACGGCTCCTTCTCTAACCAGGCTCAAATCCAGCTTCTATGGAGTATAAGGTGGGAAGCAGGAAGGATACAGAAGAATAGAAAAATAGGGAAGTAGGGAAGAAGGAAGAGATGGTTCTAGAGGCGCTGGAGAGTGAATGTGCACCATGCAGAAGGGAAATTCGCATCTCAAGTAGGCAAGGACTTATCTAAAGCTCATCCCAGGGCTGGTGCTCGGGAGATACCAACTCTCTGGAGGAGCTTGGCAACGTGTATTAAAAGTTCGGAGAAAGTACGTATCCTGCAACCCGGTAAACTCCACGTCTCAGCATTGATCATCAGGATACAATGGGTGTCCAAAAAGATTGGCATATAACGATGTTGACCGATATAGTTTATTTTTAAATGCTCCTGAGTAGGAAATATATACTACAGAATAAATTTCAGCATGGCATATGTGCTCAATGGAATATGATGCATCTATTATAAATGATTCTATAGATAATTTAATGGCATGATTAAAATGTTCATGATACTAAGTTTATTAAAAAAAACAAACACCAGTGCGTATAGCATTCCTGATGCCATCACTGTAGAAGGCAAACAAATTAATAACGAGTGACTGTGTGTGCATATCTATATAGAGAAAAAAGGCAGGAAGTCTAGACACCAAGCTGTTATAATATTAAGCTGGATAGGAATTTTCAGGTGATTCTTATTTCTGTGTCTTCTGTTTTTATATTTCCTACAATAAAAATATATTATTTTGTAACTAGGATCTGAAGGTGGGAAAGGGGAAAGAGGTCTCGTTGTTGCCTTAATTTTTTATTAAGAACTGAGGATGGAAAAGTTGGACAGAAATATAATTCAGTCCCCCAGCCCCTTGCTTGCCTTAAGAACTTTCAATGTTATTAACAATTTTATCCTTAAAAGATATGGCCAGGGAATTTTAAAACTTTATGGGCCACTATCACCTGAAATTAAATATTATGTATAGATACGTATGTATTTTTACCAAATTTGAGTACAAAGTGCGTGAGAAAGTATTTTTAAAATGTGATGCACTATGCAAAAATGTTCATATTCTTAGCTGCCACCTCTACCCTCACCTTCTCTGGGACACTTTTATTACATAAAGAAAGTTGAGCTTAGTTTAAAGAAGTATATGCAAAAACAAGAAAACTATCAACCCATAAGAAAAGAACAACAAAATGTATTTTAGCTGCTTCACTTTTGTTTTCGCAAGTTTTCTAAAATATTTCAGTAGAATTCAAACAAGTGAAAAATCCCATCCATCCCTTTCTGTTAAATGAATTTACCCATATCCATATATATCACTAATATACATCAAACTGATTGGAACTGACTCGTGGATGTTATTTTATTGGTCACTGTCCCTAATAATAAAAATAATACTACTAGCAAACATATATTCTCCTTATGTATGGTACTATTCTAAGCAAAGACTGTATACTGAGTCATCATTTTACATGATTACAAAGCACAGATAGGTTAAAAAAGTTGCCCACGATTATACAGATGATGTAAGGCAGACACCTGAATGCAGGGAACCGGCCCCCGAGCCACTGCTCTTAATGCCTATTCTATACTGCCTGATTATGTGTGAAAGGTTACTTTGAGAGTTACAGAAGGAAAACAAAAATATGTACCTTCCTATTTGCTTCTCTATGCATAAAGACTCACCAAAGGACGGTACATTGCAGACAGGGTACTGAAATAGAACAGGGACTATTCAAGCCTTTACATTATTTTATTTTTGAAAAATGTACATGTATTATCTACTTTAAAAAAATTAAATACAAATAAAATAATCTAAGAAAATATGTACAAAAAAGTATGTGCAGGTTGCTAACATTTGTGGCTTAAAAAGAGACACACACACACACATACACAGAGCACACACATACATTTGCTTAAAAATGCATAAAATATGGCTTCCCTGGTGGCGCAGTGGTTGAGAGTCCACCTGCCGATGCAGGGGACGTGGGTTCGTGCCCCGGTCCGGGAAGATTCCACATGCCGTGGAGCGACTGGGCCCGTGAGCCACGGCCGCTGAGCCTGCGCATCTGGAGCCTGTGCTCCGCAGCGGGACAGGTCACAACAGTGAGAGGCCCGCGTACCGCCAAAAAAAAAAAAAAAAAAAAAAAATGCATAGAATATGTCTGAAAGAATATAAAAGAATCTGATAATATTGACTGCCACCAAGAAGGGGAATTGGTACCCTTGTACCCTGGGAACAAGGGTAAGGAGAGTTCACTGTATATTATTTGGTAATTTTAAAATATTGAAACACATGATCTATTGAGAAAAATATTCAATTAAAAATTTTTATTTACTAGATAACAGATTGATTACCTGTATGAAATCTTTACAAGCAGCATATGTCATTTTCATAATTTCAATTTCATAATCCATAGATTAAGCTGGCATAGAAGCAAACTGATATGCAACTGCTTCCTTCTCCAGGGAAAAAAGTTACTGAATTCCCAATGAAGTGACAAAAACTATTTCAAATGATAAAATTCTACCCTCTCATGTCAATATGATACATTTAGATCCAGAAGAATCAGACTGATAGAAATCTATCCTAAGAAAATAATTTTCAAGGATTTTTTAAAACTCTTATTTTTAAAATATGGTATTTGAAGCCTTGTTCATAAGTTTAAAAGTATAAAAAATTTTAGAAGTGGAATGACTAAATGAACTGTGCCACAGTCCCAAAACAAAAGAAACATACAACTACTACAATGAAGATTCTGGCAACAAAGAAAAACATGCTCATGAAATAAAGGGAACTTTTACAAGCAAACAACAGAGGCACAACCTGTGCATATGCTATGAGAATGACTATAAAAATGTACACATATATTTGCAAAAATGTAGATACGAATAAGCAGGAAATGAAAAACATATTGGGATTGTGAGAAAAAAGGTAAAAATTTTCTATCCACATTTCCTCTAATGTTATACTGTGGTTTTAACCATAAATAACATGGGTTAGATTTGTGTGTGTGTGTGTGAACTTTTTGATATGTTTTTAAAATGAGAAAAAAAATGCAAGTTACTTAGCTAGGTAATGTCTTATCCATCAAATTAGCAAAAATTAATTTTGGTGACACCCAGTATAAATAAGTTACAGACACACTTATGCGTAACTGGTTGGAAAGTAAATCAGTACGACTTTGCAGGGAGGCTTTTGGCCCTATCAAAATGTTAAATGCTCACAACCTTCAATTCTGTAATCCCTCTGCTAGGAATTTACCTTATGTTTGTAGCTGTAAAAGCGCACCAAGATTTATATACAAAGGTATTTATTACACCGTGTTTGAATTATAAAACTGGAAACAACCTAAATATAAATCAGTGAGGGGATATTTAGAAAAATTAAGATAAATCCATATAATTGAATACTATACGGCTGTTAAAACTGAAGCTGAAACTGAATCTGGAGTGACAGAAGTGTTTTATATCTTGATTATGGTGGTGGTTTCAAAAATGAAGCAGTGAGGGCTTCCCTGGTGGCGCAATGGTTGAGAGTCCGCCTGCCGATGCAGGGGACACGGCTTCGAGTCCCGGTCTGGGAAGATCCCACATGCCGCGGAGCGGCTGGGCCCGTGAGCCATGGCCGCTGAGCCTGCGCGTCCGGAGCCTGTGCTCCTCAATGGGAGAGGCCACAACAGTGAGAGGCCCGCGTACCGCAAAAAAAAAAAAAAAAAAAAAAAAAAGAAGCAGTGAGAAGGAACTTTCTAGAGGGACTGAAATGTTATGTATCTTGATTATGGTGTATATATTTGTCAAAATTCATAGAACTGTACACCTAAAAAAAAGGTAAATGTTACTGTATGTAACTTACACCTCAATAAACCTGACTTCTAAATAATATAAGCAGAAAAGCAAGGTGTAATTTAGCCCCATTTGGAAAAAAGAAAACTTAAGCTGTTAATAGTTTTTTAGGGAGAAGAAATGGTATGGGAATAAGAAGAAGTCATTTACTCTTCTGTACTGCTTGAAGTTTTTAACATGCGCTTTTATTACTTTACTTAATGTCAACTGGCTTTGGTTTCCCTCTATTCAAAACTCAAGGGACTGACTGACATCAATTAGCGCCTGTGTTTGTCAATACAGAACTAACCAGTGCCTGTGGTCCCGGGAAGATGTGCTTCAGAACCTCAGTGGGAATGAAAGTTTTCGTTGAAAGCTCTTGGACTCGCTACGGCTGAACTAAGTTTCAAGGATAACATGGGTTTTGTGACCTGGCATGCTATACATAAAAACTTAATCTTATATAAATTATTATCTCATAGAAAAATGACTGAGTCCCAAACACATGGCTTATCAATTTCAACCATTAACCCTAAAGAACGCCTTTACAACAATTTTTACCATTTCAAAGGTCCAGAATTTCAGCATAGAATCATTCAAAGTTCTTTGTTACCCCCAAACATGGAAATTTTAAGACTGTAGTATCTGCAGTGCTAAAGCAATTAACACAGACTTAATGGAAAATTCATTCATGTGACAACTGTTTTTTATTGGCCTACTGACCTAGATATTTTAGTACTAAAAACATCTTGCTAATGGCTCAAGATTTTAGGACTGAAAACTTCTTGCCAATGAAAGACCAAGTATTTTTTAAAGTGGCATTTAAACGTTTCAGAATCAAGCCCATAAAAAATACAAAGATACAACTCTCAACACCACCAAACCTCCTCCAGATACTATAAAGCCTAACACAGGAAAACGTGGAGCCCTGCAGGGGACTGACAGGAGTCTAAAGGTAGATTGTAGTAAACACATACAATCCTTAGTAGGATGGCAGAGCTTTAAGAAGCCAGTGATGTGGGCACAGAGTTACCAAGTAAAAACTCTAGGATCCCCAGGAAAGGTAACAAGTAGCTCGGCCATACTGCAACTAGAAATGGAGGCTATGCTTAAAGAAAGATTTCAGTATTGAGGCTTGGAGGTACAACTGCCGAATTCTAAAATATCCCAACTGCCAAAATCATCAAATAAAAAACAAGACTGTCATGATAAATCTACATGTGACATTCCCTTTGAATGCTTATAAATATTTAAGAACTTAACCTGCACTGTTCAACATAGTAGCTATTAGCCACCTGTGGCTATTTAAGTGTTTTAATTTAGATTAAAAATTAGGTCACTCAGTCACACTAGTGACATTTCAAGTGCTCAACAACCACCTGTGACTAACAGCTAGCATACTGGACAGCATAAACACAGAGTATTTCCATCATCTCAAGAAGTCCTATTAGACAACACTGATTTAGACTGTAATTAGACATTTTAAAGAAAGTTTCTCCTTGAACTTCCATAATCACATTATTTTTATTCCCTATCTCAGTTACACAATGAATAGCAACAACAAAAAAATTACCTTCAATTGATACTTGAGCTAGTGAAGACCTACAAAGTTATACAGCCTTGTAATTTTTACAAGAGAAAACTGAGGCCTAAAAGGGTTTAGGCCAGTGGCCAGAGGTGGCCAGGACTGCCTTCTTCCCATTCCAATCTTCCCTTCACCTCACTAAATATAACATCCAAATGAAGTGGCAGAAGAGGTCCTTTTGTTTTGTTTCACTTATCAAATTTTGCTTGCTCAAATGTAACTGAGGGTGTAGAAGGCAAACTTCTACACACCTTTCCATCTCTCAGAACTGCACAAGAAAAGAATTTAGGGGTAAAATCTAAAGATAAACACATAAAAAAGAATTACTTTTTAACTATCTGAGAAGTAACCAGATTGACTTCGAAGACCAGGGTCCTGTTAAATGTGGCAACCATGACCCAACTCCACCCAAAGAAATTCCAAATTAATCTAACCATACTGGATTACTCTCAGAGCTTAAGCTTTGAGGGCAATGAGTTCTGCATCATTTCTTTGCTAGCTAAACATTCCCTCAGGGTGCTAGCTAAATGAATAGTGACAGAATTAGCATCTCTGAGACACTGGTGGCATTGCTTTGTGGATTAACCTGTGTCTGACATGCCAGAATTGTTTAGCTTATTATTTCATAATTATTTGCAGAGAGCAACCATTAATTGTGCATTAGAATTTATACCAAATGGGGAGGTAAACAGTAATTTTACTTATTCCACTTGATTATACTTTCACACATTCATCTTTCACTTGTTCACTAATTCAAAGTAAGTGTACTCAACAGCAACATTTGCTGGGTTCCTATTATGGGTGCTCAACCTCTAAAATATGTGACCACCAAATGAAACAGAATTGAACACTGGGGAAGTATCTGTGGAATCACACAGTCCAGGTACAGTAACTTTCCAAAAATTAATACGTAGAATAAATGTTTTCTGAATACAGACTGAAATTAAGCCAGCAAACAATTAATGCAGGTGCTTTAGAGACCCTCTCCACAAAATAAAAACAGAAAAAAAAACTCTTAAAAACAATGTTCATGAGTATGCTTGAAATAGGAAGGTGCAGAATGCAAACAAAAAAAAAAACAGTAAGATTTTTCCTAATGACAAAATGCTTAATGTGTTGTTTTTAAAGGAGATCCTAGAAATATAATGTAGAGACTCCTTAATGAACCCTAAAATTCTGAGAATAACAGGATAGATGGTTAGGTCCTTAGCTGTTTGGCGAACAGCTCTAGACTTACTTTTGTAGAAAGTGGAGTCTTCCTGTTGATTAATAATTTCCAACCTCAGAATCGTAAAGTGTAGTGCAGTGAACGCTAGGAGCCAACAAGGGAACAAGGTCTGTTTTTGTACTCTTCCCTTATCCGAGGAGGTTCCCTGGCCTCTGTGAAATTGTATGTAGACTTTGTGCCCCTGTGCATTTTTCAAGAACCTCATCTCTCCTCCACAGCCTCACCAGACCCTAAGGAACCTATCATCCCACACAGGTAAACAGCCCTGCCTTAAGACAATGCATATGCCCCCAAGGCTCGGTGAACAGTCTGAAAATCAAGATACAGAGTTTTATTTGAAGGTCAGAAATAGTGTCCATTTTCCCATTTTATTTTTCCTGGATCAGACCATTATATGAACAAATCTTAAGGAAAATTTCTTTTATACATAGCTTACAAAAAGCACCAAGATTTTCTAATACAGGAAGGAAAAAAAGCAAACAAAATTTAAGCGCCACCTTGTACAACATTAACAGCCGAAGAACTGTTATTCAAGAAAGTGTGTCAAACATTAACAAACTCAAGCTACTTCCAGCCACAAGAACATAAAATGTAACAGATCAGTTCAAGGCAAAGGGTATGTGTAGCCATGGTCCACAGCCAAACACTTCAGTAGGTCAGCGGAATCAAGAATTTAAAAAATTAAGGAGCATAAGCAACTTGTATGTTGGTCAATGAATATGCAATTTATTAACATTTTTACCTTCCTTTTTTGCAGAATGATTTTAAATTTGATCCAACACTGAACATCAACCGGAAGTAATTACTATCTTTGTCATTTAAATCTAGAAAGTTACATTAGTAAAAAACTATAAAATTAAATGGAAAATAAAGTTTGGAAAGAGTACACCTCCAGGCAGTGTTTACACAAAGCATATTCCAAGCAACAACAGGGCACAGAATCATGGGTGAAGGGTTTCTCCGGTCAAATAGCTGGGCAATGCTGAATTTTAAAAATTGACAAGTTTCTTTTCATGTCTGAGAGCCTTCAGTGCTTTCAATATGTGTTACAAATCTGTAGGTGAAAATTTGACCGCAAGCCTTTTTTTTCTCAGAATACTTCCAAGTCCCTCAAAAGACCAATCTGTGAAATTTTGAAATGCTAGCTTAGGATGTGGTCTGGCAATGATGAACCTAAATTCAGGTCAGCAGACACCTCTGGAGCAGGAGAGGAGCAACTAAAGGGACCTTTAACCATATCTGCAATGTGTGTGATGTGTACTTCTTTTTAAAATTCAGAAATAAGTATGGCAAAATGTAAGGATTTGATGGAGCTGAGTGGTAACACAGAAAAGTGTTATAAAAAACAGTTAAACATACGGTGTCAGAAAAGCATCCAGTATAAAAACAAACTCAAATGGCATAGGGGGTAGACACATCATAAATTTGCCCATCTTCTACTTAACTTATATATTTAATTTGCGTATGCAAGTAAAATGGTTTCTATTTATTTGTACCATGTATTTACATGGTACTGACAAAGGCTGACCTAAACGAAATTGTCAAGTAGGTTAAAAATTGAAATTAAACACACATCTCATAAGATTAATGCCATGTAACTACTTCTGGCATAAAGTGAAAAAAATTATGAATATATGACTAAGTATATAATTTGAGTCCAATTAAAAACTTAAAGTATTCAAAAAAGTACAAGGCTATTTTGGAGAATATTTATCAAAGCAGATTAAAGCAAAGGAATGCAACAACCAAATATTCTTTCAGCCTCATTGCTGTTGTACTCCCCCAATTGCTGGATGTTAACAATCAATATGTCAAAGCACTTCAGCCATTTGTCTGGGATGGGAGATACCTGGGGTCCCACGCAACGCAGAAACCAGTCACAAAGTCCTTTGTAAGAAAGGGTACACTGGTGTGTGCTTGTGTGTGCACGTGTATGTGTGTGTGTGTGTGTGTGTGTGTGTGTGTGAGCACGTGCATAGTCAAAGTTCTCTAGTAAACATTTCTGCACACATTCATAATTCAATAGTAATATATAGATGACACAATATTCTTTTAAAGGATCAAGAAGAAAAGCATATAGCCATTGCTTGAAAAATTAGAAAGAAAATGTAAAACCAAAAAATCCTTTAAAAGAATGAGCAGGGGGCTTCCCTGGTGGCGCAGTGGTTGGGAGTCCGCCTGCCGATGCAGGGGACACGGGTTCGTGCCCCGGTCCGGGAAGATCCCACATGCCGCGGAGCGGCTGGGCCCGTGAGCCATGGCCGCTGAGCCTGCGCATCCGGAGCCCGTGCTCCGCAACGGGAGAGGCCACAGCAGTGAGAGGCCCGCGTACCGCAAAAAAAAAAGAATGAGCAGGACTACCAGAAAGTGCAGTACCTATGCGACATTAATAATAAAGTTAGTGCCAGCAGGTACCTTGGCCAAGAATGAACAGAAGTCATGATTGAAACTCCTAATAAAGAAAAAGCAAAACCATTTATAATGATACTTTAGGGTACTTCTAGAGTAAGCCTTCCTTCTGAAAACAAGGTAAAAAATATGGTTCACCCAGTTGGCCATCTTAAGGAGACTGTTTTTTTACATTGAAGTTTAGATACATAAAAGCAACACATAATCTTGGTCAAAGTAGAATTAATTAACCCCATGGCAATCATGGCCATGCAGAGCATCAACTGTACTTTGAATCTCTGAGTTTTGCCAGACTATTCTTGGGTATATCTGCACACTTTTGGTAAATGTGGTTCCCTATATAACCCTCTCCATCTGCTACTATTCACCTCTTGGAAGAAAGGAAGGTAACAATGGCAGGATTATAGAAATTTACCTGTACCAGAACAAAAGGGTTATGTGAACCCCTAAACACTGCTGGGGGTAAGTATATATCACGATTCCCAGCACATTGTGTGATTTCTACCTGTAACTAAAACTTTTCCTACAAATGAATATTGTGATATGGCATTACACTCCAACTGGATCTTGATAATGATCTTCATTTCTGTTTCAAAGCAGAAATAAGATAATGGAGAAAACCTCAACTGGGAGCTGGTCCTATTATCTAGTTTCCATCATAGTGAAAACATATTCCAATAGAATATTCATTAGCCCATACTGATATAAATAAATAATAAATAAGAGGGGGAGAAGAGCTGAATTTCTCATACGTGAAAATTCCAAATAACTTAGGTTCACCCTCAAGGATGTGGAGCATAATTCCCAACCCCTCTGGTGTGGGCTGTGCTTCACGCCTTCCTTTCAAAGAGAACTATATGGAGAGGGGGAGAAAGAGTAGCCTTACGCTGGAGAACTCTGACAAACACTGCTTCAACCTGTTGACCAAAGTCAACATCAAGTCATGTTGATAGCATACACCCTCTTGCTCTGATGTGATAAAAATGGCACGTCACCTCTGTGATCTACCTCCCCAAATCCCATAAAACCAAAGCCAATCATGAGAAAAATATCAGCTAAAACCCAACTGAGGGCCATTCCACAACCACCGTAATACTCATCAAAACACTGGCAGCAAGAAGACAGAGGAACAAAATCTTGATAGTGCCAACGTGGAGGAGAAACTTTGAATCTAGAATTCTGAATCCAGCCGAAGCCTCGTTATAAATGAAATGAAGACGTATAATAAGTTTTCAAAATTCTGCCCATAAATCTCAGAAAGAAAAAAAATGTTTGACCGTTCTAGAAATGTGGAAACCAAGTAATACTGATTAGGAAATGTGAAAATCCAAACCAGCTCAAATTAAACTTAACAGATTATAAAGAATACCATTGTTCCCTCGTGGAGGCGTTTTAAAATCTGCCATCTTCTTGTACTTTGTTGAATGAATGAATGAATGTATGATGAAAAGCCCAGAGGAAAAAAACCAAAAAACCAAAATTGTGTTCTTAGGAAAAACAGATCCGTGTTTTAGTTTGCCCTCCTCTCTGAGCAGCGTCGTGAACCACAAAAATTCTCATCTCCACCTACAATCTACCATATACTCCCTCCCTCTGGAAGAAATAACCACGAGACAAAGTGAGCTTTGTCCAACAGGCGCACAGGTACAGTGTCAGAACAGTTTTATTTGGAATCAAGGAAAGGATATGTTAAACATAATTTAGTTCATGTAGGTACTACGTTTAGCGCTCATGTGCTCTACAATGGTTATTAGTAAAAAGATTTGAAGTGAACTTGATCTGTTCAAACCTCAAATGTCATCTACCATCTTATATAATTTACTTAACACTTGCTAAGCCTTTATATTTCCATGTGTAAAATGGACTACTCAATCATTGGATTGTTTCAGGAATTAAATGAAATGTATGAAATGTATCATCATGCCTAGCACACATTTTGAATAGTCAAATTTTAAGAACTCTTGTTTTGATCCAATCTCTGCCCTGAAAAAGCTCACCATAAGGACAGAGATTTCCATGTAGAGCTAAGAGCAAGAGCTGTCATTACCGTGAACAGAGTATGGGATAGCAGAAAATGGCTCGATTTGAAAGTACTTCCCACAAGTAAGACTTCTTAATACTTCGCTAAATTTCAGTCTTCAAGTGACCCAAGATAAAAAGAACACAGAGGCTTCCCTGGTGGCGCAGTGGTTGAGAGTCTGCCTGCCGATGCGGGGGACACGGGTTCGTGCCCCGGTCCGGGAAGAGGCACAACAGTGAGAGGCCCGCGTACCACAAAAAAAAAAAAAAAAAAAAAAAAAAAAAAGAACACAGAGTTCTAATTACCAACATCCAATCTAAGTATTAGACTTGATCTAACGCCATTTCTCTCTGAGAACTGGAAAAGCTACAATGGGGGCCATCACTGCCTTTATTATATTATTTTGACTGTTTTAAGTAACAGTCAAAGTAACTGAGTTTTAAGTAACTAAGAAAGACAGGTAATACTTCTGATGACAGATAATACTGTTAATTCCGCTAGACTAAATGGCAGTCTCCAATACTGAGGTAAAACCAATCACTTTTTTAAAATATTTATTAAGTAAATATTTGAAAATTCTCTCTACATTTTTTTCTATTTTTATTAACACATTTCTAGGAAAAAAGAAACCTACAGGAAAAATATTAGGTTTAACTCAAGTGTCTTTCAGTTATTTTAATTGATCACTTACTCTAAATTCCCCTAAATGCCATGGATTACCTTAAACTAGAAATACATGATTAAAAATTTAAATGTATAATATTTCTTAAGAAATGGAGAAATGACAGAAGTGGGAAGAATACCAGGAGAGATGTAAGGGAAACAGTCTCAAGGTCACTAATGTGAAGAAGGAATTGAGTCTTGGAATAAATCATGATTTTACTACTAAGTTAAATTATGTATGCAAGCCCCTTCCTAAATTACTTTGAAAGATTTACAGTGGATGCACTTATTTCCCATGACTCTCGCTGACCACAAACATTATGAAAATTTCAAAAAACTTCAACCTAAATGTGGGCAATTCTCCAAAAATAGATGGGCTCAGTGATGAATAAACCATAGCACAGAAATAAAACACAAAATACACAAAGGGCTGCTGGGGCCTTAAAAAGACTCTAGGCTCCAGGACAGCTCAGTGACAAAGGCTGTGATGCTGTAATGAGGGTAATTACAGAACTCTCCACAGAGCAACTTGTCCAGGCCCCTCCTCCTGCCTTCCCATTTATATAGAACAGCTGCACTCAGCTAAAGCCAGACAACGGCTTTCTAAAACAAAGCAATAGTAAGTCTGGGAAGAAATCCCCAAACAGGACTTAAGGCTGGAGGGAAAAGCAGCACAAAGCTTGTGCCAATGCCATACTATGACCCTGGAGGAAGGAAAGGAGAAGGGAGAGCAGAGAAAGAAGGAAACAAGAGGGGAGATGAGACAGGAGAGAAGGAGGAAAGGAGAGGGGGAAAGGGGAGAAAGGAGGGTAGTTCCATCCACCCAAGGGTGAAATAAACTGAGCACTGCATCTCAGAATACAACACACTTACTTTCTTACTTTGGCAATTGTGGCAGGTGCCCGTTTACGCCAAGACTGTCCTTCCCCACACAGCTCACTACACACGCACACACATACACACACGCACACGCACACAGAGTCCACAGCGAGGTCTATTATTGAGCAGAGAGTCCTTTGGGCCAGTGGACTTACTCAACTGCAAAAGAAATGAAAAACAGCTACTTATACTAACCAACACAAATCTTCATTCAAATATTTGGCCAAGGATCACTGGACATTTGAGAAAAATCAAACAGGAGGAAAGAGAAAGACCAGGAAAAAGAAACAGATTAAGTGATTCTAGGGAAAACAAACAGGAACAGACTCAACCAAGCCAAACACACATATATACTCTTACACACACACCTCGATTACTATGCTAAAAGTTTTAAAGGGTATGTGCATTTCAAAAAAACAAACAACAAAACAGGCCACCATGAAAAGTGAAAAGACCAGAGAACCACTAGGGGGTCCTGGAAATTAAACACGGCAGTGGATAAAATAAAAATTTCATCAGAAGGGCTGAATAACAGATTGGGCATGACTGAAGATCATATTCTGGAAGATAAAATAGAAGAAATCTCCCAATACGTGGAGCAAAAGATGGAAACAAAATATGAAAGAGGTAATACACGGTAGATAGCTCCAAGAGGTCCAACATTCGTATATCAAGTTCCATAATACAAGCAGAGACAGTACGAAATGATAATCAAAGAATAAAGATTTGAGATTGTAGATCAAAGTGAGCCAATGAAGATGAAGTTTAAAATCTTATACCTATACTCACAGTAAAAATAATAAGTCCACAGAAAAAAAGAGATCATTTAAAAAACATTCAGAAGGGAAAACTAGGGTACAAACAAAATAATGAGAACTGGAATAGCATATGACTTCTCATCAGCAGAACTGACAGAAGATAGTGGAAGCCTTCAAAATCCTGAGGGAAAAGAATTTCACACCTAGAATCTGAAACCCAAACTATGAGTCAAGTATGATGGCAAATTATAGACCTCTCCAGACATCAGAATTTTGAAATTTACCTCTCAAGCACTGTTTCGGGAGGGGGGGAGAGGGGGAGTATATTTTTAACTAAATTGAAAAACAAAAACAAAACAAAGTGGACTTAACAGGGGAAGGCAAAGAAATCCCAGTATGACTGCGGTCACAGGCACAGAAGACAATCAGTCCAAATTAGAGCAGGAAGTCAGAGAACCAGGTGAAGAATATCTTCAAAAATAAAAATAAAATGCATTTACTATAATTGCAAAATTAAATCTTAAAAACTTGCTACGATAAAGGCTTTTAGTGCCATTAAGAAAGAAGGGAAAGTAATTACAAATTATAAGGAAAACTAAAGCAAACTTAATTATGGCATTACTTTCAACAGTTTATAGGACAATCGATTTAAGAAAACAGAGTCTCACTTGATCTTGATAATCTTCAAGTAGGACAACTTTTAACTGCCACAGAGTTTATTATAAACCTGCTTATACTACTTGTTTCTGAGGTCAACAGGCACATTCATATTCAAAATTCTACTTATTGGTTTCATTTTTTTTTTTTAGAACTGAAACCTTGGTTAAAAATCCTTGGAGAGATAAAAGGGAGAGAAGTAGAAAAGATATTGAGGGGCATAGATTTCCTTAGGTAACGTAATGGTGAGTCAAGGAACACTGCCTAAGGTTGGTGGCCCCCAAAAATAAAGAACTAAGAACATTTAAAGCTATATGGGAAACTATCAAAACAACTACAATTCATAACAAAGCCCAGAAGGTAGAAGGCAAGGCTGGTGGTGTAATTACTTGAAATTCTTCACCTTTCATGGTAGGTAGTAAAGAGACACTGTGTCAGGTAGATATACCAAGAAATATTTTAAATTCTGATGGTAACCACAGGAAATAAACAAATCAGCTTAAAAGGATTATCCACATTCCATCCCTCTATGGTGCTGGAGAAAATATTTTACCATATGTGCATGTTATTTATAAATTTTTAAAAATAAGCTTACATTTTTAAATGGTGGAAATTTCCTCAAATGTTAAGCCTACAGTGTCTCTAGAATTTCTGGCTGGATCACAACATTCTTAAAGTTTATCGTTAATGACTCCAGGATGGTGAGGACAACTCAGAAGTATCTTCCAAAAGTTTGAATGGTCATGCTCTGATCCATCAAGTTTACTGCTAGGAATTCTATCCTAAAGGAAAATTTACTTAAGTGGGAACAAATATAAAGGTACAATGAAGCTTAGTGAACAACTCTGTCTTTGTAAAACTTCTTGCAAATCCTAAATGTCTGTCATTGAGAATGGTAAAATAAGCTATGGTAGATACATGCTATGTAACGTTATAGAGCAGTTACTTTAAAAAGACTGGAATATAATGACACGGAAGAATGATCATGATGTACTGTGTTGTGAGAAAAGCAAACAGCAGAGGAATATATGTAGTATAATCCCATTTCAGTAGGTTTTTAAAAAAAATTTCTTTTTGTATATGCGTAAGAGTTGTAGAAACATTCACACCAAACTATTAATGGAATAGTGATGACCTCTGAATGTGAGATTGGAAACAGGGAGGGCAAGACACTGACTTGTTACTTCTAAGTGGTTGAACTTTTTATGAATGTTTATTACCCTTGTAAAAGGCAGAAAATTCTCAAGAAAACATCTTCAACATTAATCCTACCCAATTCTTTCCTTACCTTTCCACCCCTCCATTCCCCCAACACTGATGCATCGTAATAGATCTCAGCCTTCCATATGGCACATGGTAGGAATGTGTGAATCCAGACATTACAATTCTCTCCAAATCTCACTTCCACGTGATACACAGAATATACTTGTCGTCATGCATGACTGATGAAAAAAATGCATCTTAAAATGTTGCATGTGGTCTTCAGGTTGGTTGGTTAGGAAATGGTGCTGCTAATAAAGCCAAGGTTGCAAGTGGTATCCACATATAGGTCAGTAATTGTTATGAAGTCAGCCTGCATTTGTACTCATCATCTGTCATCTTTCCGGTGACAGGACACGATGTGGAAAAATCAACGTAAACCCATTTGAACTAGTGAGAACACTTCTTAAAAGATACATACTGATAGTGGGCTTCAGTCTCTTGGTTGTATTCTGAACACATTTGTGTAGACGTATGACCGCAGTTTATACATTTCTTTGCCAGTCAACCACACTAAGTTGTGTCATCAGTGTTTCCCAGAGAGAGAATGCCGGTTAACCAGGTTATCTGCAGCAACACTGCCTGTCTGTGCTCTGTGGGACCCATGTGATGTTGGGGTGTGTGGGACCACAAAGTTCTCAGTTTCTGGTCTTTAATTCTCATCTTCAGCCTTCATACCAAACACAAAATCAAAGTAATGTGGCAGAGTGAAGGTTTCTCAACCTTAACTGTGCTTGAAGAATGATTTTTCTTTTACTACTCATTTTTAGAAAAGGCAACTATATAAGGAGAAAATCAAAGACTGAAGAAAAACAGAAATAAGAACTTATAATGTGACTGCATTGCTAGAAATGGAGTATGTGATTTTGATCTAACTTAAAATGTCTATTTAAAATGCCCAAATAACTCACACTGCAGAGATCTATCATTTTTTTGGCCGTTATATCCTTTCAAGATATTATAAACCTAGTAAAAAGTAGCAACGGAAAGAAAATTCTGCTGCATCTATAGAATAACAGTATATCTTATATTCACCAAATATGAATCTACCTAACTAGAACTCAAAAAAACAGCTAGTGATTCTCAGGAAAGATTCAAACGTATTATCTATTCAAACACCAAACAAGCAAGCAACCAAAAAAAGGAACAGAACTTTGGGGACAGTGCATGGGGAATGGTGGGAGTGAATTATTGCCTTAAGGTAATGCTGTGATTCTGAGATGACAGTGGAAATAAAGTATGAGGACTTATAAAAATAAAGCTTAAAAAAATACGTCATAGTTCCATTTCAATATAATGTTATTTATTTAAATGTGGCTTACAATACAATTAATTTTATCAATGACACATCTAAACCTAAGAATCACTACTGAAATAGGATAATCATATGACAACCCATCCCAATTCTTGATCTAGTAATCTCCTCTTAAATGAACCCTTCATAATATCTTTCCTAATCAATCCAACTTCCTCTTAAACCAAATAAACTTAAATGTGTTACTTTCTTTACACCCTCCATGCTTTTTGCATCTTTCCTAGCACATATATGACTTAAGCAACATTTACTTCATGCCTACAACATGAGAAGTGCCTTCTTCTGTGTACTTCTGGGACCCTCACAACAACCCTGTGAGGTAGGTACCATCAGCTCCACTTTACAGAGGAGGAAGTGCATACTGAGAGAGATTGACCTGCCCAACAGCAGAGCTGGGATTCAAAGCCATACCTGCTGCTCTCAGATGAGTAATGTTTAAAGTACCCCAGACGAAAAAACAAAGATTGCCCAAGTAGAAACTATGACTGTAGCCAGAATTTTGGAGCAGCTGGAGAAGAGGTTCGACAACATTAATGATTCTTCCTTGTCACTTAACCACTGTAAACAGCAATTACACTATATTCTCCTATACTTAATTTTAAAAGGAAAAATTTTTTTGGCCGTGCCGCGTGGCATGCAGGATCTTAGTTCCCCGACCAGGGATTGAACCCATGCCCCCTGCAGTGGAAGTGCAGAGTCCTAACCACTGGACCACCAGGGAATTCCTGTATTCTCCTATATTTTAAAGGTAGCAATACACAAACAGAAAACTTACCCCTCCCTTTTTATAGAAAAAAAATGACACATTACAAACAGACTTGCACTCATCATTGACTATAAAAAGACATAGTAAACTGGTACTATTTCACAACAACCCTTATCGTAAGTGGATAGTTACAAAAAAAACATAGATGCAAGTCTACTGGTTATAGTAAATAATAGGAAAAGTGAGTTTTGTGGGGATCATGAAAATGGGTTGCTGCCTAGATAGATTTAATTTTAAATTACAAAACCTTATCTGGACACTTTAAATCAAGAGAATGTACCACAAACCTTTGTGCCTAAATTACATGAAGATGTATTCTAGCATCTACATTTGGCCCAAATCAACCATATTCTAATGCTACTACTGCTCTACTAAAAGCATCAAGAGTTCAAAAGTTTTGCAATCTAAATCCTTTCTTAAAGGTTTTTGAGATTCTCATAAACATTCAAAGCTATCATGAAGATTTCAATGACAAAATATGATTATATTCTTTATTTCTATAGGAAAATTCTATAGACCAATGGCAAAACTAGTAGTACCACATAAAGAGACTGGTTTGCCTATAGTGTGTCTTGCTTGTCTAATGGAGCTAGACATTTTGAATTCTCTAATCATGTGACACTATCTTAATATGCTCTATACTTTTTTTTTTTTTTTTTATAGCTTTATGTGGGCCTCTCCCTG
>NW_020172459.1:1665762-1689121 GCF_003031525.2 Neophocaena asiaeorientalis asiaeorientalis | reverse complement strand
TTTTTTAATTTTTTTTTTTTTTTTTTTTTTTTTTTTTTTTTTTTTAATGCGGTACGCGGGCCTCTCACTGTCGTGGCCTCTCCCGTTGCGGAGCACAGGCTCAGCGGCCGTGGCTCACGGGCCTAGCCGCTCCGCGGCATGTGGGACCTTCCCGGACCAGGGCACGAACCCGCGTCCCCTGCATCGGCAGGCAGACTCCCAACCACTGCGCCACCAGGGAAGCCCTATACTTTTAATAAGTACCCACAGTCAAGTCTTAATTACAAACCTAACTTTTCTAGTATTAAAACTTACTCAGTTTTTACCAAATGACAAAAAGATTCAGTATTAAGAATACTCCCAGTTTATTATTCAAGGTAAAGATTCAACAGAAGAAGCCTATCTTGCAGTTTCCTAGGAGACAAATTTTGTTCTGAAGACCTTCACATTTAAAAAAAATTATCTCCAGACTTGCATGAGCAGATGCTCCACAAATACATGATTTTTAAAAGCTACCACTTTCAAAATCACAAAAATGGTAAGAACTACCTCATTAATCATAGGGATATTTTTCTATGCACTATAATACAATAATACAATGCTTACTTTAGTATATGAAACTAAGATACCATTAAAAGTGATGCTTTGAAACCAAAAATCTCCAGCTATCACTTGTATTGCTCATGAAGACAAGAATAAGTGCTTGACTCCCTTCTCCATACCCAGGGCCTGGCACCTAGCTTGGCACACAGTGCACAGCAATTACTTAAATAAATGAATAAATATACATTTCTTTTCAGTGATCTTTGATGCACATGAATAAACTACAGAGTGGAGTTTCAAAACGTGGTCCTTTTTTTTGCCTTAAGTCAACCTGAGAGTTCATAAAGAATTTTACAATTATTATAATTATTAATTGTAAGGCTTTTTAAAACAGTGTTCATAGTCTTAAAAACCTTTAAAATCCCTTTGGTGTATACTGCTATGTATTATAATAACAAAGACAACAGAGAAAATAAACAGTTGACTCTTCCCAGATATAAAGAACTCCTAAAGTATGAAAAAGTAATTCCTAGACACTAAATTTAGTAAAATAAACCCTAAGATTCCCAGAGAGATTAATGAAGCAAAACTGACTCATCTTATTTCTTAAAAAGGACATGTTTTTACCCACTAAAGGTACCCCGTGCTTTTCCAAAGTTCGCTTTACACCACTTTGCTTTTATGAAAGATCTACATTAGTACAGACATACCTCCAAGATACTGTGGGTTCGGTTCCAGACCACCACAATTAAGCAAATATTGCAATAAAGCAATTCACATGAATTTCTGGTTTCCCAGTACTTAAGTTATATTTACACATACTGTATCTATTAAGTGCGCAATAACAGTATGTCTTAAAAAAAGGTACCTACCTTAATTAAAAATTAGCGCTATTGGAAAATGGCGCTAATACGCTTGCCTGAAACAGGATTGCCACAAACCTTCAATTTGTGAAAAATGCACTATCTGTGAAGTGCAACAGAACGAAGTACAGTAAAACAAGGTATGCTTGTACCTATTTTTGCTAACAGAAAGAAATCCAAAGAGAATTTCTGCTTTTGCAAAAAAAAAGGCAAAAAGCATTTGTTTTGCAGCAAAACCGAGATAGAGGCAGTGGACACCCTGAGCAACAAGAGTGGCGCCACCAAGCTCCTTCCCTAGGAACTACACTCAGCATCTCAGCAGCAAGCCATGGTAGTCTGCGAGCACCTGCACTTTGTCTCGATTTATTTTGTGCATCCGTTGGCAAGCTGAGTCCTACTTTAGGATAGTGGGGGAAAGCATCACTTTTAATGGTATCTTAGTTTCATATACTAAAGTAAGCATTGTATTATTGTATTATAGTGCATAGAAAAATATCCCTATGATTAATGAGGTAGTTCTTACCATTTTTGTGATTTTGAAAGTGGTAGCTTTTAAAAATCATGTATTTGTGGAGCATCTGCTCATGCAAGTCTGGAGATAATTTTTTTTAAATGTGAAGGTCTTCAGAACAAAATTTGTCTCCTAGGAAACTGCAAGATAGGCTTCTTCTGTTGAATCTTTACCTTGAATAATAAACTGTGAGTATTCTTACTTCTAGCCAGCTGAAAACTGGCATGATTCCCAACTGCTCTGCTTTGTAAAAATATACCTGTCAGTATCACCGCAGCTTGTTCAAGTGACAGACCCAACAGGTCACCGCTATTAAATCCTGACCTCCCCCAGCTGGTCCCTACATAGTGCGAAGCCAGTTGGACTTAAATGCTATTGCGGGGCGGGGGGTGGGGTGGGGTGGTGGGGGGTGAAGCAGTTGCTGATCTCTGAGAACTAATCTGAGGCTCACAGCTAAGCCTCCATGTTATTAAAAACTGATCCGACATTTACAGCTAAACCATGTTGTTCTCCTGTTGGACAATCTCACTGAACATCTGTATCAAATTAAGTCATTCTGAGATCACGATGACGTGAAACAAAAACAAGGTCCTGCAAAACCTACAAAATACCAAACATCTCTCTTATGCTAAAAGAGTGATAGACCTCACTTCTTTGAACCCTTACCTCAATTACCCAAATTCCAAATCCTATAATATAATCTTTATAACATCCTCTTACTGAGATACCCCGTGGTTCCCTATGGTCTGTGTTCTTTGCTTACGACGAGTAATAAATCCAATTTGTTCAACTACAGGTATGCTCCTGGTGGTCTCTGACTACAGGCACTTACACTTGTCAATACTAATGGTAGAATAAAACAGACTAAGTGTTCTGGGGTTACAAAATGACTCTAAAACATGCCTTATTAATACACATCTCATAATTCACAGGGAGGGCAGCTTTGGATGATTTTGGCATAAGATTTCTTCCCTTTTGCTTTCAATGTCAAAGCCATGCTAGTATGTGCTGAAGAGTTCAGATAAAATAAAAAGCATTATTGCCAATCATACTGAGAAGGCATAGGAGAAGCCTATCTAGCCAAGATGACCAAGAGAACGAGTTCATCAAGCGTCTATCCAACTGGAGGCATATGCTCAAGTATCTGGGTTACACGCAGATTCAGAAGTATTTTTTAAAAGGGTTCCAGGAAAATACTCAGCAATAATAAAACCAAAGGTATGTAAGGAAAAGGTGGAAGAAAATAACTCTTAAAAAAAAAAAGTGCTCACCATAACTACTGGAAAATCTAGATAACAGGTTAATATGAGAAGAAAATGAAGATTTTCATATGTACTTTTCCACTGAAAGATTTTTTTAGATGTGCAAAAAAATCTCCCAATTTACAGCTGAATGTTACTTTTGTAAGAATTAATCACATCCAGAGGTTAAAAAAACCGAGAATGCCAACTTAAAACAAACAAGTTTCTATAACACAAACAAATCTACTAGACACTAAAATCAGCATTTTGTCAAAAAAAATGTTTTTAAAGCTAATCTATTCATAACTATATGTTTAACACAAAAGTTAAAACCTAGAAGTCTTAAAGAACCTGAGGATAATAATTTTTAAAAAGCCCCTCTCTGGCCCAAAGAAAAAACAGAAAACATCTTTTAACTTATCAATTATAAAATCCACTTTAAAAGAAAGAAAGAGGGCTTCCCTGGTGGCGCAGTGGCTGAGAGTCCGCCTGCCGATGCAGGGGACTCGGGTTCGTGCCCCAGGTCGGGAAGATCTCACATGCCGCGGAGCAGCTGGGCCTGCGCGTCCGGAGCCTATGCTCCGCAACAGGAGAGGCCACAACAGTGAGAGGCCCGCGTACCACAAAAAAAAAAAAAAAGAAAGAAAGAAAGAAAAAAACTATGAAAAAAAAAAATCACCCATTCCTTACCTTCCAGATATAACCGGAAGATTTTCATGTCTAAGGTTGGGGATATGGGTAAATGTATGCTGTTTCCCTAGTGCCTACTGTGTCCTTCCTGGCCACAGAAGATGTAAGTTTGGAGTCTGAGATCCCAAACATGAAAGTCATTGTCTTCAAAGGCACATCATTTCCTAGGAACCTGCACTATGTGGGCATTTTGCGTGAGAGAAAACATTTTCACCACCACTGCCCTCTAACATGTAGCACACAAAGTGCTGCATATATTACAATCTGATTTCCCTTGTTATATAGGCATTACCATTTACTTTTTATGGATCATGAAAACCTGGTTATTCAACAAGTAGAAGGAGCAATGATTTAAACTCATCTTCTGATGCCATCATGCAGTTGAAAACCATGACTTCAATATAGCAAAACATGTTTAAAAGTTTGTTCAAAGACAATATATATTATACCGTGTAATGTCTGTGTAACTTACAGGAGGAAAAGGAAGTTTGTGGTAAATGAGGTAATAAAAGATTTTAGGGAACAACGGGCTAAATATTCATAAGTTACATTTTACAGTAACCTCCTCCGTAAATCTCTTCTAAATTTATTTTTTCAAGAAATGCAAATTTATTGCCTGCTGGATTTTAGCACATTTATTTCAAATGTGATTGTAAAATAATGATGAAGGAAACACCACAATATTGACTACTCTCTCTTTACATTCTAGACCTTAATAACAGTGCCAAGCCTTGTCCTTTACAATTATCACGGTCCTTGGTGAGCCTCCTCCAGGACTGAAACTCTCCTCTACCAAACTGCATCTTTCAAGCACCTATCATCTCACGGGCTTCAATCTCTTAATATCCAATTCCCAAATCAGAGCTGTGTCAGCATCTTATTTCCTGACACAGGAAATAAGGATAGTGGAAGGATAGCAGATTTTCCTTTTTTAAAAAATAAAAAGTACAAAAGCAATTATACCCCTAAAAAAAAAAAAAGGTACAAAATAAAAAGGAAAAAACTACATTTAAAACACTTAATTCAAAAAGTTAAAGTATTTTATAGTAACATTTAATGATTTTTCTGCTAGAATTTAATAAACCAAACAAAATGCCTAGTGTACTCTTGAATCTTTGTTTTAATAAAGATTTTATTTTTACCCAGAAGACCCTTGGTGATTTACATTTGCATGGCACATTAAATCTGTAAAACTAAAAATGTCCTAAAAAATTAGACTAAGCCACTTGAAAAAGATGTAAATGGAAGTTTCCATAAATCTCTGAAAACTAAATTAAATGATCTGATTTGACCATTACAAAAAATATGTAAAATATTAAAAACACCAAACTTCTGAAGTATTTCAAAACATTGAGGGCCTACAGAAAGAACATTAGGGCTTCCCTGGTGGCGCAGTGGTTGAGAGTCCACCTGCCGATGCAAGGGACATGGGTTCGTGTCCCGGTCCGGGAAGATCCCACATGCCGCGGAGTGGCTGGGCCCGTGAGCCATGGCCGCTGAGCCTGCGCGTCCGGAGCCTGTGCTCCGCAATGGGAGAGGCCACAACGGTGAGAGGCCCACATACCGCAAAAAAAAAAAAGAAAGCGGGTGGTGTGCTATATGACCTCAAGAAAGAAGCAGGATTTATGTTCAGAAATCATCAAACTTACAATGAATGCTCTTTAACTTCTAATACCTCCTGTAATATCATCCTGTTTGCTCTTAGAATCACTTTATCAGTCGGGCCCATGTCTGCTACATCCTATGTTAAGGATCTAGATCCCACCCTGTAACAAACTCCACCAAAGACTTCTGGGATGGAATAGGCTACACGCCCAGCCAGTCGGCTGTCAGCTGGCAAGCTGGATGGGATGGGGACAGAGGATGATCAGGAGGCTGAAACAGTTGATACTAGATTTCTATATTTAAGTCCTGTCTATTGTGACAAAAAATATGTGGAATACACTTTCCCCAAAACTTCTAACTTACTGCTTATCACATTCCTCATCAAAGATGACAAACAGAAATGACATTTTACCAGAGCTATCACTAGCTCACTCAACTTTACTATATTGCTAAATGGAGTCTGAAGTTTAAAACTGTGATCAAATTCAGTCAATAGGAAAAAAATACCTGTTCTTTCCTCAGAGAAAAATGAATGCTGTCCCAAGGAATCAGACTAGACACCAATTACCACAATCCGCTGCAGTGTGATAAGCTGTGAAGACTGCTGGATTTCAGTTATTCAGCACTATGAGCACCATAGTACTAGGCCAATTTACAAAACATCTGAAGAAATGAAAGAACTAGGGAAATGCTGAAAACGCTGCTTAAGAGACAAGATCATGCCTTGTAAATATATCAGCAAAAGAATCAAGCACAGCATCTTGACCAGTAGGTAATCATTAAATATTCAATTCATCTACCAATTAAAATAGCATCTTTAAATGTTTCCATATGAGATCTTAAGATCTAAACTTCCCTTTACTCTTTGCCCAATTCTAAGCGCTGAACTTTTTTACACCTGAAAACATTGGAAAATCATGACAACTCTGTTTAAACAAGTGTTCATATTTACGGACTACCTGTAAATAAAAACTTGTACTACTGTAAAAACGAATGACAATGGCTGAAAAATATTTAAATGAGAAAAGTAGAATACACTTCTGAAATAACCATTTTAATCCTTAAATAGGCAGAGACAGGGAAACAGGCTCTGAAATTACCTTTGGAAATGACATAATAGCTGGCATCCACTGAACACTCTTTATGGCACTAGTTAAGTGCTTCTTATGAATTAACCCATTTATTTCTTGCAACTTAGTAGGCTGGTACTATTACTAACCCCCATTATACACATGAGGACACAACCACAGTAACGTGATTTCCATGGCTGCTAACAGCTGAAACTGTGAATCACATTCAGATTGTGACTGTAGTAATACACAATACTATCTCTTCATACACTAACTTCTGTTATGTAGCAGGAAACGAGTAAAAGAAGCTAATCAGAAAAAATAGCAAAACATTATTCTCAAAAGAGTACAGAAGCAAATCAAGGAAAGGAAATTAAGAAAACTCCACACAAGGGAAAGTGAGATGACAGAAACCACAAAATGACAAAATAAAGAACAGTAGAAAAAAAGGAAAAATAATTTAATGAAAATATCTTGGAAAGTCTAAACTACCTAATAGAAGGCTTAGGTGGAAAAGAGGCAGGAAGGAACCTTTAGAGTGCTGAAAACACTCTGTATCTTCATCTAAGAGGTGGTTAGATGACTGTGTAAATATGTAAAAATACATCATACTGTACACTTAAGATTTGTGTACTTTACTGTATATGTATAATATGATCTAAAAGTATAAATATTTTAAAATATTTTTTATAAGATGAGGTGGCTTTGAGGCTCCATTTATTACTTCAAGCAATAGGATTAATTAAATGATCTAATGTCTCACCAAAAATATTTTTAGAACAGAAGGTGGCAGTATCTCCTCATGGGATAACATCCCATCCACTTAACCCTTTGTAATGAATGTATCCACATGCTTGACTTTCAGGCTTTTGGGTCTGCCTTAAAACATGCAACTACAGTTAACAGACAACCTAATCCAGGTTAATTATTATCAAATAGAACCATCCTTCTGAAAAAGGAGTGCGTTCTATAATCTCCGTAACAGTTGGCAAAGCTAAACATGGCACAACTTCAGCAAAGGAAAGCCTAACAGCTCACAGAATAATAGCCCATTCTCTTTTCAACAAAAAAATTCCATAATTAAATCCAAATATGATGTCCTATTTTCTCCCCATCCTCTTTATTCTAGAAATATATACAATAAATCCAATCCTACTTCCATACAAAAGCCTTTAAATATTTGAAAATGACAAAACTTTTCTTCAATCTCTTATCCAAGTTGAATACTAAACTTCCCTTTACTCGTCCTCATGACTTCCAGATCCTTCTCCATTCTAATCATCTCCTGTCAATAATTAAGCCCCATCATTCTGAACATCACTTTTACAAATAGGGGAAGGCATGACACCTCAAGAATTCACACTTATCACCTAAAACCCATGATCGTTTTCATATGAACTCCAATAAACCAGTCTAATAAACTCCAGAATTGAGGTTGAAAACCTAAATACAGAACTTTACATTCATCTCTATTTAAAATTTAATATACTTTTCTATTAAGTTTAACATCACACTATCTTCTTGAATCCTGATGAGATTCAAGAGGTTCTCTCTAGATGAGAATTTCTGCGCGTAATTTTGAATTACCTGTAAATTTGCAAAGCAAGCCCATCTTTAATAAAAAATGTTAAACAGGACAGAGGCCAAGTAAAGGATCTTGCAGCACTCTCTGCACACTTGCCTCACAGATAACAAACACCCAATGAACCTTTTTTGGAAATGACCAATCATGCAGCTATAAAGCCATGATCCTCTACCATGACTCACAGATGAATTCAAAAGATTGACTACGGTTTGACTACAATTTCCTTGACCCCCTCCAGTAATTCTAGAAAAATAGGGTTGTTTTAGCATGACCTATTCCAAACGACCGGTTTTCAATGGAAGCAGTAATGTCCCTTAATGAGCATTTTGTAAACTTTTCTTCTCAGAGCCTGTGTGCTGTGTGCATGTGCACTGGTGCCTTTTTAAAAAAGTTTAATGTGTGGCAGTTATTATCAATGAAGTTCATTTCAGAAGAGTAAGAGTTAAAACTATTTATTAAAAAAAGCAATTAATAGGCTTTACAGGACCAAGACCAGCTACTCAAACCTTTGATGACTCCTAGTATCAAAAATTACTTTTGTTTAATAATATATAAAAAGTTTCCACTGCAGATAAAATATTGAGCTCCCAGGTATGAAGTTTCTTGGACTCACCTTTGTACTTTGGTTCTGCACTCATGTTGATTTCCCTCAGTATTTCCTAATTGTTTTAATGTGGTAGAATACTTATGGTTTCCACCTTTGACAAAACAAACCTGGAAACTGAGTGGGGATTCCCACAAGCTGTCAAAGGGAGATGCCAGGTGCAGAAAATGCTCAAGGTTTAACTCTTGAACAGATAATTTAAAAAGGAGAAAAATATACATACATAGCCTGAAAACAGCAACAACTTGGCCACTTTTAAAGCCATATATCCTAAACTGGATCTCTACATGATGTCTGCACTTTTGCCCACTCAGAACTATAGACAAAGGAGCATATACTAGTCGGGGGAGGGCTCTAATAAAGCAGCACACTGGGCTATGGAGAAGCTCCACCTACCCCTGCTCAAAGGCACCTTGTGGTGGCTGGGCCTTCCTTGGGGTTCCCTAGAACCAGTGCAATACTTAAAAACATCAAGTTAAAGCAGGTACAGTTCACTGGGCTAATGCAAGTATTCTAAAATCATGCTAAGAAGGTAAACTTCTCTCAAAGAGAACTATATTAAATTATATTCAGCGGAAAAAAACATCACGAGGCCTCAGCAGATTGATTTTGAGACATAATAGTGTGTTCTGGACAAATTAAGACTATTTTATGACACAATCTGTAAAAAAGGATAAATGACCAAGAAACTACCATTTCTTCCTTTAAATAGAAATTCTTCTAATCTCTTTATAACTAAAGAGATCACAGCATGGCAGGTGCTTCTTAGAAATTCCTGAGATATGATTTAAATGAAATTTTAAGATGCTTTTCAGATATATAATAAAAAAGTGAGTAAAGGGAAAAAAATGACTATGAAAAAACCAATATTTGTTTTGGTACTTAATGTCCCTCATTGGCAAATAACTTATTTGTGGTGATAACCATATTTTAATCATATACTTTTATTAAAGGATCTACCCAGTAGAAATGAAGAAGCCAAAAGGGTATTGTATATGTATCTACTTTTATCAGCTCTTTCCAAAGCTCTGAAATTTAACTTTAAAAACTATCAAAAACTTGATTAGCTGAGAAGCTCTATAAGAGGGTAACTAATTCCTCAGCAAACAGAAATTAATTTAAGCCTCACTCAAAATAAACTGAAGCAATTACAGAATATTTACTAAATGCAAAGATGAAAACTGACTGCCTGGATTACGAGTCATAGTGATTTGTTGCTGTCAAAAAACTGGAATCTTTATATACAAAAGAATGTCTGGAAATAACTCGACTCTTAATTGTAACAGTGGGTAAGACAGTAACAGTGTGTAGCACCGGCATCCCAAGGAAGCTAAGACCTATTTTCAACAAGTTTTTGCCACATTTGTGCAATATCTTAAGTGTAGAGTTAGAAAGGACAGAACCCGGCATAAAGATCTAAAGCAATTCCTGTAAAACTGCGAACGGATTATATAAAATGACTATTTCAGGACACTACTACACTAATTTCTTCAAATAATTTGCTTTAGAAGTAAATATTAAGTCTTCTTCCCTCTCATGATATACCCAGATAGTTATTTATCATTACATAGGAGAACCTACCATGATCCAGTCTGTTCAGCAGAGCAGAGGAAAAAGAGCCTTAAATAAACGCTTCCTCAAAATAAGGAATCACAGATAAAACAGGTGTCAATCAATATATATATATGGGCCCACATGATTGTTTGGATGATTATATAAGATGTGCCTAAAGTACTTTTAATATTAAAACATGCTATGTTAGTGGAAGGAGTTATTCTGCTATAGGCAATTTATTTTAAAGGAAGCTGGGTGTTTTGTTTTTCGTCTTGGAGAGAACAGAAAGGATTTTGTGGAATGTTCTGTACAAATACATTAGGCCCATTACTCATAAACTTCATGGTTTGCCAATTTTACTTTAAATAAGTAAAATTATTTCCAATGAAAAGCATCAGAGGGGACTTCCCTGGTAGTCCAGTGGCCCGCACTTCCACTGCAGGGGGCATGGATTCGATCCCTGGTAGGGGAACTAAGATCCCACATGCCGCAGAGCACGGCCAAAAAAAGAAAAAGAAAAAAAAAAAAAAAATCAGCGATTTTTCTGAACACTCAGACTTTGTAAACATGTCTTTACACAGTTCAAAAACACACTTTTTGAACCAAAAGATCTTTGCAGAGGAGTTTATCTCATTAAGAACCACAGCCAAATACAATCAGGCACGGAAACGCAGAGACTTAGTAAAAATACTAATAGTATTCTTTTCCATAAGCTGTGTGTACTCAGGTTCATTCCCTCTCCATGAGTGCTATATTTTAAAACTGAAAACAGATCTTACCTCCTGAGTAAGTCTCAGTACAACTCCTTATGTCCATGTTCTATTTATATAACCTAGCTTATAACTCACCTGCAGTTTGAACTATTCATTGTGGTTTAATTTTTTTGGTTGTTAAATATACATTGAAAACCTATAGCCTATATGGACAGCTTTAAAGAAGAATGGTAAAATAAACTTGAAATAAACCTAAATTCTCTCTACCTCTACCCACACTTCTCTCCTTTGCCCCCAAAAAACTCGACAATTCTGTCATCACAGCTCAGGAAGACGTTATTACATCCATGCTGATGATATTTTTAAAAACTCGACAATTCTGTCATCACAGCTCAGGAAGACGTTATTACATCCATGCTGATGATATTTTTTAAAACATAAAACAGGCAGTTTAACATAATGAATAAGAGCATGAACTCTGGAGTGAAATAACATGGGTTCAGATCTGAGCCTCACCTCTTACAAGTTATAGTACCTTGGGGAGGTTTACTTAACTTTCTTGTACCTCGGTTACTGACTTGTAAAATGTGGAATAAACAGTATTTATCTCATAGGGTTACTGGTAAGATTAAATGAAGTACTTAAAATATGCCTGATACATAGTGAGTGTAATGTGTCAGCTACTGTTGTTAAAATCAAGAAGGTAAAACAAAATTAAAGCATGCTAAAGCTGGTAAACTGGATTCTTTTTAAGTTATATATAGTATACATGTTATATATCATATAATATATAATTATGCTTCTCATTAAAATTTACTCCGTATTCTTACTGATTCTACATTTTCAATCTTTCACATTTTCATTTTCGTCACAAGTGATCTGCTTCTAACTTTACACTGATAAAACTACACTTTTTTTTTTTTAACTACACTTCTAATACTCTCATGACTCTTCTCCCCTAATATCCAACAATATTGTTTGTGACAGTATCTTACCTTTCCTACTAAACTTTAAGAAGCAAGAGGGTAGGAGGTCATCATACCTTATTTTCTTTTAAATTTCTTCTACCTATGATAGCATGCATATAATATATGCTAATTAAATAAATGGATTTTAATGCCTCTATTTCTCTTAGAGTCAAGTGCATAAACACCTAGAGGCTCATTTAGACTCATGTATTCCTGGTGCTTAAATGTTATTTTAATCGCAGTCCATAATTTGAGTGCTGCAATTCATACTAGAAAAGGATAAATGTGTATAAATTATGCTGATATGCATATGCTTTGGAAACGGGTGGACATATACATGGTACTTCTCAATGTTGCAGTATATTCAATTTCACAAGTGTTTCCTCTTCCCATCTATGGACCAAACATTACAACTTCAAAGTAGCAAATCTGGCAATAGATCGATGCTCATTTTTTGTTAAAAATACTGATTATTTTCTCTTGTGCAACTTCTTTTTCCAAGAAGCATAAGAACAATCTCAGTAATGACACTAAAAAGCAACTGTAAATTCTGCACTCACAGGGATCCTGTAAGCTTATAGCTGAAAGACTGCATTAAGAAGACATGAGAGCTTAAATACTTAAAGGGCTGCTATGTAGAAGGGTACAGACTTAATTTTTTGTGTCCCAGAAGGCAGGACAAGTTATGAGAAAGTGGGTTTCTGATATAAAGAAAGAACTTTCTGAAAATCAGAGCTACCTCAAATTGAAAAAGAGATTCATGTGCGGTAGTGAATACCGTATCACTAAAAGTGTTTTGTGAGTAGAAAACTGGTTTTGGGGAATGATGTAGAAAAGTATTAGATAAAGAGTTGGACTACGTGATCACAAACATCCTCTTCAATCACAATGTGCTTGGATTTTCTTAACTTAATCCCAAGTGATGGTCTGATGCACAAGACTAATATGCCTTCGGAATACGCCCGCCTGCCTGGCGCCACACAGCCCACGTGGGCTACATGGACATCACCCCCTTTCTGTAGGGCAACTGGCATTTTAGAGGCCACCCTATTTGCTTAACTCTGTGACCCACCTTTCTCTCTACGAACAGACCTAAATTAAGTTCACTTCAAATTTTATTTGAAGAATTTCACATCAACCCTTGAGACAAGTGGAGTCCCATCATCCCCTGATCCCCAAGCCACCAAGTGAAGAATAGAAAAATTATAACATTGGTTTCACTATTTTATAATCATCTCTAAAGTTCAGAAAATTTAGAAAAATGAGGAATGATAGAAAATGGAAAATTGGAAAAACCCGTCTACTACACCAGATCCACTATCAGAACTACTACTTGGGTGGTATAATTAACTTGGCTTATATATTTATACTTCTCATATACTCATTGAGGTACAAAGAAAAAAATCATGACCATAAAGCAAGTAGAATACTGTTTGAAGGAAGTAAAAAACATGAATAAGCTAGAATACAAATCCTAAAAGTACATGCAAGTTCATTATACTCTTGTGCATGTTTGAAATTTTCATAGTGAAAACTTAAAAAGAACACCCACATACAAAATAAAATTCAACTCTCAGTATAGACATGATATTGGTGTGTTTTTTAAGCTATGAGAAGAACAGGTAATGACCCAGCACCCACATTATCCAAATCCACCCGGACTCAAATCTGAAAATATTTAACTGCTGACTAATAACTCATGTACACTACATCTCAGAAGAAAAGTTCCTAAGCACTATTTAGAAACAGTTTCATTACCAAAACTGAATAACACTTCATTGGAATTTGGGATCGAAAATGCTATCTTATAGTAGCTTTTCTTCTTCTTCTTTATTTAATCCAAGATGCAGAGTGGTTTTGTATCAGACTTTACAGTTATTATAGTCCTAGGTCACTGTAAAATTAATGGTTTTGATCCTTTAGAATTACTTTCAATAAATAAAATTATTTGGTTTCCTCTATATTTCTTAGGATTTTCAAAGGCTAGAAAAAGTTGTTTCCCTTATCACTGTTTAGCAGCTAAAACTTCTACTAATAGTGAGGAAAGATGCAACATTAGTGTAGCATTAGGCTAGCTGTCAAGTGACAGGATGCTAGTCCTGGCTCTGAACTTCTTTTACCTTGAACATGTCACTTAAGCCTTCTGGGTCATGATGCTCATCCATACAGTAACTCAGATTAGATGATTTCAAAGGCTCCACCTAGTTCTGAAGCTGTACAATATTATGACCTCATTGTCAGGACACCCCTTCTCTATGACAGGTGAAGGTGCTATATCCTTATGCTAGCTATCACAATACGTTACTGTGGGTAAAACCCACACAAAATGTGCAAAGCCAGGAATGTTTAAAAACTGTGATTAAAAAAAATAATACTGGCTTGAAATATGGGTTAAATATCAAGAATACTTAGCTTCTTGTCTAGAAAGCATCGACACTATATGCTGTAAATAAAGCTCTGAAAAAGGTATAAAAAACTTATAAGTCAACCAAGATAACTAACTCTGCCGACTCTTGAACAAAAAGGGCAATCTCTGAATAGTAATTGCTTGACACCCAATGTCTGTGGCACCCATTCTCCCACCCTGCATTTATGTGTCAGAGGAAGATGTTACTTTCATGGCATACTGGAACGAAGAGTATGCAACAGAATGTATGCCTTGTTAAATCAGCATAGGTTCAAATTAAGCACTTGAGAAAACTACCTTCCCAATTAATAATAAACTAATGAGATTTAGTTAAAAGCGTAAATGTTTTTTGTTTCAATGTTTGTACTGAATATATAAAACACACAGTTAATTTCCTTAACTTACTTTAACAGCACTGAATTCACATAAATGGTGTTGATGTACTGTGAGTATTTCAACAGCCCCACCTTAGGAAGTCTAAAACTAAGTTAATCCAAGTGAAAATACGGATTTCTTTTCTAGGATAGAGTAATTTATAGATGTTAGTTTATAATTATGAAATCAATAAAAGTAAATAAAAATCCCTCCAAAGCTTAGTAACAAGTGGACCATGTAGCACAAATGTGGTATACTGAAAAACCACCTCCTTTCAGAAATACCAATACTGAGAAGTGTAGCTAGTGAGACCTTGGCTAATGCATATGGTAAAAGGCCTGCCAGGAGAATGTGAGTTATATAAATAAAATTATCGTGTCAGTATGTTGGTGAAAGCTATCCTGGGTACAAGGCAGGAAAAGGAATATAGCCCTAACGGATGCATACAGATAAGTAAGTAATTAGGAGGAGAGGGGAGAAGAAGGGGAACATGTGTATTTAATTTATAGCTCAAAGAATTCAAAGATAATATTAGTAGTAAAAATCTACAAAAATGACTGTGAACCAGAGAGTTCAGTTTTCTTTAAAGAGCCTGACTGAGAGGGTGTGTATGTAAAACAACTGAATGAAGATGTAAGCTGGTATTGTGGTATTGTGATGATTTAAACCACAAATGCCTTCCCTATTTAAATATTCCAATCAGTACTGTTAGTACACGTACCTCGGAGAATTCTTTCCTCATGGCAACGAAGAAAGTCCCAGATTCTAACAGTGCCGTCATCAGAGCATGTAGCAAATTTATTATCCGTGGGTGAGAAACTGTTACATGAAGACACACAGCAGGGGAAAGAAGTCAGCATTTAACAGATTATCTGCGCTTCTCAGACAGGGAAAAATAAAAACACTGTGCTGCGTTATAAACAGGAGAGGGAAGTATCCACAGTGAAGAAGCCCTTAAAGAGAATGTTGTCAGCTAACAAATGTATCTCATCAAAAGAAGAATTCAACAGAGTAGCTGCTTCTTAGTTTTCAATCAGCAATATTCAGAGAACTTTATGAGTGTATTATTAGTACTAATGTTACCCACACTCCCCAGTATAGTATTTCCTATGGTACCAACAGAAAACATGGAGCGGATTTAAGTGGAGAAACTAAACAAATTCTATCTTTGCAATATTCCTGTAAAGTCTTTTAAATCACATAGGAATACTGCTCAAAAAATTAGCATCAGCTTCTGCTTCAAACTTCATAAAAGTTTCAGACAGGCTGTTTAAAGACTGGTTGCTACACATCCCTACATATGATGTTTCTGATTTATGTAATAGGCCTGTGGAAAACGTTCACACCTTCTTCCAGGCAAGCTATCCCATGAATGTTGCACTTTTTGAAGAAAACTAACATGGGGACCTTCTGACTGTTTAAAGCCAAAGAATATGCTTGCAAAGGAGGAATCCATTTTTTCCTCCCTGTAAAAGACCATCAAGTTTCTCATCTAAGAACTCCCCTGAACTTCTGAACCCTTTGCCTAAGAAAGGACCAACTGCGAAAACTCAGTGTATGGTCAGGACAATAAGGCAAAGTCTTTGCAGAAGCGTGTTTATCCAATAACTTTCGTTAAGATTCTGAAAGTAGAAACAAGTGACTGCAGTGGATGATGTTTCTATAAAGATGTCAACCTCCTCCCACACGTGGGTGGCACAACGGTCAAGAATGCTGCTTAGCTTTCTTTTTTCTTGAGGCTGCAGCAATTCTTCAGGCTTGTTTTTGAAACTTTTTTTTTCCATTTCTACTATACATATCTCACTGATATGTAAAAATATACAACTCACTGAAAATATTTTAAACTCCCACTTATGATACATTTGCATTACTGATGTTATCAACAGTGAATCAGAAGGAAAGTCTTCTTGACATTGGTCTGCTTACAGTTTCAAAGCTTGCAAGAACCCACTCATTAATCCATTAATGTTTGCCACATCCAGAGTTACTTGTGAGAGTTTTTAGTCCTATACTTTCCTTTTGAAGTCGTGGCATAACCAAGCCAACCAGGGTCTTCACTTAAGCCTTTTTTATCTTGTATTTTGTGTGAACTCTGAAGGTGTTTTCTGTAGGCTTTAGATTTTATTCAGTTGTATAATTAAAGACTGAATTCTTTATTTGGAATGAAATATTCTTGTCTTACATAGTAGGTAATAAAAATGAATAACGTATACACATTATTAACCATAAACGAAAAGAGAAAACCAGTGCAAAATGCGGCAGACAATACATCTCTAACATATTGCAAAGGCTGATACCGGGACAACACTACTTCAGAAAAGTGCCAGCAAAATGGTGAATGTGTGAAAACAAAGAAAAATATTGTGTTTATAGGGTGCAGAAAGTTTCCCAGAATCTGACAGAGCCCATGCATCTCTGCACCCAGAATACACTTAGAGAATAATTTAACCATGACAATAGGGACTACAGAAAATGGTATATTGTGTATAAACCTGGCCTCTCTAATCGCCTCCTTATGTGCCTGGAACATCTTGACGTTGTTCATGTTCGACTGCCAATATTTCACATATCCTCCGTGGTCCGCTGTCAACATCCACATGTCATTATGTGACCAAGTCATGGCTCTCACTGGGCTATCGTGAGCCTGTGAAAACATAAAACATTTGTAAACATTATATAAAAGAATATATGATGGAAGCCTTTACAGGAGCATATATTAACTCATAACAATAAGCTGTCCAATTGTAAGTTTAAAATGCCAAGAAAGTAACTATATAACAAGTTCTTTACAGTAACAAAGGATGATGCTACCATCTGATGATTACTGTTACCTGTAATATTGTTTCAAAATTGAAAGTGAGTCCATTCCACAAGGTGAACTCTCCACTAGAGGCTCCAGTGACTAACCGTCTTCCTTCTGGAGTCCACTGGGGGAAAAAAAAGACATTATACAAGGTCACGAATCCTCAACCTTAATTTTTAAAACACTTAGAAAGTCTTTATTTATAAAATATCCAATAATTGACATTAAGTGGACAATACTGACTTTCACTTAAGACTATAGCTCAGATTTATAAGCAAGTACTTTGTCAGAAAAGAACTTGTATTAACACAGTGCAAGGAAAGCTCTAGCACTTTAGCTCATTAATTTAAAATAATAAGTTTTTTTTTTTTTTTTTTTTTTTTGCGGTACGCGGGCCTCTCACTGTTGTGGCCTCTCCCGTTGCAGAGCACAGGCTCCGGACACGCAGGCTCAGCGGCCGTGGTTCACGGGCCCAGCCGCTCTGCGGCATGTGGGATCTTCCCGGACCGGGGCACGAACCCGTGTCCCCTGCATTGGTAGGCGGACTCTCAACCACTGCGCCACCAGGGAAGCCCCAATAAGTGCATTTTAAATACCTGTTAAGTTACACACACCTAGGCACTCTAAAGAGCATTTCAAAACAAAATATGCAAAGACTTAATTTTTCTAGAATACATGGCAGACCAACATAAATAAGATGGTCAGTCATCAGAAAAATTGAAAGACTAAATGTATAAAGGATTTGGTTTATTACAGCTGCTAGTGAACCAATTCAGGCAAAAATGTTACCAGTGTCTTGTGAAAAAACAGTATTACATACCAATTTAAGGACATCAAGGCTATCAAACTTTTCCTAGAAACTAAATGTACAATATATACTATATACATGTATATATATTTTTTTAAGTTCTTCATTCACAGTATTGGGCAGTGACAGGTCTTATGCTAATCTAATCTCCAAAAAAATGTAATACAACAGAGGCATGACTAACGGTACCCCACTATTTCAATGTCACAATTTGCACACTGAAGGGAATCTGTGATATATGCTTATCAACTCAAAATGCAACATATTTTTTCTTACTTTTATTTTCAAGTTTCTATGATAGATTACACGTTCATTTTCCTTGGATGTAAATACATGAAATATCAATACAAGAATCCTATTAGTAAAAAGTGTGACACAGAGTTGAAAACTACAAGTGTGTTTATAGGATGAGATACATGAAATGAAGTCTGTTTGGTAAATTTCACAGATATATATGACAAGCCAGCCTTTTACTGTTTACCTGCAGATCATGATTTTGATTTTTATTAATAAAATCCTCCTACTTTCCTAGTTTCTGTTATCTGCTATGGATCCCAACCCAGTAGATACTACAAGCAATCAAACTGCTGACACAGGACCCACAGTCTTTATGTCTTTAATACCTTGTAATTTGGACTTGCCTCTACTGTGTGCAAATTTCTTAAGACCTTATAGCTTGATTGCCAAATGAGAAATTTACCCATCTAATAAGATACAGGACACAGAACGCTTAGATTTTATTCATTCCAAAAAGGTTTTGTGTTATGCTAACAAGATATTAAAATTAGCTGCCATCATACTCCTTTTCCCAAATTCCCTGGCAAGCAAAATTACACTACATACTGGTTGGCTCTCCTAATACAAAAACCATTCAAATAATGTTTCTTTACTAATGGTTTCTACTCTAATAGGCCTCTGAAGCAAACAGGAGGCCTAAGATTGACTACCACATTTGTATGGAACTCAAGCCAGAGTCTCTTCCAGCCCCTCTCAGTTCTCCCGGCTGTCTCTCACAACAACTCCCTAATAAGACCTACTTATTTTGCTCATTTGCCACAATGTTTGCCATGACTGTTTTTTCTCTGTCCCATTATTTTTTTCAATTCTTATTTGCTCCACTTTGACTATTAACTTTCCTACATTTCTGGACTTGGTATACTGTTAACCAGCAAGTGCATTCTTACTAGCAAACCACAAAAAAATGATTATACCATTATCTATGGGAATATTAACAGGATGCCTGGGAGACAGAGATGGGAAGACTTTTTTTATTGCAAACCCCTTCAAATTTTAATAATTTGAACCATGTTAATATATTATTTATTTTTAAATTATATTTTTAAAATTTTAGTGAAAATGTACAGAGTACCTACAATGTACCTTCATGGAGCTGACAATTATGGTCTACCATTGGTCTTCAGCTCTTCTTAGGTGTTTTCCTTCCTAGTAACCCTAAGAGTTTTCATTCGCCTTGAGATGCTGCTCTCTAAACAGTAACAAAACAATCCTATTCAAGAGCAAGTCAGACACCTGCTGCAATATATATATATCCATGGCCAGCTCAGAGAGAATTCTATGGAAACTGCAACATGAAGAAAAGCAATCCAAAAGTACTACCTTACTAAATGTGGATATAGTGGATAAATGATTGGATATTTCAAAATAAAAATACAAGCAATACACTGATTTTTATCCCAGATATACATTTAAAATAATGTTTAATTTTCTTTGCAAATATATTTGCAGGCTAATTCAGAGTTAATTTATCCAAAAAATATCAAACAGAATACTTACCCTAACAACAAATACTGGACACTTTACTTTATTTGTTGATGTTCGAACAAACTTTGTTGTTACTGCATTCATAGGATTATTCAACATCCCAATAGGTGGAACCAGCTACAAAAAAAAAAAAATGGTGTTTAAAGATCACAAACAGGGCATAAACCAGGGACATGACAAGGTAATTACTTCAACATTTAAAGACAAATTCAGGACCATATAGGACTTTCAAAACACTATTATAATAGATTACAATTAGTCTATAGTAATTAAATGAAGAAAATGGAGATACAGGAAAGTTAAATGCCCATAATTACTAAATAAACAATAAAATCAAGTGCCAGATAATTACTTCTCAAAGTCAACACAATTAAACACATTCATAACAAGCCAAGTTTAAAATTAACTTTCTTGTTACAGAGACTCTGAGGCAGTGCAATCTTTTGCTGGACACTGCTTTAAACCCCAAATCAAAAGTTCATCTGTTATCAGATTAAAAGGAAAATTTTAATTGAGATTTTAAAAAAAATAACCCATGGTTTACACAGATATGTTATATTATCTCTTTAGGAATGTTTTAATTATAAAAATGTAAAAAGAAAAGTCCATGTTTGAATTAGAGATCCCATCGTTCAAATGTCCAAGCAAAGAGGTTTCTATTAAGCTAGCATGACATATCTTATACTTACATCATTATAATAACCTGCATCAGGCTGAATTGCCCGCATATCTCTCTGGTCTCTTTGCCATATTCTATTCTGTTAAAAATAAATAAAGTAATCAATCAATATATTGTCTAATTATACTCAATCTGAAACGTAAGTAAATATTTACAAAATGCAAGCTGTCGTTAAATGGGGAAAAAAGAAGACTAAAACTTTTTCATTATGTTCTAAAACAGATAATAGTGGGTATCTTAAGAGATTTCCCCTCTTATCACACTGACATTGCTTAGAATTTCCCTCCTTTTCTTTACTCATATTATGCCCAACCAATCATCCAAGATGCTGCTGACCCCAACACATTCTCACTGACCATACCTTAGTAAAAGGAAAAAGGTCAAGGGGTAGACAGACGTTCCCAATTCCTTCAAAATCCTCAGCACAAAACAATTCCTCTTATCTTGGTGTTGGTTTTCTTAATTCCTCCCAAACTTTCCTAGGCTAGTTTTCCAACTGAAACACCTGAAAAAGCCTAAATCTGTCTTTACCTCTGAATGAATATTTTTGCTATGTGCCTGCAACATACTAATTATGCCCAATATGCATATAGGTCTTTTAACAACTTGTCTCAGGTAATGAAAAGCAGACAAATTTTCTTCACAGGAGGCAGAGCAGACCAAAACCTGATGAATGTGGAGTTAGCAATGAAAAAAGCAAATCACAGAGGCTTAAGACAAGAAAGGTTAAGACAAGTAAATAAAGAAGTCAAAGGGGAGATATGCCAAGCTGACACAGGTTTAGGCAGACCCCTACTCTGCCTTTATTTGCCATGTCAGAGTTGGTTTCACCCTGTAAGACTGTAGTAGGTGCTCAACCCTCCAAGTAAACAGAGCCCTTTTCCCTGAGGGGTTTGGAGAGTCGTGTTCTCATGCCAGTGTCTTGGACATGCAAGTCACTGTTCTGAACACATGTTCTAATACAAATATTCTTATGCTGGTAGTCTCTTAACATTTCATATACACTGTGGGTTTAACAAGTGTTTTAAAGTTGGCCTAGTTGGACAAAAGTACCCTCTTCTGAAATACAGTGTGAACCTTTAGAACAAAACCTATTTTTAAGTTGGAGTCTATAATTTGAGATTATTCATGCATGCAAAGAGTAAAAAAAAAAAAGTACTCTTTTTTTATTGAGGTGATTGGTCTCATTTGAAATTCTACTTCATCCTACTAATTCAAAAAACACAGGTATACTTATTACCCTGCATTATAAAAACTTTCTTCTTTTTAAGAAACCAAAGTTTGGTCATCTGAAGTACATTAACTGTACTTACCTCCAAATACTTAATTACAGATGGATTATAGTCTATGGTTTTTCGGTTTACTGCTTTTCTCATTCGTTTTCCATCAAAGGTAAGCTGTTGCATTGCTTGCTGCTGTGCAAAATCAGGTCGCTTATAAAATAGCTGTCGAGGTGCCTGGTGTTGGAACCTTGGCATATGGAAAAAACGAGGAGGAGAACCAATTTCTGTAGCCATGGTGATGTTTTCCTTCTAGGACACTAGGGTAAGGAAAAAGTACTGTCACTACAAACATATCAGCACTGTAACACTGCCTGAAAATATTTTTAAATGAACATTTTTTACACTTCTCTTCCTTTTCCTAATATGCACCATTTTTAGCTTTTAGTCAACCTATTTCCAAAATGAACTATCAAATTTAATAGCAGAGACCAGTTACACATTTGAAAAAGGTCAATTCACAGAATAAATGCGAATAAGTATTTGCTGTAAAAGTTAGCCTGATCGAAGGAAAAATCACTGTTTATAACAGCTTGGGGCAATTGTGTTGCGCACGTGTGGGGTGGGTAAACTGTGGGCGGTAAGGAAGGTAAAATCACTGAGAACTGTTCACATTTAAAATGAAGTTTTCATTAGATGTTTGATAGTAAAACACATCATTTTAAGTTTATCGTAAGACCCCCATTTTATACAAGAGTCACTAAAAATTTTTAAAACCTGACGTTTTGTCCTTTTAAATTTCCTAGGACTAGTGTAAAAAGTGGAATAAACTATCTTACTTCATATGAATGCTAAAAGTATGTATATCTAATTTCAGGCTCAAAGTAACTACCACAGAAACTTATTTCTCAGTATGTGGATTTACATATTTATAAGGCAATATTAAGCTAACATCTGAAGAAAAAAATGTTAAGAGCTTACAGTTTTTCAACTTTAGTGTTCTCCAATTAAACTTACATTCCAATAATACAAATATGCATGATTTAAAACCACATTTTCAAGCATATTTTAAAAATCAGACCATGAAAAAACACATAAAGTGTGTTATAACCATTTTGGTAATTTTGTTTGAAAATGAGGAATGATTAGACTCTCCATTATTTTTCTATATTCTTACATTTGCCTTTCTTCATTCAAGAGAATAATCGTACCCCAAAAAAAAAAAAAAAAAAAAGACACTAAATAAAGGACCTGAAAATAAATCTGTGATTTCCTCTGGATGAAAATATTCTTAGTACTAGCTAATTCACCCTTGTCCCTTTAGTATCTCCTGAAACCATTTAATAATGATAACAGAAA